>NC_141596.1:28171163-28518663 GCF_047967505.1 Dipteris shenzhenensis
CTGAAGTCAACGACTTCGAAGGCGAAGGAACTGTGAGAAAAACTTTTTCTCCTTCCTTAAATACTCTTATAGACCGGTTTTCATCCGCATACCCCTTGGCTCTATCCATAGCTTGGCGGATATTAGCTCTCGCAAGTGCTAGCATCTCCTGCATCTGAACTACCAAGTTCGCGGCACTAGGCACTTTCTGAGGTACTCCAACTATAGTTGGATTTACTGGTCTATAACCATAGTTCAGTTCAAACGGACAGTTCAAACGGACTGAACCCGGTAGAGGAATGTTTTCTATCATTGTAGGCAAATTCTAACAATGGCAACCACTTGTCCCACGTATGTTGCCTCAATGACACATATGCTCTCAGCATATCCTCTAAAGTCTGGTTGACTCTCTCCGTCTAACCATCCGTCTCAGGATGATCCCCACTACTCATTCCCAACTCAGTCCTTAGTGTCTCAAATACCGCGGTCCAAAAATGACCGGTAAATCTGACATCTCTGTCTGACACTATGCATCTAGGCAATCCATGCAGACGAAATATATGTCTAATAAATAAATCCGCCACTTGCGGGGCACTAACAGACTCTCTAGTCGGAATGAAGTGAGCCATCTTAGTTAGACGATCAACCACACCACAAGGATAGAATCATACCTCCTTGTGTCGTAGGCAGCCCTACAATAAAGTCCATGGAAATACTCTCCCACTTACTTAGTGGTACTTCCAAGGGCTGTAAAAGTCCGGGTGGCTTCACCCGCTCGGCCTTACTTACCTGACATGAGAAACACCGTGTCACATATTCATGAATATGCTTTTTCATTTTTGGCCAAAAGAAATCTTTTTTCACGAGATCATATGTCTTCTCGACTCCTGGGTGTCCCGCACACGGGCTATCATGGCACTGTCGAATGACTCTCTGCCTGAGATCATTTTGACTAGGTACTACAACCTTGCCATTTCTTCTCAGCATACCATCCCTTATGGTATATCTTGCATAAGTTTGGCCTTTTCTGGATGCCAGGTCATTCTTTTCATTTTCCCCGGGTTTTAACACATGAGCTTTAGGCCATAAGCTCTGGACAAACTCGTCCACCTTTTGAGTTTCTCTAATTTCGGTCATTAGAGCACTCTCTAATACCGTGAAACTCAGGTTGTGCATAATGCGAGACAACGCATCAACAACCTTGTTATCTTTTCCTCTTCGGTACCAAATCGTTAAATTAAACTCATGCATGAGCTCTGCCCACCTAGCTTGGCGGCCCCTCAAGTCAGGCTGTTTACAAAAATGTTTCAGAGTATCATGATCCACATCCACATAAAACTCTGAACCATACAAATAATGCCTCCATGTTTTCAAAGCATGGATAACAGCATACAACTCTAATTCATGAGTTGGCCAATTCCTTTGAGAGGGAGAAAGCTTCTTGCTTTCAAAGGCTACTGGCCTTTCCTCTTGAAGGAGAACTGCTCCTACTGCAATGCCAGTTGCATCGGTTTCCAGGAACAATGGTTTCTAGCAACTATTTTTAACACCGGTCCTGTGACCACAGCTTGTTTTATGGTGTTAAAACTTTCTTGTTGATTCTGTCCCCATATAAAAGGTACTTTATCTGAGGTCAGATCAGTCAATGGCGATACTATTTCGGAATATCCTTTGATATGCCTTCTATAAAACTGGACAAACCCCAAGAATGATCGCAACGCGGTCAGACTCTGATGGATTGGCCAAGTTAGTATCGCAGCCACTATCTTCGGATCCATTTCTACCCCCTGTGGAGTAATTATGAATCCTAAATATTCAAGCCTAACCATACACAGTGTAGTTTTCTTTTTATTTACATAAAGACTGGCTTTCCTCAAAGTATTGAACACTATTCTTAAGTGTTCACGATGCTCAGCAATACTTTTACTGAATATCAGGATATCGTCAATAAAATGTACTACGAACTTTCCGATATACGGACGTAGTAAATCGTTCATAAGCATGACGAATGTCGCTGGAGCATTGGTAAGTCCAAAGGGCATTACCAAAAACTCATAATGACCAAACCTGCTTCTGAAAGCGGTTTTATGCACATCCTCGGCTCTTATCCGGATCTGATGGTAGCTACAGTTAAGATCTATCTTGCTGAAAATCACGGCTCCATGTAATGCATCTAGCAAATCATCAATCCGAGCCATCGGATACCTGTGCTTAACAGTGATATTATTAAATGCTCTGTAATCTATATAGAGGCGAAACGTATCATCCTTTTTCTTCTTTAATATCACTGGCAAAGCAAAAGGTGAGAAACTTCGTTGAATTTGCCCCAACTTGAGGTATTCTTCCAATTGTCTACGGACCTCCGCCTCTTCAGTAAAACTCATTCTATAGGGAGGTCTATATACAGGTTCTGCCCTTGGGATCAGCTCAATCTTATGTTGAACATTCCGCTCTGGAGGTAACCCATAAGGTAGTTCATCCCTAAAACATTCAGAGAACTCCTCTGTTATAAGATTAGTCAGCTTGGCCATCTCACCACTTTGCGTAACATCAGTGCTAGCCGAAGAATCATCAACCGGCTCCATCGATGCTGTGCAAAGGAATAAAAACTCTTCTTGAGCTTTTCGGATTTCCATCACGGAAACCAACGGTCCCTGAGGTATATCTTTTTCACCTCGCAAGACATAAAGCACATCATTCATCTTGAATTGATATACGTGCTTTTTTCAATCAATGGCTAGATTCTTCCTAGAATGCCACGCCATACCCAGGGCTATATCTGCATGAGCAAGCTTGGTCATTTCAAAATCAAGCTTCTCAGCATAGTCCTGAATACGAAGCTCCAACTGGGTAACTCTTTGGTCCCATACTTGAGTTAAACTTCCATCTACCATCCTGACTGTATACGCATAGTCAGGTGGACTTGTCTTTAATTTCAGCCTCTTCACGAGCTTGGAGTTAATCACATTGTGAGTTGACGCCGAGTCAAACAACACAATGACATCATGATTGGCTACTTGCCCTTTCATTTTAATTAACTCTATATCATTAAAGGCTGTATACCCCGTTTCTGCGGGCTTAGATAGGATGTTATCACGTGTACTCGTTACTAGCTTAGTAACAGACACACATAACAAACAAGGTACTAACCTCTGAGAAGATCCTGCTAGCTGAATCTGCATCTCTTCCGCTCTGGGACTTCTCTCCATCTCCACGTCGCATTCTGAGATCACCATCTCAGCCATCCGACGATCTTTGTTACATGGACAATCCTTCCACTGATGAGGCTGAAGGCAACCAAAAGATAAGCCTTCTCTCCTCGCTTTTTCCCTTTGTTCTGGGTTTAAGGGAGACTTAGACGAAGCCCGGGCTGCCATTGGGGTTACTTTCCTCTTCACTCCAATGGTGGTACTTGGTTTAGGAGTTTCAGCCGGTTTCGCCTGCTTGGCTTGACCACTCGGCTGAGAACCACTCCCTTTACTAATCCATTTCTTCTGAAACCCAGATTTCTTCGGATATCCATACTGGGTTCCGACCTGTGCAAACCCACTTGGCCTGCTGCCCTTGGCATCTTCATAGTTCAGGGCTATGGCTATTGCATCATCTAACATGTTCACGTACTTAGCCTGAACTTCCATTTTTATTCGATCATTCAATCCAAATATGAAATCTTTCACTTGGATTGATTGAGGCAGGGGTTCATCAACCTTCATTACACTCTCTCGAAACTTATCAGTGTATTCTGCCACCGATAAATTTCTCTGACGAAAATTCCTATATTGATCCCAAGCTTGGGATGCTTCGTTAGGAGGTAAGAAGTGTTTCCTGAATTCTCTTTTAAACTCCTCCCAGGTAGTGGATGCTATACCATCTTTTTGTTGTTTAATCCACCACCGATCCGCTGCCTCACTAAACATGTGGGTGGCCTCACGGATCTTCTTGATGTCATTTCTGATTTCACAAATGGCGAACGCCTCGTCCCATTTGTGTAACCAAGTCTCAATGACATCGAAACTACGGTCGTTCATCCAACCAAAATACTTTTCTAGCCTGTAATTGGCAATATTTGGTACTTTAGCCTTCCTAGCCTCGACCGTATGAACACTAGACTTCGGTTCCATTGGAGCCTTTCCCTTCTCATCTCGAGAAGGTCTGGTAGACATACTGTGTATCGCTCTCCTAAGTTCAGACTACCCTGCATTGGTCTGTAACTGTTGCGCTAATAACTGCTGCAAGGCATCTTCAAGCAATGCAATCCTGCCAGATAAGGTATGAGCTACTGGGCGCGACACCTGCTGGGTCGGCCGGACTCCTGACTCACTAGGGTCCCTCTTGAAAGCCCCTTCTTCTGCTTCCATTCAGTTCAATGGGTGTTTTGTTTTGGGTTTTTTTTTTTAAATATTTATTTATTTATAAATAAATAAACACCGCTAGAAAACTGTATTTACAAACTGACGCAATTCAGTGTACTGACACTCTGATACAATTCTCTATACTAGGAAAGTCCTGCAATTCCACATGCACAGTGACTAGGCTTTTGACACAGGCATATATCCACCTAGCACACAATAAAATCCTGATAGCCAGTGCGGGAGGACCACCAAATAGCGATTCGTCACCCTTGTACACGACCGCTCTCTTTGAACCATTCGTGATCCTGCTCTCCGCTCATGATGCGCTTCACGTTTAGTCCAATCACACAGATCCCACTTAACTGATAGCAACTAACAATCAATCGTTCGTAGCTTTCGTCACACCTCACGAACCCCTTCCCTTGGTCTCTTCCCTTGGGCTGTGATACCAATTGTTACACACAACTTCTATTTCCTACTGCAGGTCGCGGGAGCAGCACCAATTCTTTCCTCCCAGCCAACCTTGCTGAAGCACACGAGATGACAGAGAATTACCGTCCAAAACATACGTGAATAATTCATTCTCTTCTCTCTCTAGCTTCAACAAGCCCCATCTCCCTAGATGGATCTAGATGCCACATGTCATCATCATAGAGTCTTCCTAATGCAACATTTCACCCCTCTCTTGGGATGCTTTAAAATTCTTTGCCCCTAGGCACATTTCTTGCATTAGGCCCTTAGCCTTAGATCCACCTAGTCTGGTGCTATCAACCCTCACCTAGGACCTTGACATTAATTCCCTCCCGATCATTTACATGAAGCGCAAACAAATAATTACAAATATAGATCCTTTAAGGGAAATGTCGACTGATTCTTCCGAGGTCATGCTACCTCGGCTAGAGCGTAACAAGTTCAGCTTCCAAGAGGCCCAGTTCAGCTTTCAAGAAGCAATCTAAGGGACGTGAGGACGATCTTAGTGAAGGATTCATGAAAGAAAAGATCAAGGAGTTCCATATTCTTAAGGAGAAACCTCGATTTCAGCAATTATTCAAGGAGATGATGTCCTATCCAGGGTCAAAGCCACGAAAAGAAAAGGGAGACAAAGAACTTTCTCATACTTTTTCCATCAAAGGAGTCTTCTAAGCATTCTCCTTTCTCTAGGGAGAATTCACGGAGTCCTGCATCACGCCAGAAGCGTCAAACTTCAAGAAAACGAGGGAGTTCTTTGAAGCCACACGGGACAGAAAAGCCATATGTGATGGTTGAAAAGTTTGGCCACTAGACTTCAATGGTTTTAGATGCAAACAATCAGCACAATAGATCTCAACGGCAATCGAGAACAATGTTGGAGGGTGAGTGAAGATATGTGCTTACTTTCAGATACCTTGGTTTAGGAGCATAGATGCTGCCATGGATGCAAAATATTAGCTATGTAGTTTCACATCCCTTTATTTGACATCCATTATCTGGTTAAGCTTTGCTTGCTGGAAGGTGAGGGCTATTGATTTGCTCCTGCATCATTGTTTTGAAGCTTCAAGGGTGTGTTTAAAGATTTCTTACACCATTGAGTTCTGACATGGTCTGTTCTTGTCATAGTGTTTTGTGCCATTTCATATATTGTTTATGAGAAGTGTCGAAGTTGTGTTTTTAACTTCTGATTGTCATTTATCATCATTTATCTGTCCAGATTCGTCCTCTTCATGTCTTAATTCTCTATGCTCATGTGCGCGTCCTTTCTGTGAATTTACATGTCTTCTACATTGGGGAAATTTTCTCATACAACTATGTTGTGAGGAAGACTCTGGTAGCCTCTGAAGAGCAGAGTATGTTCTGCTTACTCTTTACAACAAAGGGGCTGCACAGAAGACTGAAATGGCAGGGAAGAGGCGGAAGACATCAAAATGGAAGCAACCGGAGAATTGTTAATGTGGATGCTTTGGATAGGTCTTTGGTTTATATTATTACCTTAGTGCTGCATTGTAAATGATCATGATAGAGTTTGGTCTGTTACAGATCCTTGGAGAACCAGGATTCGGTGGTTCTCACACACCGTCTATGGTAGGTGCAATCCAAAATTGGCAGAAAGTGCAACCAGAGAAAGCTCAACTGCTATGGTCAGAGCTAGGTCAAGCTAATATGGACGTGGAAAAGGGATTGCTTCAGTTAAAATATCTTTCCAAGGAGCATGAAGAGGAATACAGAATTGCCATGGAATCTTGTAAAAATGTGGCTGCCGACCAGGTTTGATGACAAATGTCCTACCTTTCTGTTTTATGTTCGAAGGAAAGCCTCTTTTTTTTCTCCTTTTTTTGGATGCAAAAGATGAACTCTCTCAAATATGACCAAAATACATAGAATCAAGATGACATCCTGGGAAAACCTCATACACAATCATGTGGAAAAGATATGAGGTTGTTGTAACCAAGCGGGAGAGTGGAAGTGCGCCATGAAGGTCTATAGCTGTGTATTTGAAGAATAAACCATAATTCCACACTCTCATGAAGGTAGCTTTCCTAGCCTGTGCGGCATGTGAGGAATCCTTAATCCTGTAAAAGTGTCCATAAGTTTGCATAAAATATTCTACTAGATCATTGAGAGTGACAGATACAAAAGTCTGAGTCCCCTCTAAAGCCCCTGTGCATCTGATCTCCAAATTTACCATACAGGGAGACTGACAATGATCTCCCAAGCCGAGTCTATGGGAGGAGAATGAAGTCTGTGCAAAGAAAAGGCATTTCATTTAGGATCTCTAAAGTTGTCTCCAAAAGTGAGTCTACATGATGAGAGTGATGCCATAGGTCTCCCAGTGCCCTTTAGGGAGGTATCCATTGTCTCCGCAGCTGGCCTGGTCTTGCATTCTTGACTATGCAGTCAAAGAAGGTGAGTATCCTAGAGGGAGATCTGTAAAATCAGCCATCACTGAATGATCGTATGGAGACTAGAATTGTCAATTAGCTCTTTCTTTGTTAGTCTAACTAGTCTCTAGCCCTGTCCAACCTTATAAAGAACTCTCTCCTCCCTGTCCCAAACGATGTAAATAAGCTCTAAAGGAACGACTGTGTGTGAGAAGATGCCCAATTAGTGAATCTCTACCCAGTTTGACCTGCTCCTTGAAGCTAGTCAAGGGGTATATATGTGTCAATCGGCAGGGTGCGTTTGTGAGTGCCTCTCAACTCCCGAGTGATTGAGCGAGGGAAACTCCCTGAACACTCTTTAAGTGCCCACAATGGAGGCTGGCCCTCTCTCCCATCTAGATCATTGTATCCCGAGGAGCCCAATGAATGTCCTAAGTCATCAACAAAAAATCCATGCCCACTTGATGGGTTTCCCTTTTATACTTCAGTCAGTCCTTTTTCCATTGGGGGAGATAGGAATGCATGTATGTTTCCATACCATTTCCATTTTGACCCATTGGTGGGGATAGTAATGCATTTGTGTTTCCAAACCATTTCCATTTTGACCTATTCTCAATGACCAAAGTGTTGGAATGGTCACCTCCCCATCTGTAAGCCCCCATATGAGGAGAGCGTGGGGGAGGGAGACCTTGGGCAGGATGTGCCCCAAATGAAGAGAGGAGGGTACCTGGCTGATCTGCAGGAGCATAAGGTGGAGCAGAGGACAGCAGTAGGGACCCAAGAGAAGAGGCCATGAGCTCATGGATGACGTCAGCAACAGTACGGAACAGTACGGAGCTGAGGTGCACACCTGTGGGCAGATCAGGGAGACAAGAAATAGTGCAGCATAGTGGGGGTCTATGGGCAGGTATACAGCCTGCAGCAGGGTCTCTAGCAGCAGCCCAAAAAGGGCCTGGCTAGGGCCCTTACATAGGGCTGGTTGGGCTGAGCCACATTTGCTATGGCTGGAACAATCAAGATTTATTTGGAGTTCTTCGTGAAGATGATAAGTTGGATGGCACCAACTATCCGTTGTGGTCTTATCTCATGAAACATATTCTTGTTGCAAAGCATTTGTGGAATATTGTTTCTGGGGCTGATCTGAGGCCAGCCAATGCTACAGTGGTTACCTCTACTGCTGGTCCTTCTGCAGGGGGTACTACTCCTGATGCCTCTTCCTCTAGCACTCCTGATGCTGCTCTTCCAACTCGAGAACAGTCAAGATGGGATGCAAGAGATGCAAATGCACATTCATGCATTGCTTTATCATGTAAGAGAATCATTATTCCACACATCCGGTCTTGCAGGACAGCAAAGGATGCTTGGGATAAATTGGCTTCTCTCTATCAGATTCGCAATGAAGCTCGTGTTGCATATTTGAGAAGGCAATTACAGGAAGTCAGTATGAATGAAGGTGAGTCTATGGATGCATACCTGACAAAGGTCAAGGACCTCATGGAACAGCTTGCCAACATTGATGAGGTGGTGCCAAATTCACAGCTTGTCAGTACCACATTGAATGGACTGCCAGATACATATCAAGGGTTCGCTACAACCCTTCGATTAGTGGCCATGGGTAATCCAGACCACTATTCTTTTGATCAGCTAGTTACTTTGCTTTTGCAGGAAGAGCAAAGTAGAGCTAATAGACAAGCCATTATTCCTGATCATGCATTTGCTTCACAGCAGACAGGAAGAGGCAAGGCTTCCAAGCCTATGGGCAAGCCAAAATCTGCGCATAGCAGCTGCAATTCCTCCCATGCATCTAAAAATACAGCAGATAAGTCAAAGAAGAAAAGATGCAACTATTGTCGCAAGCTTGGACATGACATTTCAGAATGCAGGAAGCGCATTGCTTCGGAGAAAAAGAAAGCAGGATTGGCAGTTAATGCCTCTCAAGCTATTGAATCCCATGAGCCAGAAGATGCTTCACATGCACATGCTCTTAAGGATGATCGGGCATGGGCTGTCCATTGCTCATTTGATCCCTCCAATGCTGATGCATTCTTTACTGCTAATGATGCTCAGTCCTGGTACTTTGATAGTGGTGCTTCCAAGCATGTCACATCTTGCAGACAGTTGTTTCATCTTTAGCTGATGCACCTCGAGGGGGGACTATCACATGTGCTAATAATGCTTCATATGCTGTAAAAGGAATTGGATATGTGCAGCTCACATCCATTTCAAGCCATCCTGTTACTCTGACAAATGTTCTTTTTGTGCCTGGAATTGAAGTCAACTTGATTTCAATTTCAGCAATTGCCACTTCAGGTTTCAGAGTTATTTTTGATGGTTGCCAGTTTATGATCTTCGTGATGACAATGCCATAGTTCTCACTGGCACTTTGCAAAAGGGGCTTTATCACCTTGATCATCACTCAGCTGCACTTTCTATTGAAGCAGTGGCTATTTCAGATTCACAGCTTGCTGAAACTCATCTTTGGCATGAGAGAATGGGCCATCTCAATTATAGAGCTCTTGCAAAGGTACATTCACAGCAGATGGCAAATGATGTACCTCAAACTCACACAGTTTCCAAACATGTGTGAGGGTTGTCTTTTGGGTAAGATGCATCGGTTTCCTTTTCACAAGAATTGTCTGAAACTCTCACAAAGGAAATTGCAGCTAGTGCACAGTGATGTCTGTGGCCCAATGAGGACAAATGCCATTGGAGGGTATAAATATTTCATGACTCTCATTGATGATTTCACAAGATATTGCTGGATATATCCTTTAAAAGCCAAATTTGAAGTTTTCTTATGCTTTCAGAGATGGCTGATTATGGTTGAGAATGAATCAGGATGCAAGCTTGTCACCCTCAACACAGATAGGGGGGGAAGGTATATGTCAAAGGAGTTTGATGCATTTCTGTCTTCACGGGGCATTATTCACTCATGTACTACTCCTTACACTCCTCAGCAGAATCCTGTTTCTGAAAGGAAAAACAGGTCCACAGTGGAGATGGCCAGATGCATGCTTAAGGCCAAGTCTTTACCCAATAAATTTTGGCTTGATGCAGTGATGTGTGCCAACTATGTGCTGAATAGATCACCTACATGGGCATTGAAGACTGTTACACCTTATGAAGCATGGAAAGGTAGGAAGCCTTCACTTTCACACATGAGAGTTTTTGGGTCTCTTGCATATGTTCATGTACCATCTCAGCTGAGACATAAGCTTGATGACAAGGTAATCAAATGCATATTTATTGGTTACAGCCAGGAGAGTTCAGCTTCTCCTCTTGTGGACTGCAAAGCAAAGCCAGATGTTGACATGTTTGATGCCTTTGAATCTTGGTTACCTCTGCCATCATCAGAAGAGGATTTTGACCAGCAACATGAGCCTCCTGCAGGCCCTCCACTAAGCAATAATCAGCCACAACCTCATGCTGATTTGCAGGTTTCTGTTTCGGCACAAAATGATCCCACTATTCATGATGCAGTCATTGAAGAAAGAGCTGTCAATAGACAACAAAGGCAAGTTCCCAGATGGCTTCTTGATACATTGAGGGACAGCAAACAAGATCAGCCTTTCGCTGCCCAGACAAGATCAGGGAATAGACAGCATGGTCACTTTCTTGAGTTTGCACTCCTTGCTACAGCTTGCAATGAAGAGCCTCTGTGCCATAAAGATGCTTTTGACAGCAAAGAGTGGATGGATGCAATGAGAGCTGAGTTACAATCTATTGCCAAAAATGACACTTGGGAATTAGTAGATCTCCCGGCAAGCATGCCATTGGAACGCGGTGGGTCTACAAATTAAAAAGGAAATCTGATGGCAGCATAGATCGATACAAAGCCCGTCTTGTTGCAAAAGGGTATGCCCAACAACAAGGCATTGACTTTGAGGAGACATTTGCTCCCACATCCAGGATTACTACCATTAGATGTGTCATTGTGTCACTACAATGTAAATATCCTAAGTCAAAGTACAGTTGACCATTTATTTGATCATAATTAAAGAGTTTTATATGTGTTAATTATGGTCAAAGAGTTATTTTAATGGTCAAAGGATTGACTACGGTCAAAGATACTTGACTCCAGTCAAGTAACCCTGACTGCGGTCAGAGAGTGTTGACTTCGGTCAACAAGACTTGGCATGCGCCAAGAGGGTTAACCCTGATTAACCAAGATGTGCCAACTTTGGTTGGAGAGACTTGGCTATAATTAAGGCGCCTTGACCTTTGGTCAAAGCTCTTTAATTATAATCAAGAGTGTTGACTCCGGTCAACCAGAGAATATATATATGTTTATTTGTATATATATTTGTTTAGATGTGCACATGTGTTCAATGGGGACGCCCACCGTGACTTGGATTAGTCCACAGTGTGTTATTTGCATGCAAAGCGCTAACAATTAATGGGTACCATGGTGGTGCGCTTTAATTAATTGTTGCAGGTACTAGGAAGGATTATTTTTCCTAAGCGAAATGGGAGCCTGACAAGCATCTAGGTGGCGGTTCGTGTGACCGAGAGCTTTGAAGACTCCAGAATGGCCCTTAGTGGCTTGTAATAGGATTTAGTCTAGATTTTAGACAAGTGGCATGTTGCCAATTTGAATAGAGCTTGAAGCTCTTGTAAAAGAAGAGATTATTCACGTTTTGTAAGAGGGAGATTTACGAGATAGCTCTACGCTGAACTTCTGTAACAGATTTTCTTGGATGAATAAAGACCTTCGGGGGGGTCCAGCCCGACGATTTGTCCTAGGCCCTAGTGCATCTCCAGAGAGAGGGAGTGAGGGAGAGCTTTTGAGAGTATAAATCCCGTCGTTTAAGAGTGGTGATATTGAAGCCATAGCTGTCTTTCACCGGTCAGTCTGGTTTTATTGGTATCAGAGCCGAGGCTCAAAAACTTACTGAAGTTTTTGACGATTCAAAGTGTTGGAATAAAGAGGAGCATGCGAGTGTTTATGCACACGGCGGCAAGTCTGGCTAAACATATTGCGTAAGCGATACGGGGAAAACATCTTTGGCGTAGCGTGATCCAGTATTTCATTTTCGAGACCCGAAAGTTGGCGTGAGTGAATGGAGTACAGAAAGGCCTAACTAGCTATGGCTTAAGCTGACGCAATTGTGGGTTGTAAATGGTCGTGGTAGCCTACCGGAAGTGCAACTCCTCTTTTAGGCAAGAGCCCAAGCAGCGTCGTGTCTTGCTGGGTAATTACGTGATGGAATTCCCAAAGGAAGCTAAGGAGAGATTCCATGAGCCATCGTGAACGGCAAAGGAAGGGGTCCTGTGAATGCAAAAGGACGAACAATGGAAATCGGGAAGGCAATCTTGTGCTGATGACCCCAAAGAGACGTTCTTACGCGGGCACTGAATGGTTGGCAAGCGCGGGGGTGTCAGCTGGTGAATGGCGATGTAAAAGGTTCCGTGACCACGAATTAATGAGCAGACGGCTGCGTGATTCCCCTGACGGAGAGTAAGCGCAGATGGGAGCAATTCTGGTGATTCTTGGCCTCCTAATTGGCGAAGGAGTATCAGGGAGGTCGCTGGATGGTATGCCCAAAAGAATTCGTGGAGATCCTTGAAGACCTTGTGAAGGCAACGCACGGTGTGCTATTCTGTTGTCTGACAGAGATGTTGACGAAGACCTTCAACAAATTCGTGAAGGCTCAGATCGACGGTCACCAAGGTGCGGCGGGCGTGGCTCTATGCACAGATACACTGACACGTGCGGTGATACGTGGCAGACACGTGTAGTGCGTTGATGTGGCGTCTAGCCAGGTCAGCAGATGACATGGTAGTAAATGTGGCACAGGCGCTGACGTGGCAGTGCACAAATATTTGCTGATGTGTCATATGGACACATGTCAGATGACGTGGCAACCAGTCCAACAGATGACGTGGCAGGACATGTGGTAGCTGACCTGGAGTGCCAGCTAGACAGGTGGCTGAGGTGGCAGACCCTGGGTTTATCCAACCTAACCTTGGTTAGTGGACTGGTTAGAGGTCCAGTTACTTGACCCATCCAGTCTAATCTGGTCACTGTAACCAGACTGTGACCAGTCTAGTTGGTTCAGTTGCAAACTAACCAGATCAGTTTGGTTGGTGTAACCAGTCCAGTTAGTCTAGCTGCAGACTAACCAGACCAGAACCAGTCAGTCTGGTTAGAGTAACCAGCCGGTTACCTATCTGGTTACTGTCTACAAAAAAAAAAGAAGACAGTTGCAGAGATTGTTTCTGCTAGTAATTTTCATCTGTTTGTCAGACTGTCACTGTCAGAGAAACAGCAGAAAAACAGAGGAATCAGAGATTTGCAGAAAAAGAGTATGCAGGCCTTTGAGCAGTAAAAAGAGGGAAAAAACAGATGCCTTTTGAAGCCATCTGCAGCAGCCAGAAAAGGGCAATATAATTGTTGATGCTTTGGCAACTGTGTGGGTATATGCCTTGAACTGACAGCCAGTACTGGCATAGATTGTGAATGCAAAACACCTCTTGTTGAGGTACTTTTTCTGTTGGAAAAGCAAAAGTAGTGTGCATCAGTTACCCGCACTGTGTGAGAAATCTGCAGATCTTAGAATATGGCCTTATAGAGTCAGTGCGACTCAGAGAGAGGAGATTATGGCCCAGGTACAGGACTTGCTGTCCAAAGGGTTGATTCAGCCCAGCTCGTCTCCTTTTTGTTCCCCTGTACTATTAGTACAGAAGAAAGATGGTTCATTCCATATGTGCGTCGACTATCGCGCACTGAACAAAATGACCATCAAGAATAGATTCCCTATTCCGCGTATTGATGATGTCCTGGATCAGTTAAATGGAGCTTCAGTTTTCAGCAGGATAGACTGAAAGAGTGGAAACACTATCTTTTGGGTGCAGATTTTAGTGTCCAAACAGATCACCAAAGTCTGAGATACATTTTGACTCAGACCAAGCTTTCCGAGAAGCATATGAAATGGGCAAACATGCTGTCAATGTATCATTTTCAGATTGTCCATACTCCAGGAATTCGGAACAGAGTGGCAGATGCCTTGTCCCGAAGACCCCAGGTCAATAATGTAACTATTGCTTATCATCAGGACCTGGAAGGCATGAGGGAACAAAATGCTCATGATTCTGATTTTGGTGAAATTTTACAGCAAATGCAAGAAGGGCAATCCACCAGTCACTATTCCCTGAAAGATGGGTATTTAATGAAAGATGATTGCCTATGCATCACCCAGGAGATGAGGAAAAAGATTTTGGGGGAATGCCATGCACCTCCCTATGCTGGACATAGAGGAATTACAGCAACAACTCTAGCCCTAGAGAGGTATTTCTTTTGGCCAGGAATGCAAAACGATATACATCAGTTTGTTACTGAATGCCTTACGTGTCAGAAAATAAAGTACGATAGACGGAAGGCACCTAGCCTACTTATGCCTCTTCCCGTGCCTCAGGCACCATGGGAAAGTATTACAATGGACTTTATTTTTGATTTGCCGAGATCAAAGTCAGGGAATGATGGGATTTGGACTATCATAGACAGATTCAGCAAGCAAGCTCATTTCATTCCGGTTCGCAAAACCATAAAGGCAGATCATATGGCTAAGCTGTTCATGGCACAAATTTTTAAACATCATGGTATGCCTAAGTCCATTGTTAGTGATCGAGATCCCAGAATGACCAGTCTATTCTGGAGAGCTTTATTTGATAACATGGGGACGAATCTAAATTTTTCTTCTTCTTTCCATCCCCAGACAGATGGTCAAAGTGAAGTAGCAAATTCTACAATTTTGGATATGCTGAAATGCTACGTGGGTGACCAAAGTTCAGACTGGGAAAAGTACCTACCGTTAGTAGAGTTTGCTTACAATAATATAGTACATAGCTCTACAGGGAAAGCCCCTTTTGAAATCATATATGGGAAAGTGATTTTGGCACCTATATTGAGGACCAAAGATGAAATATTTGCAGCTGATCAGTTTGTAAGAGACCTCCAGACAGCTTACAGCCAAGTCCGGACAGCAATTGAAAGGTCTCAAGAGAAACATAAAAGAGCTGCAGATAAACATAGGAGACAGCTAGATCTCAAGGAAGGGGACTGGGTACTTTTGAGGCTTGAAAAAGCTAGGCTCCGCAAGTTTAAAGGCAAACAGAAAGTGTATGCAAAGTTATCTCCCAGATACTATGGCCCTTTCAGGGTTACAGAAAGAATAAATGAGGTTGCATACAGATTAGCATTGCCAGAGCATTGGAGGATTCACAATGCATTCCATGTGAGTCTTCTAAAGAAATTTCAAGGACCAGAGCCTACAGAACCAGTATCAGAAGATCCACCAGAAGTGGATGAGCTGGAGGAAGTCCTTCAGCCAGAGCAAATTGTGTACCATATTGTACGTAAAGGCCCTCAGGGTAAGGAGTTTTACAGGTATCTTGTAAAATTCAAGAATTATACGGCATTAGATGCCAAGTGGATGGACGAAGACATGTTATTCGATCATACACAGCTTTTGGATGTTTACAAAGAAGCTTTTGAGTTGAGGTCAACTGAATAGAAGCCGAGGGGATGTCACTACAATGTAAATATCCTAAGTCAAAGTACAGTTGACCATTATTTGATCATAATTAAAGAGTTTTATATGTGTTAATTATGGTCAAAGAGTTATTTTAATGGTCAAAGGATTGACTACGGTCAAATATACTTGACTCCAGTCAAGTAAACCTGACTGCGGTCAGAGAGTGTTGACTTCGGTTAACAAGACTTGGCATGCGCCAAGAGGGTTAACCCTGATTAACCAAGATGTGCCAACTTTGGTTGGAGAGACTTGGCTATAATTAAGGCGCCTTGACCTTTGGTCAAAGCTCTTTAATTATAATCAAGAGTGTTGACTCCGGTCAACCAGAGAATATATATATGTTTATTTGTATATATATTTGTTTAGATGTGCACATGTGTTCAGTGGAAACGCCCACCGTGACTAGGATTCGTCCACAGTGTGTTATTTGCATGCAAAGCGCTAACAATTAATGGGTACCATGGTGGTGCGCTTTAATTAATTGTTGCAGGTACTAGGAAGGATTATTTTTCCTAAGCGAAATGGGAGCCTGACAAGCATCTAGGAGGCGGTTCGTGTGACCGAGAGCTTTGAAGACTCCAGAATGGCCCTTAGTGGCTTGTAATAGGATTTAGTCTAGATTTTAGACAAGTGGCATGTTGCCAATTTGAATGGAGCTTGAAGCTCTTGTAAAAGAAGAGATTATTCACGTTTTGTAAGAGGGAGATTTACGAGATAGCTCTACGCTGAACTTCTGTAACAGATTTTCTTGGATGAATAAAGACCTTCGGGGGGGTCCAGCCCGACGATTTGTCCTGGGCCCTAGTGCATCTCCAGAGAGAGGGAGTGAGGGAGAGCTTTTGAGAGTATAAATCCCGTCGTTTAAGAGAGGTGATATTGAAGCCATAGCTGTCTTTCACCGGTCAGTCTGGTTTTACATTGCCATTGCAGCCCATCATCATTGGCAAGTGCACCAGCTTGACATCAAGCGGTTTGAGTATTGTCGTGTATTGATGGGCATTGGATAGTATGCTCACTGGTTGTTCTTCCTTAAAGGCACATTGTCCTTTAAGTGGGAGGTTGTGGGGGTTAAAGGTCACTGTGCCTTTACCCCAGTTATGTACAATACTCAAACATATATATAAATGAATGAAAAAGAAGATTAGGGTGGTTCTGCACCCACCAAAGCTTGTGGCTCTCTGTCTCTCTCTCTCTCTCTCTCCTTCTTCCGTTCTTGCTTCCGTTGAGAGCACTCTCAATACTCCATGAATTGATAGGATGATCATGATTAATGGACATTGGGACTAGCCAACCAAATGTTGAATGCCGATTGAAAACTCTACAATACTAATACACACTCTTGAAAGTGATGCAATGATGTTTACATGATGACTATACACTGCTTTTCTTCATGGGGATCTGCAAAAAGAAGTCTATGTCACACAACCTCCTGGCTTTGAGGTTGTTAATTCTGAAAATAAGGTATGTCGGCTTAGAAAAGCCCGTTATGGTTTGAAGCAGGCACCCAGGGCATGGTATGCCAAAATTCATGCACACTTACTCTCCCTTGGTTTTCAGAATAGTCCCACAGAACCCACTCTTTATGTCCGTGGGAGTGGATCTGATTTTTTAGTGCTGATTTTATATGTGGATGATATGCTCATCACGGGCCCAGATACTCAGCAAATAGCTTTCAAGGCTGATTTGCAGCAGATTTTTGACATGTCAGACATGGGACGGCTCCATTATTATTTGGGCATTCAGTTTGCTCATGTTGAGGGGGGTATCATAATGTCTCAGTCCAAGTATATTGGACAGCTCCTTGATCGTTTTCAGTTTGAGGATTGCAAGCCAATCTCTACTCCAGTGGACCCTAGCTTCAAATTCTCAGCTCATGATGGGAGCCCACCATGTGATATCACTCTGGATGCCTTATTTATTTATGTCACACCAAACCTGACTTGCAGTATGCAGTATCTCAGCTCAGCAGATTCATGCACATGCCCAGTTCACAGCATTGGCAGGCAGTGAAGAGAGTCTTCAGATATCTAACACTGTGTGAGCTCCTAGGCATTACTATTAGTTTTTCGCTGTGCGTACCCTCTGTTGGGTCTTTTCTAACATGGTATCAGAGCCCAACTAGGAGGCTTAGAGGTGTGGGAGCCTGAAGGCATGGACCTTGCTGAAGGACGACCGTGATTCAGAAGCTCTTGGGAATCGACTTCCACGATTGGAGGATTGCGCCCTTGCGAGAAGGAGGGTGACTGAGGTTCAGTCAGGTGCGTTTAAAGTTTGCGGTCGAGGTTATCTGGAGATGTACTTTTGTTGCAAACCTTGCCAAAAGAAGGACAGGTTGAAACAGACCCTCAAAGCATGGTGCTTGGAAGACTCCAGGTTGTTCACTCATTATGAGGGGGACAATTGGAAGATCATGACGGCTGGATTGCTCGAGTTCGAAGGCGGGAATTTGACTGAAGCAGGTGGTGCTAGGAGGTGCTACCAGAGATGGACCTGTGTACCAGGATGGTGTGCGGAAGCGGAACCAGACCTGCTGGAGCAGGAGCCACTGGATGAAAAGCCAGGAAAAGAGTTCGACATCGAAGTGTTCAGAGGACTACGACCAGGGAGAGCTACTGGAGCATCGTCATCGACGTGTTGGCATTGGGCCGGGATGTGTCGATGAGAGGGGGTGTTGGAATGGTCACCTCCCCATCTGTAAGCCCCCATATGAGGAGAGCGTGGGGGAGGGAGACCTTGGGCAGGATGTGCCCCAAAAGAAGAGAGGAGGGTACCTGTCTGATGTGCAGGAGCATAAGGCGGAGCAGAGGACAGCAGTAGGTACCCAAGAGAAGAGTTCGTGAGCTCACGGATGACGTCAGCAACAGTACGGAACAGTACAGAGCTGAGGCGCACACGTGTGGGCAGATCAGGGAGCCAAGAAATAGCACAGCATAGTGGGGGTCTATGCGCAGGTATACAGCCTGCA
Source organism: Dipteris shenzhenensis (assembly GCF_047967505.1). Classification (NCBI taxonomy): domain Eukaryota; kingdom Viridiplantae; phylum Streptophyta; class Polypodiopsida; order Gleicheniales; family Dipteridaceae; genus Dipteris; species Dipteris shenzhenensis. The sequence continues at coordinate 28,189,849 of NC_141596.1, forward strand.
GCAGGGTCTCCAGCAGCAGCAAAGGGGAGCCTAGCAGCATCCCAAAAAGGGCCTGGCTAGGGCCCTTATATAGGGCTGGTTGGGCTGAGCCAACCAGGTCGGTTGGGCCAGCCAACCAAGTCTGTCCAGTCAGCCCATTTAGGGCTGGCTGGTCGGTCCATTTGAAAGGGCCTTGAGCCCTATAAAAGGAGAGGCCTTGGGCCTCATTTCACATCCAGCATAGCCAGCAGTTCAGAAAGGAGCAGCAGGAAGCCTACTTTCTGGGCCTATCTACAGGAGGTGAGAGAGTGTAACAAGGGCTGCAGACTTAGCCAGGAAGGGCTGGACCTTGGCTGTCTTCTAGGGCAGCAAGGTGCTGTGATCATCATCACTTGCAGCAGCAAACAGCCAGCAGATAGGAGCAGCGAAGGAGCTTCCCTTGGGCCTATGTTCAGGAGGTGAAGGGAGCACAAGGAGCTGCAGACTAAGAGCTGAGAGAGCTGCCCACCTAGGCTAGTGCAAAGACTGCAAGGTGGAAGGGATCTGGACGGATAGTCTACAGAAGCTCGAGGTGGAGCATGTGGACTCAAGTCTAGAGATAACTGGCTGATAGGAGAAGGACCTTGTGGTAAGATCGGAGGACCACACCATTGGTGGGACTCTGGATCTATATCTTTTGTATTGTGTCCATAGTTTTGGATGGAAATATATTTCGGTGGTTTCTCTATCTCGCTGGTTCATTGTCTATTGACGAGTCTGCACATCTAATCTATGTGACGCACATTAAGTAAATAAGTTTGTGATTCCACATCCCACACACACACACTATGTGAGCTCCTGGGCATTGCTATAAGTCTTCCGATGTGCGTACCCTCTATTGGGTCTTTTCTAACACAAAGGTGTTCCATTTTCACCATTGAATTCCTTGGCCTTTCCGATGTGTACATTAAGCTCCTTCATACTATCAGGGATGCATTTGGAAAGGTCCTAGGGATTCCTAGATTCAGCCTGCCCTTCCAACTATCCAATAGGACTAGTCACTTTAGAGGGAGATGGTGTGCTGAGAGGTCGAGTTGTTGCCCAAGCTCAGACATACGTGGGGCATGGTAGAGGTCTTTCTAGTTCACCATAAAGGATGGTTCCAGAGTAATACTTCTGAATAAAGATTCGGTGGTGCACTAGGGCATCACTAGATCACACAAATAGCCACAAAGATCCTCTTTTGACCACCCAAGGATGATGTCTTGGAGATTATCATGGCTAGTACTTACAGTGTGGCACAGCTAGGTTGTGTGGCGTTGTAGCCTAGTACTGGATGGCTAACAGACCCACCCTATGGACACCTTAGTGAATGTTTGGTGGACATTGATATCCTACTTTTGTGGCTCAAGGATGATGTCTGGGAGACTATCATGGCTATTATTATAGAGTAGCACACTTGGGTTGTGGTGTTATAGTCTAGTGATGGATGGCCAGCAAACCCACCTTACAGCCACCTTAGTGAATGTTTGATGGACATTGATATCCTACGCATGATTTGGGGTCACTATTGTGTCTACCTCAATTTTTCCTTGTGTTAGTCTCAGCAGTGCCTTGTGTCTGCCTCACATCTACCTCACTTCATGTGTCCATAGCGCTTCGTCGGCACGAACTTATATTTGAAGTATCGAAGTACTTTAATAGCTTTTGTAGATTTTTGGAGGACCACCTCCTTACATAAGTGGCCCCAGGTCAATGGTAATACTTCAGCTAACAACAAGTGTCTCAAACCCTTCCATTTGGTGTTGGACTTTCTGTTGTCATTACCAATTACATGCTCATATATGGTCCATGCTTGGGAACATATGCTAGCACTATTGGATGGATCCTCTTTGCTCTATGGTCTGGTCTAAGGTAAACCTAAGCAAATATGCTTCCATACACTCATCAAACTTAAGGATCGTTGACAAGTCCTTGATTGTGAAGGGGGCACCTGAAAAAATCCACATGTACTAGGGATGCCAAGCAACCCCATGTGTGGATGTGTTTTTGAGTAGGTCATGCTACAAAAGAAGTTTTCAGTATTAGAGCATGGGTAAGGCTGTCGACTAAAAGCTTGCCTAGTAGGGCTTGAATCTACAGCTTTGGATCTATGAATGTCCATCCTTCCCTCTGCCTAAAAAAATAAGTGTTTTGCCAAGCAACAGAAGTGTCACGGGTGCCATCCGATCCAACCCATAGGAATTTGTGGAGTAGCCATTGAAGCTACCCATGCATCCCCAATGAAAATCACCAACAAGAGACTATGTATCAGGTGGTAGCTGACAAAACTAGGATCATAACTCTAGCTCTCTGTGTGAGTGAGAGCTTGGTGGAGCTTCAATACATCAGCTTATGACCCTAGGGCACCTATTGCTTAGCAGAGATGTCAATCCCCGTTTGACGCCCCTTATGTCATATGAAAGCTGAAGAGAAATCTCCGCATTTTTAGTAGGACGCCTATTGACTTGTCCCTGTTCATGGTTACCTCTAGGAACCCCCTATCATAGGCCTTTTGAAAGTTTGAAAGGAAGCCCAAAAGTGGCCCGGAAAGCTGGCGTTCCCAATTAGTGGCCTTCCAAAAGTGAAAAGGTTGTCCAAGATGCTACACTCTTGGAGAAATCCTATCTGCATGTGGTACGGCCTACACAAGCACTCCTTGCTGCCGCGGCGATGCTATTCTTGATTGCATACCTTAAGTTGCCCATTTCTTGATTCTAGTCACATCTCGAGCACCACAGGGTCCCATTTACTTCCTAGAGAGTTTTTGTCCATTTTTGCCTTCCAAAGTCAATACCCATGCTAATGTTCAACCTAATGAGGAGTCTCTAATATTCTTGAGATTTGTTTTCTTCTATGTTGCCTTGAGTCTCTGGAGAGCCTTTAACCTTTTTGGGATTATCGGTTGCTCCCCTAACTTCTCAATCTGCTTCTTAGGGCCTTCTTGTTATTCTCCCATAGACCACTGGTCCTTGGCAATAAAAATTATGTCAAAGGTAGGGTAAGCGATTTTAAAACTATATCGAGTGGTAAAACCCAATCCATGAGATGCAAAGTGAGAGGGCTCAAGAGAAAAGTTTGCACAAGACAAGAATAGAGGGCGGAGTCGTCACCCTAGCTTGTTTATAACCTCTTCTCTCAATGTCAACTCGTTTCATGTATTCCAAAATCTATTTTAAATTATTACAGATATCAAAGTCTAAGGCCTAAGAGGCCTTTATGGACCCCAATATACTCCATGAAACATAAACATGAAAGAAGCAATTAAGCTTTTGTGCATCCACACATATGTCAATCACGTTACCTTAGAAGACGCACTAGATAACAATTCTTCAATCTCCAAGAAGCTCAGATAAAATCACCAAATATAAGATATCCATGAAGCATAATATTTATCCACCACTTATGTCGATGTAGCTCCAAAATGCTCCAAGGAGCACCATCTAAGAAAACTTGGCACTAATGGCAGCCATAAGCTCCTCTCATGTCATGCGAACCCTAGCACTGATGGTAGCCATAAGGTCCTCTCATTCTTCCTAGTAATTGTGAGTTTTTTCATTTTCCTTGAAAAGCTCTCCTCTTTAAGTCATGCAAATGCCATTTGGCATGATTGCGATTGGGCTAAGTCTATATCCATGTAATGCTTTGGGGGGTTCTAAAGGCTAAGAAATCATGGAGGCTTACAACTAATGTATCTCTTAAGCCCAAGTTGTAGTTGGGGTCTCTCTATGTAGACTTAATGTTTCACTGCAACTAATGTAGGGTATTGATCTCAGTCAAGCTCTCTTTGCCAACCCAGATGTTGCTATAGCTAGTGTTCCCCCTACAACCTTAATACACTTTTATTTGACCATAATACTTTTCTAAAGTGTTGTGCAATTCTTGTTTCTTTTCCTTCTGAAAGGTGTTCCAAGTCAGTCTCATAAATCTCTTGTTTTTCTAGTAGTTGACCTGCTGAAGCTTGAGAGAGATTTTTAAGGCTGAAACTTCTTGTTCCAAGACTGGAGTTCTAGTGATATTTCACAACCCGGGGTTCAAGCCCCTGCCTAAGCCCAACAGTGGGTATCCTAACTCAAATTGTCATGTCTTGATGCGATTATGGCTTGAGCTTGTGTTGTGGTTCTTTTGCGGTTTTCTCATTGAACCTTCTTATGTGGTAGAGGAGTTAAACATGGAGTAGACCACAATTCTAAGACTTCATCAATCTACCACAAGGGTCTTGAGAAACAATTGGATGTCGACATGGACAACATGAGTAGAAGTAGAAAAAATATCGTCTCCATACTCAATTGTTGCGAAAGGATTTGGAGTTATAGGGAGAAGAAAGCAAGAAAAAAAAGAAAAAGAATGAAAGAAAGCTTATTAATGTCTACGAAAGACCAAAGGGTCTATATATGAGATTGAAAAGAAATACAATGAAAGCTAAGGGGGGGGGGCATTAAAAATGAGCACCCATACCCCAAGGCTGGTGTCTGAAACAAGAAGATAAATACATCACTGTGTCATCGCCACGAGAGAGAGAGAATCCAAAATTGTAAAGGGAAATGATGACATGCCACTGGATGTTGGCCACCAAATCAGCTATCCATTAGGGCAACTAGACCTATGTATGCTATCTGTGGGCCTAAATCCATTGGTCGGTTGAGAATAGACAAGATAATGTTGTCTGACAATGGACCTGGATCTAGTGAAGGATGCATCGTCAATCAGCATGTCCAAATTGTCCGGGTCCTCCCCTCCTCTTCTATAGCCTCCTAGAGGAAGCTCGTCATCTGACAAGTGCCATTGTCTCTCCTGTGGTTTGTCTCCCCATGTCAAAGAGTGTAGAGGAGATATCTGCGGTCCTTTTGAATCTTGATGTCGTGAATCAGGGTGGCTGCGATCTTGCATCTGAAGCCATCTATGATCCAGCAAGCAAGAGCCTGAGCAGGGCTAAGAGGATGTCTTGTACATCTCTTGGATCATCTAGTCTCCTAAGGAAATCTTGTGCAATGCCTGCAAACGTGGCATTGGTTGTGGTATCCTGAGACATCCATACTTTGCCTGAATAGAGAACCATCAGGTGTTCGAAGCTATATGTGGTCATCGAGAATGTTTGGGAAATCAACCAACACACAAACCTTGCTAAGTTCCTAAACTTCAAAATTTTGAGGCTGACCTCTTTCAAGTTTTAGCATGGAAACTTAGCAATTTAATGGCTGAAATGTATCGTCATATATTAAGAAACTCTCATTTGCAAATTTGAAACATCCCGAAATTGTCCTAGATAAGTCTAGTTTGTATGTTTCCTCTATGTATGATCAAGTTACATGCTGAAATTAGTTTGAGATTGTGAAATTTCATGGACATGTTCAAATTCCAATCTTTATGATGAGCATGGTGAGCCTTTCAAGTTTAGTCTTTACTGGAGTCGAGCATGGTCTTCTATGCTTTATGGATGTAGTAATTGCATGATTCGTTCACACATGCACGTATGCATATGAAACATGCAGGGTGACGTGTACCCCCCCCCCCCCTCGAACACGCACACACACATACACGTGTACGTATCTGTGCATGCAAACACACAATAGCTGAGAATTCTATTTTTCCACCTGCACCGTCTAATGTTGGGACTCTCCACCATATTGTTTCGAAAAATAGAGGGCAGACTTTAAGAGTTTGTTCCCAATGTATTGAACATAAATTGAATTTAGTTCCAATGCATTGGAGGGTATGCATTTTGTAATAAGTAAGCTAATATCATGTCCATCTTCAATGTTCTAACTAAAAAGTTTATTGGAAATCTCAGTGGACAGCAAAAGCAGGTGATATTCCCGCTCATCAATTGGTTGTAGATGCATTATTGGCGACAAGGCGTGCATTCCAAAACGTGCGGGTACTGCTAAGGCGAATGGGTGATGCAGCAGGAGTGCCTGTATGTGAAAATCTGACATTTTTTGTGTTATGCTGGAAATTATCATTTTCAAAAATTTGCCGAGCTGTGTGCCCTACATCGGATCATTTTGTGTCTTAATGCTTTCCAGCTCCTATTACATGGGTGTTATTATTGGTTTCACTAGTAACTTTGGTACATACATCAAGCAGTTATAATACTTAATTATGTAACTCACCAACATCCTGGATATTTCAGCAGTGTCTGATTTCAAACCCTCTTTCGATTTTTCACCTTCTTATTAAGTAGCGTTTCATAATGAGTTTTGAAGTCAACTCTTCTTTCATTTACGAAACTGGCTGACCTTTGGATCCTTATAAAACTTAAATAATCAACATATAATGTTTCATCCACTACGTTTGTATCACTCTTCTTTATTTACATGGGTCGGTCTAGTCTTGACATTTGAAATCCAATGTTTGGACTCCAACATTCCATGCCCTTGGGACATAGCACACATGCCTTGGCTGTGCAAGTCATGAGTTATAAGAGATGAAGCATCATAAGGCTTAAAAGGTCAAGAAAAGCATACAAAGCTGGAAGCTGAAGGTTTTCAAGGTTCCTACTTGGGCAATTGGTCAGGGAATGTTCCTAATTTTTTTCTGTTTGTATTTGTATTTGCATAACTTGGGCATTTGCACATGAGAATTTGAATGGGTAAGGGCCATGTGACACATTACACCTATGCATGAAGCTAGATATGATTTTGAACCGTTTGAGTGACTAAAGGAATTGTTTTATTTCATAATATAACAACTTGAATGTGATGGCGAGTAGTAGTACGTCGACATGGTGCTAGAGTATTATCTTTCAAATGATCTAAACTATGTCATCCTAAACCTCAATGCCATAAGGGTTGGAAGTCCTGCTCTCATGTAGGTACTCTAAAAATAAGTGGAGTTGCTTTTGCACTCCATGGGAGCTGCCATGTGCCCTCCCTATGTATTAGATGGTTCTTTTGCTGTCCCATAGATCTGTTGGTCTCCCGTGGACATTAACAGACTTTCTTTCTTTCTTCCTTTCTGCCCCACTCTCACAGCCCTGCTCAGCCCCATGGGGTTGTGAGAAATATGACTCCACAAGAGGCAAAGAGTGGCCACATGGCACAAACCTGGAATTTGATACAAGGGGACGGCAAAAGATGATGGTAGTCATGCCTGGCTTTATCATGTATGTCATGCCAAGGGAAATCACTAATCTGTGATAAGTAGACATTAGAACATCATTATATATTATATGTCAATGGTGTAATATGTATTTGTATTTATGATGGACACCGACTGAATTGTTATGGCGGTGGATCATCTGAGTAGATAGGACTAGTCGAGCTGGAGCCACTACTTGAGACGGCATCAAATTTGGGAATGTGACCCTTATTTTATTAATAAAGATGTGCACCCATGTGTCTAGGTCCTAGGGGCAATAAGGTGCATTGAATGGTAGATGCATGGGTCATAAGATAAGGGTAGGTGTAAAGGGGAAGATGGAACTTGAGTGATTTTAAGGGACATTAATGAAAGGGTATCACCCTTCATTGTGAATCTCACGCGGCATTCTCTCTATTCACTTTGCATTCATCCGCCATCCCTCACACACCTTGTATGTAGGTCGAAAAGAGAAACAAGTACTCTCAGGAGGACGCTTTTTTCCCATTGGAGGGCCAATTGGCATTCAAATTCTGCATACATTCGCATTCTCGAGAAGTCCGGTTCTTCACATTTGGTATCAGAGGAGTTTTCTCAAGACAGTTCTACTAGGATTCTTTGAGACAAGCATAGTGGCATTGGATTGGTGAAGAATCCCAATATAATGAATCCAACTCTAACTGATGGCTGGATAGCCTTTCAGATGGAAGCTTTCATTTGGTGTATATAATGCATTTGCGCGTACTGCCAACATTGCATCCATTGCCACATATTAGTAAGAGATGTATCTAGACTATGGATTTATGTCTAGGTCAGCCTAAAAGGCTGAAAGAAAGTTTATTAAAGTCTTCGGAAGACCGATGGGTTGTATGAGACTGTGAAAATCCTGGTACAAACGAGCTATGAGGGTGGAGCTACTAAACGAGCATCCACACCAATGCAAAATGCAAAAAAATGCAAAATGATAGTACGAAGTACAACATAGTCATGTCAGTGGTCGACTACATGTCAATCTCATCATCGTCATCATCATTAGGACATCAGGGTGGATGAGGCAATGGAGAGAGAGAGAGAGAGAGAGAGAGAGATGTATTACCGTATTTGGGAGGCCTCACGGGTCTATGAGACACAGCACAATCACAGAGATAACTCAAACAAGCCACTGTGGGCTGAAGCAGAGGGCTCACTAAGGCCCGTTGCTGAATATTATGCTAAACTAAACTCAAAATACAAGAGTCAAAACTAGTACTCGATCTCCGAGTCAAAATACGTAACCTTGGTGGCTCTCCTATGAGCTGCAAAAATGTCTTGTATCTTTGTCTGTTGGGTCGTCTCTCTCTACGGCGGGGGGGCGTGGTCTTCGTGATCTATGTATCTGGCAGGCCATGTCGATCGTGACACCTTTGATCAGGCGACCCCTTTCGAATATAGCTATGATGGGCTGAACTCCATTGTGCGTGCTTTGGTCCATCTTTGCATCGTGTGTAGCTCTTGCATCTATGGGTGCATCTCTCGTCATCATCTCATCCCACTGACCCACTCAGCCCTCATATCATCTATCTAGTTCTCCTCAACTCCACTATGTCCAGGGGTAGACTTAAATGTGTAAAAATACATGACATGTTGCTAGGCTCGATCTATCTCAGTCTCGTGTATCACTGTCTCCTCCTGCTCTCTAATCCGTCACAACAAGGTCTCTCTATGCCATCACATCTCCATTAGATAGAGACCAACACAAACCTGGTCCTGGAAGTGAATTAGTTGAGAGAGACTCGAGAGTCCCAAACCTGTGCCCCTCCTGAAATAGGCAATGATATCGTCCTTGGATCTCATAGTAGACAGGGCAAGTACACAGGGGGAGGGAGAGAGAGAGAGAGAGAGAGAGAGAAAAGAAAGAAAGAAAGAAATTTTATTAGAGTCTTCGGAAGACTGATGGGTCTATGAGACTGAAAGAAAACATGATACAAATCACAATAAGGGTGGAGCTACTGAAACAAGCATCATCACCCGTGCTGAATCCTACGTCTGATCATACATAATCAAATACATCTGGATGTAAAAATGAGAGATTATTAAAGTTTTCGAAGACCGATGGGTCTATGAGACTGATAGAAAACTGATACAATAAGCAGAAAGGGTGGAGCTACTAAACGAGCATCATCACCCATGCTGAATGCTACGTGCTAAGTAGTACATAATCATCTCATCAGTAATGGCATCATCATCATCATCATCATCATCATCGAGTCAATCACCATCAATCACCATCAAGGCTGGCTGGCTCCAGTCAATGCAATGCGCCCCCACAAGGGTATATGTGTGTGTCAGGGAGGTACTGATGTGTAGCCACGCTGGCGACTGTCAGTGGGTGCTTCTTGTCTCGGTCTTTGCTCCCGACCAGGGCTATCGTAACCCCTTTGGGTCGTGCCCCAGGCCTGTGAACATGGATGGGAGGTCGCTCAATGTGATCTGCATGCTGGTCCGTTGTCAAGTGCGGCATGCCTCAAGCTCTGGGTCTCTGCTGCGGCTGCTATCAGTGGCCGCGAGGCTCGCGTGATTCTGCTCTAAGAAGGGTCAGGCCATGTGCTTGAGGATTGTCTCTATGTCCTGAGTAAGTGCTCCTTGTGGCAGACCACCTCATGGACGAAGGTAGCGAGGCATCCTTGGTCTGGGTATGAGAGAAGTCCGGATAGTAGCCCAAAACCATCCCTAAAAAGGCAATGGTATCGACTGCGGATCTCGTAGTACACAGGGCATCTGAACGCGAAGTGTTCCTTTGACTCCACCTCCTGGCAATCACATAATGTGCAAAGGTGTCTCTTCCTAGGTATCCCCTCAGCTGGTCCGCTCTCGATGCGGACTCGGTGTGATGAGTCTAGAAAACGTTCGATAGAAATCCTTAGTGAGGGTGGCAAGTGGATCCGAGTGTACTTTGGCGGGACAATGAAGCCCTCCTCGGAGATGCGCAGGCAGTGGTCTCTATAGAAATTGAGCTTCACGAGAGTCTATTAACATCCACGGGAGACCAAGAGGTATGGGACAACATGGAAACCATCTAGTACATTAGCTTAGGAAGGGCACAGGGCAGCTCCCATGGAGTGCAAAGGCAACTCCATTTTATTTAAATTACCTACTTGATGACCTAGATAAAACATACACATATATAGCTGGCCATACAGGAGTTTAAGAATGAGAGTCTTTTGGTTTCGATTTGAACTCTTTAATGAGTGCTGCTCCGTCACGGTATACTACCCATTTCCCATCTTTCCCGGCAGCCTTGACCTTTGCTAATTCTGTTGCCTTGTTCTTGAGTTAAGCTTGTGTAAGCTCTCAGCTATCCATACTTTGGTACCCTTCAGCTTATAAGATTGTCGTAGAAGCTTGATCCGCAAATCTTTTGATTTTAATGTAAGGATGGCATGACCTTTAAATTGTCCAATAGAAGCTGGCCTGTAGTCTCATCTTCCTCCTCATCATCATCCGTCCATTCAATGTTGGGCAAGGTTGCTTTGACCTTTGCCAATCTTTCACTAAATGTGTCCTCTTTGTACCAGTCTTCTGGGAGTTCCTCCTATTCTCAACGTGTTGTCCCGTCTAGCTTCATGTTCTTTAATCTCCGCTTGAATATCAGTCTTACTTGCTTTTGTGTCCACTTCCGCACTCACTTCTTGATTGTTTGAACTTTGGTATGCACTAAATCCTTGATTGTGGAGACTAACCGGGGGGTAGGGGGAGAAGCGTTACAAGTCTTTACAGCTTGATCTATAAGTGATTGTTGTCCAAGCCCCTCAAGGACTTGAAGTCTAGCTTTCACCTCTTCCAATAGTATATTCAACTCCCTCACTTCTTGTTGTACGAAATAAATCCGTGCATGTTGCGTGATAATGGGTCGGTCAAAACCACCTTGGTAATATGTCTGTGCATACAGAGAGAGACAGACATTGAGAGAGAGAGAGAGAGAGAGAGAGAGATGTATTATTGTCTTCGAGAGGCCTCACGGACCTATGAGACAAAGTACAATATCAGAGTGACACATGCTCATACAAGCGGCTATGGTTGAGGCAAAGGGCTCACTAAGACCCTTTGTTGAGTACTCTACTAAACTAAGCTCAGAAGTACAAACACAAACTCAAAGTTCAAAATTAGGAGCTAATAGTTAGACTTAATCTCAATTCAGAGTCAGAAGACACAGCTAGGTGCCATGATGGCTCTCCTTCGAGCTGCGAAAATATCTCGAATCTGTGTCTAATTGGTTGTCTCACGGTGTGGCGGGGGGTGTGGTCTCCGTGATCTCTGTATCTAGTGGGCCATATTTATAATGATGCCTCTAATTGGACCGTCTCCACCGAGTAAAGGTGCTAATGATGGGCTGGACCTCCATCATGCATGCTCTGCTCCATGACTGCATCGTGTGTGGCTCCTACGTCTCTGGCTGCATCCCTCCTTGTTGTCATCGTCTGATCCCATTGATCCATATTGGTCTCATGTCATCGACCTCTTGCATCTCTGGTTGCATCCCCCCTCGTTATCGTCGTTGTCTGATCTCATTGATCCATGCTGGCCTCATGTCATCAATCTCCTTCTCTACCCCAACATGCCCATGAGTAGACTCGAATGCATAGAAATTGTTGGAGAGGTCACCTCCCCATCTGTAAGCCCCCGTATGAGGAGAGCATGGGGGGGGTGGACCTAGGGTTTGAGTGTTTGCCACATGGGCATCTGATTGGATGCCATGAGGACAAGAGCCAGAAGGGATTGAGTGATAAGATGGGGCTGCCACATGGACAGCATCTTGGCTGTCATGTGGGCAGCACATCTAGAGCTGTTATGGGCAGATCAGGGAGCCAAGAAATAGCGCAGCATAGTGGGGGTCTATGGGCGGGTATACAGCCTGCGGCAGGGTCTCCAGCAGCAGCAAAGGGGAGCCTAGCAGCAGCCCAAAAAGGGCCTGGCTAGGGCCCTTATATAGGGTTGGTTGGGCTGAGCCAACCAGGTCAGTTGGGCCAGCCAACCAGGTCTGTCCAGTCGGCCCATTTAGGGCTGGCTGGTTGGTCCATTTGAAAGGGCCTTGAGCCCTATAAAAGGAGAGGCCTTGGGTCTCATTTCATATCCAGCATCCAGCAGTTCCAGGGCAGAAAGGAGCAGCAGGAAGCCACCCTCTGGGCCTATATCCAGGAGGTGAGAGGGTGCTTGAAGGGCTGCAGACTTAGCCAGGAAGGGCTGGACCTTAGCTGTCTACCAGCGCAGCAAGGTGCTGAGATCATCATCACTTGCAGTGCGTACGCTCTGTTGGGTCATTTCTAACCTGGTATCAGAGCCCAAGTAGGAGGCTCATAGGTGTGGGAGCCTGAAGGCAGGGACCTTGCTGAAGGATGACCCTGATTCAGAAGCTCTTGGGAATCGACTTCCACAATTGGAGGATTGTGCCCTTGCAAGAACGAGGGTGACTCAGGTTCAGTTAGGTGCGTTTAAAGTTCGCGTTCTAGGTTATCTGGAGATGTACTTTTGTTGCAGACCTTGCCAAAGGAAGGACGGGTTGAAATAGACCCTCAGTGCATGGTGCCTAGAAGACTCCAAGGTGTTCACTCATTATGAGGGGGACAACTGGAAGATCGTGACTGCTGGATTGCTCGAGTTCGAAGGCGGGAACATGACTGAAGGAGGTGGTGCCAGGAGGTGCTACCAAAGATGGACCTGTGTACCAGGATGGTGTGCGGAAGCGGAACCAGACCTGGTGGAGCAGGAGCCACTGGATGAAAAGCCAGGAAAAGATTTCGACATCGAAAAGTTCCAGAGGACTACGACCAGGGAGTTACTGGAGCATCTTCATCAATGTGTTGGCATTGGGCCTAGATGTGTCAGTGAGAGGGGGTGTTGGTGAGGTCACCTCCCCATCTGTAAGCCCCCATATGAGGAGAGCATGGGGGGGGTGGACCTAGGGTTTGAGTGTCTGCCACATGGGCATCTGATTGGATGCCATGAGGACAAGAGCCAAAAGTGATTGAGTGATAAGATGGGGCTCCCACATGGACAGCATCTTGGCTGTCATTTGGGCAGCACATCTAGAGCTGTTATGGGCAGATCAGGGAGCCAAGAAATAGCACAGCATGGTAGGGGTCTATGGGCAGGTATACAGCCTGCAGCAGGGTCTCCAGCAGCAGCAAAGGGGAGCCTAGCAGCAGCCCAAAAAGGGCCTGGCTAGGGCCTTATATAGGGCTGGTTGGGCTGAGCCAACCAGGTCGGTTGGGCCAGCCAACCAGGTCTGTCCAGTCGGCCCATTTAGGGCTGGCTGGTCGGTGCATTTGAAAGGGCCTTGAGCCCTATAAAAGGAGAGGCCTTGGGCCTCATTTCACATCCAACATAGCCAGCAGTTCCAGGGCAGAAAGGAGCAGCAGGAAGCCTACTCTCTGGGCCTATCTACAGGAGGTGAGAGAGTGCAACAAGGGCTGCAGACTTAGCCAGGAAGGGCTGGACCTTGGCTGTCTTCTAGGGCAGCAAGGTGCTGTGATCATCATCACTTGCAGCAGCAAACAGCCAGCAGATAGGAGCAGCAAAGGAGCTTCCCTTGGGCCTATGTTCAGGAGGTGAAGGGAGCACAAGGAGCTGCAGACTAAGAGCTGAGAGAGCTGCCCACCTAGGCTGGTGCAAAGACAGCAAGGTGGAAGGGATCTGGACGGATAGTCTACAGAAGCTCGAGGTGGAGCACGCGGACTCGAGTCTAGAGATAACTGGCTGATAGGAGAAGTACCTTGTGGTAAGATCAAAGGACCACACCATTGGTGGGACTCTGGATCTATATCTTTTGTATTGTGTCCATAGTTTTGGACGGAAATATATTTTGGTGGTTTCTCTATCTGGCTGGTTCATTGTCTATTGATGAGTCTGCACATCTAATCTATGTGACTCACATTAAGTAAAGAAGTTTGTGATTCCACACCCCACACACCACACTGTGTGAGCTGTTGGGCATTACTATCAGTCTTCCGCTGTGCGTACCCTCTGTTGGGTCATTTCTAACAGAAATCTGGGACGTGTTGCTGAGCTCGATCTACCTCTGTTTCTTGCAACACTGCGCTCTCCTGCTCTCTGATTTGACGCAGAAGGATCTCTCAAGATCGTCTCAAGTCCATTAGATAGAGGCCAACACATACTTGGTAATAGAAATGAAGCACCTGGGGGAGAGGCTCGAAACCATGTCCCTCCTGGAAGAACGTTCTTGGAGCTCATAGTAAATTGAATAGGTACATAGGAAATGCTCCTCTGTGTGTGTGTGTGTGTGTGTGTGTGTGTGTGTGTGTGTGTTCATCCTATATTTTCTTCAGAATGTCCCTTAAGCAGTCTTTACATGACAGTCTTGCTGCAAGGGATTTGGATGCTACTTGCCTTGAAGTGTTCTCTACTTGTTTTTGAGTTCTTCTATCGGGCTCTCTTTCGGAGTTCTTTGCTAGTGTGTGGGAGACTTCCCATATTGTAAATTCATGAGCATATAAATACAATGGATTTTACCAAAAAAAAAAAAAAAAAAAAAAGTGTGTGTGTTCATCCTATATCCTCTCATGGGAAAACACCTGCTGAAAACTCTGGTGTTGGCTTGACCATTGGCTTGACCAAGGCTGCTGTGACTGCAAATCGGACCTTGTTTCCTGAAGAAGAAGTTGCTGCACTTTTGTCCTCTTCTCAGGCTGAAGCTTCATCCCAGGGCAGAGGCCCGGACATTGAGGTGGAAATGCAGACTTAGACAGCCCGTTAGTTGCTGTACATACCTGTCCCATAACTGTAAATATGCTTGATCATCTGAAGTGTGTTACTCTCAATGTACAAGGAATGCGTGATGGTCGCAAATGGAAACTGGTCTGGATGTATATCAGGCAATTGCAGCCTGATATAATTGCTTTGCAAGAGCATAATCAGCATATGTATGCTGGTCAAATAGGCCATAGCGCAGTCCATCCTTGTGGCATATATTCAATTTTACTTGCCATTGATCATGTTTACTAAGGCAGATCTTACATCTTTCATGTCTGTCTTTATGGAACTCTTCTGGCGATCCAAACATGGCAGAAAAAGTCTCAGGTTGCTTTCGATGCATCACATTTGTTCTCCCAAGATGCATGGTGGATTGAACATCATGGATATTCATGTGCATATTCTTGCCCACAGGGGGAAAATGTTGCTGCAATTTCTGCAAGGTGATCAGCCTTGGGCTCTTATGATTAGGACTCTGGTCACTCATATGAGTATTTCTGTGTTTGGTCATTGGCAACTCGATCACTACAAATTACTTCTATGCTTTCACCCTTTGTTCCGATTCCTCCTTTGGAACTCCAGGACCGATTGGAAGATTGGACTTTTGACTTCTCCAGGGTCCTCTTCTCGTCCTTTGAGGCTCTCTCAGATTACTGTACGTGCATTCTATAAAATCCTTTTGCCTCAACCTTGGGTTTCAAAGAGAGGTGATTCTGTTTGGCGAATGCATCGCCCAGCCAAGTGGTGGAGGAAAAGATTACAGCAACTTTGGGCCTATAAAGTACCGCTTCGGCAACAGGTTTCTTTTGGTGAGTTCTTTTGGGAGTGTTTCCATCTAGACAGCTATTAGCTCATCGACACATTGCTCCTGCACTTTGCCATAGATGTTCTGCTTCTTCGGAGACTGTGTCTCACTTTTTTTAGCATTGTCCGTGCTCTCGTGAGTTTTTTGATCTGCTTCGACAGCACCTGCGAGCGAGATTCCCATCTGCTCCATTTGGAAAGTTCTTGTGACTATTTGGGTTTCATCCATCCAGACCGGAGTTTCATCTTTTCTTCGTTTGGGCTCGCTACTGGGCACTATGGACTTTATGGACATATAGGAATTGTAAAGTCTTTGGTGATCCTACTTTCTCTCTGTTTGGCTTTTTTAGGCGTTCTCTGCAGCAATCTTTCTTTGATTGCTTGCAGACCCGCTGCATAGATCATTAGGTCTTTTTGGGATATAATGAAATTTTCAGTTGGTGTAATTGTAGCACCTTTTTTTGAGGTTGCTACTCATATAATATAATCAATCAATGATTTCACCCAAAAAAAAGTGTGTGTTCATCCTATGTTGCAATGTATTGATCATCTTGTGGCTACAGGATCAGTTCATGGCTTGGAATTGGATGCTAATCGCAGCATGGTTGCTCAAGCTTATGCTGATGATTCTTTCTTTACCCCAAAGAATACGCCCCATGATCTTGGTGCCTTGATGCAGGCCCTCTTTATTTATGGTTTGGCAGCTGGTCTTCATGTTAATTTTCAAAAGTCTAAGCTGTTCCCTTT
This sequence comes from Dipteris shenzhenensis, assembly GCF_047967505.1. Classification (NCBI taxonomy): domain Eukaryota; kingdom Viridiplantae; phylum Streptophyta; class Polypodiopsida; order Gleicheniales; family Dipteridaceae; genus Dipteris; species Dipteris shenzhenensis. Next base: position 28,206,223 of record NC_141596.1, read on the forward strand.
GCATTCCAAAGACTGGCATAGTCTATTATGGCCCGGGGATATCATTCCACCCGCTCAGTTTGTTCATCATCTTGGTTACCCTTTGGGGTGGGAACTCACTCGCCGACAACAAACTGATTGGGTTTTGGCTAAGCTTCAGAAAAAGCTTGAGTATTGGAAACTGGCAACCTGGCCTTTGCATGTTCGTCTTCGAATAGTGCAGTCCATCCTTGTGGCATATATTCAATTTTACTTGCCAGTGATCATGTTCACTAAGGCAGATCTTACATCTTTCATGTTTGTCTTTATGGAACTCTTCTGGCGATCCAAACATGGCAAAAAAAGTCTCAGGCTGCTTTCGATGCATCACATTTGTTCTCCCAAGATGCATGGTGGATTGAACATCACGGATATTCATGTGCATATTCTTGCCCACATGGGAAAAATGTTGCTGCAATTTTTGCAAGGTGATTAGCCTTGGGCTCCTATGATTAGGACTCTGGTCACTCATATCAGTATTTCTTTCAAGAAAAAGTGATATATTCCATTCAAAACGAATCATACAACAGGTGGGAGAGAAAGTACTCTATCCCTAGCCTCAACAATGTGGCAAAAAAGCCATGGTGGTGGTCTAAAATGCCACGACATCCCAAAAGGGGTCAAATGAAAAAATAATGAGCAGTCCCATGTCCTCATGAAGGATAAAAGTCTCCCATGAGCTGCCAAAGAGGTGCCTGTACACCGCTCCCACTGACTGCTGAGAGTGAAATGGAAGCGAGAGTGTCAACCTCCGTGCATAAATGGCCCCTAAGGACAAAAGAACATCGTGAACACCATATCCGCCATAGGGTAATGCTGGAAATCACCTCCTAGGCTGATCCTGCAGGTGAAGTAGGCATGGAATCTTGAGCTGGTACAGGTACCAAAAGTAAATCCTGCGGCGCCATGATGCTGACATCTATGGGACCCCGTCTCTGGCGATGCTGCATGAAGAAACCGTGGTCTCCTGGCTCTGACTCAAAGAGAGCAAAGGCTCTAGATCCTCTCCCCCAAAGGGCAGCACCCCATGTCATCCGAAAGGACTCGGATGTAACATACGAGAACAACCTGAAGATACCTGTCCATACCACTCTAGAGCTAGGGCAGCTCCATAAACAATGCTTACTAGATTCCTCTGCAAGCTGACAACGCATACACAAGGAGGGTCTACCCATCTGCTGAAGCCAAGTACCCATAGGTATACCCCTATGTTTAGTGAGCCAAAGAAAGTAGGAGACTTTCCTAGCTCTACTGATGTCCCAAAAGTGAGTCCAGTAGCTCAGCAAGAGCTCTGCAGTAAGTCCGTGTGCGTGCCAATGCTGTGAGGCAGATGGTAGGTGATGAGAGTCTCTTTGCTGAAGCCTGTAACTTGCCCTCGTCGAGTACTTAAAAAGAGAAAGATGACGAACGCCTGCCACTGGAGCAGGCCACGCCCACTCACCTGGGTCCCAGTCGAGCTCCGCAAGAGGTCGACCCTGAAAAATCCAAAGTCTCCATCTAGGATCCTCTGCAATGGTCAACCTGGAAGGATCTGTGGCCCATTCCTTACCCAGGTAACCAATGACCCTGACTCTCTGCCAAAGGAGCTCCTGTCGATCCAGGGGCTGAGTGGGATACAATCTGTGAGAGGAGTCCGTCTCAAAATAAGTAAACGGTGCCGGTCCTAAACGAACTCCAATGCATAGCCCAGCCTCACTAAAACAACCTGACCAAGTAGAGATGGGATGAACATAGGCTGGATCTGTAAGCATATCCCTCCACTCTTGAGGAATAGCTCTCATGATCACTAATCTGGTGGCAACAATCTGTCCAAGTGGCCCGTGTCTATCTCTGATCTCCTCCTCTGACATCTCCACACCTCCTCTGAACCAATCTCCAACTGTCACAACCCCTTGAGCATGCCATCTGGCCAAGGGAGTCCTAAGTTCTGTACTAGGGGAAGATCCCTGATACCGAACTAGGGGGTTATGATAGAGTGGCTGTCGGGCAATTTCCTCTCTGGAGGAGGGAACTACTTTGATGAGGTGTTGTCGAAAGTGATCCCATATCTGAATAAGCCTTTTCACAAGTGGTGAGGAAGGCTAAGAATGCTGGTCCGCCAAGAAGATCCAACTGACTCTACCTGCCCACACTGGCCTGCTGCTCTGGGGGTGCACTGGTGAATCCCATGTAGTAGGAACTGCTTCCACGGCTAATCTCCTGGAGTCAAACCTCTAACAAGAAGTTTGACTAAAAGGGCTCTGCTCTGCATCTCAGGATCATGATCCCCAAGTCCTTCCTGTGAGGAGGGTAAAGTGATAGTATCCCATGAAACCCTGGCCCTAGTGTCCTCAGAACCGTCGCCACCACTCCACAGGAAGTTTCGGAGCAATCTCCTCACCTGACGGATCGAGTCAGCATGAAAGCACCAACATGACGCAACGTACCACATAGTCTCTAGTAGAACCTGGTTGAGTACCAGCGCTCTTCCGGCCAAAGAAAGTCTAGCCGTGCTCCAGTAGGCTAGCTTTCTCCGGATGCCCTCAAGAGCTGGGGCAAACTGTTGCGTCGGGGACACCTCAATGCCAACCTGGAAGCCTAGATATCTCGTGGAGGTGCCTGTGGGAATCCATACAAAGCCTCTATCTCCTCCCCATGCTGGGGTATCCTACTGAGCTTCTGTCCAGATGCCTTTTGATTTGTTCCAATTGATAAGTCCCCCTGAGGCTAGGCAGAACTTGTCAATTGAATCCGCAGCAGTAGCGAGACTATATGCATCTCCTCTGACTGTCAGTGTCGTGTCGTCAGCAAACTCAGTATCCAGAATCTCCTGCTTGTGCCGGATAGGCAGATGGAGGCCCAAAGTGCCATGACTGGTAGCCTGCATAAAGTATCCCATAGCCTCCGCTACGAAAAGGAAAAGGTAAGGTGCAAGTGGGCATCCCTGTCGTACTGATCTGGATAGCTGAAAAGCCGGTCCTCTCCCTCCACAGACCACCATTCTGCTAGAAGAGTGGGAGTAAAGTGAGGAGACCCAAGAAATCCATCTATCACTGAAGCCTAGCCTCCCATAGTGCCCTCCAAGAAACCCCAGTCCACCCTATCATAAGCCTTCTCAAAATCGAGAAGAAGAACTGCAATCTCCTGCTGACTCTCCTTCGCCCAGTGAGTGGCCTCCCAAAAAGTGAAGATGTTATCCAAGATACTCCGATCTTGGACAAATCCTGTCTGAGTAGCTCTGATGATATCTGGCAGCATAGGCTTTAGGCGAAGAGCCAAGGTCTTCGCTAGGATCTTGTAGGCTGTCTCTAGAAGTGTAATGGGTCTCCAATTACGTAGGACTGTCTTGTCTCCCCCTTTCGGGATGAGACAAATCATACCTGTGCATAATGTCTCGCCCAAAGATCCTGTATCGAGAGCCTCTGACAAGGCAGAGAGTAGATGAGGCCCAATCGTATCCCAAAGAGCTCTAAAAAGAAGTGGCGACAAACCGTCCCCCCCCCGAGCATCTGTCTCTGGGCAGCTCATGTAACGCGTCTGTGATCTCCAAGAGTGATAGAGGGCTATCCAAAACATGACTCATCCTGTCTGAGACCATCAGGGGGATATGACTCCAAATCTCCTCTCTGGCTCAGATCATCTCCTCGGCGACTGGATCGGCGGTGTAAAGAGTGGAATAGAAATCAGAAGTGATCTCAACAAGACGGTGAGGGTCCGTTTGAAGAGACGTGAGGGTCCGTTTGAAGAGACCCGGCCTCATCCAAAAGTCTACGAAGACTGTCCGAAGAGTATCTCTGACCCACTGCCCTCAAGAACTCTCTAGAGCATCTATCCCCCTTCTGAATCCAGAAAGTCTGCTGGGAGTAAAACCTAAATTGGGCCCTCCTGCCCTGAATCTCCTCTAGTCTCTCCTGAGCCTCCGAAAGCTGTCCTCTGATGAAAAGAGAATGAGGAAAACTCTGGATCAATCTCTGAAGTCTGGATACCTCCGCTCTTGCATTCCGATCTTTGATTCTGAGCTTTTCCTTCTCCTCTTTTGCCCTCAACTGGCAGGCCATGCTGACTCTAGCCAAAGCCCCCTCTACCCACATCAACCAGCCCTGATCCACAGCAGTGTCCACTGACAACCAAGTCTCTCTCAACCGTTCCACGAACTTTGTATCCTGAAAAACAAAGTCCGAAACTCTCACAGATGCTGTGCTCTCCAATCGAGAGGTAGGAAGAATCTGTAATAGGACTGGAGCATGGTCAGATAAAACATAACCCGGGCGGATCCCAATCTGTCCTCCTCTGGCCTGACCCCATTGGCCAATATAAAACCTGTCAAGTCTGACCAAAGAAAGAGAGCCATGGAAAACCCCGGACCAAGAGAACTGAAGACTGTCAGCCAAGTGACGAAAGTCGTCCAATCGAGTTGCATCATGAAGTCCAGCATGCAAAACAAAACTATCCCACTCCACTCTCTCCCTATCAGAAAGGCCACCCTTTGTCTGACCCGACTTGTCTTCAGCGAATTCAACCATGTTGAAATCACCTCCAACAATCCAGGTGTCTGCCTGAGGAAGGGACTCTCTGAGTTGTCTCCAAAAAGCACATCTGTGGGCTAAATCCGTGGGAGCATACACATTGAGAACACCAACTGCTGTGCTCTCAATATGAAGAATAACATAGCATGCTCTGCTCTCCACTAGTGTACCCTCTTGGGTGATCTCTGAGGCCCACCTAGCTGAAACTTAAATGCAAACTCCTCCCCTCGTGCCATCCGCTGGGTTCCAATATGTCCGGCTCTGTCCTCTGAGTAAGGATCTGCATCTGTCAATCCTGTCCTGGGAGAGCTTATGCTCCTGGATAAGCACAATGTTTGGAGGGGACCCTGAGGAAATAAACCGAAGGGAGTCCCTAAGCAACTGCAATCTAGGAACTCCCAATCTACGACCATCTGCATCTGAGGTAAATCTGCGGCCGTTTAGTCCTCTCACACTCCAAGAAATGATGGACAACCTAGACATCGGATGGAAGTGTGGGTGTGCCAGTGGCAACGGCACAAAACTCTCTCTCTGACGGCGCAATTCAAAGTCGGTCTTTGATCAAACTCCAAATCTGCCCCAACTCATGTAAAATGGCTCCATCCAAGGGAATAGTACTTTGGACTGAGGAGCTGAAAGTCAAACCAACCAGCACTCCTGGGCAAATTAAAGTCTCTCTGAATCTCAAAGAACAGAAACAGAAAGGCCCTGCCACCGAAGCCAGGTCGAAGAGTCCTAGGGCAAGAATGAATCTGCGAGCCGACAATACGGTGAACCGATGAAAATTGAGTCATGCTCATAAGCTGTCTAGCAATCTCGCTGTCAAGTAACTCAGCTGACCAGCTTTCGCTCCCCCGAGATCGAAAGCTACCTACGGAGAAACGAAGAACGTGCCCCTCTCTGGAGAGAGTAACAGATCCCAAGTACTCCTCTGACCACCGGCAAAACACCGGTAGAAGTTCCAATCGAGTGAGGGAGTCTGTGATAACCCCTCGAGCCAAAAAGGGCCAAAACTCAACGGGCAGATCTCTGTCAACCATCCTGGGGTCAAGTCTAGGAGTTAGAAGAGCTGAAAAGGGCTAAGCCGTCCTGACTCTGCTCCTGGAATAGGTGAGAGGGAGAGGAAGAATCTGGGACGAGGTGCCTGTCCGCGTGGGTGACTGATACTCTTGCTCGATCTCGTCTGCTAGGATCTCCCAATCCTCACGCCTGTCTGGGTACTGAGCAAAATCTGTGACCGCACTCGCAAAAGATCTAGATAAACCAGGAGTGAAAAGCTGCGAGGACAAGGCTGTACTGGGTGGGGTTTCTAAAAGGACGCTCCGCATAGCAACAAAGGAAGGTACTGCGCGACGGGGCTGTGAAAGGGGTCTCAAGGGAACCTCGTACAGGCGCATGAGATCTTGGGACGGGCTCTGACTCTGACCTGTGTCGTGAAATACCACTCTCTCAACGGACTGCTGGGGAGAGGCATCCATCCTAGTAATTGCAGCCTGAGTAGTCTCCTGCTGAATAACTGTCTCCGTAACCAATATCTGACCCTCCGGGGTAGTAGTGTCGAGAGTCATTAAATCTTGAGCTATTGTCTCCTGCACAGTGTGAAGACCTGCCTGTGGATGGTCCTCCACCTCTCCCCTTTTCGGGGTCTCCTGCACATGTTTCTCGACTCCCTGAGCTACCGTCTCCTGCACAGTGTCAAGACCTGCCTGCGGATGGTCCTCTGCATCTCCCCTTTCCGAGGTCTCCTACACATGTGACTCGACTCCCTGAGCTACCGTCTCCTGCACAGTGTCAAGACCTGCCTGCGGATGGTCCTCTGCATCTCCCTTTTCGGGGTCTCCTGCACATATGTCTCAACTCTCTGCCATCTGTGAGCTCGTACCTGGGGCTGCTCATACTGCTGGCTCTCCCTCTGTCTCCGTCTCCTCCGAGCTCTCCCTGAAAGCTGTTCCACTGGAGGCACCTCCAGGTCCTATGATTCCACTGTGGAGGCTCCCCCAGAGGAGTCTCCTCTCGTTCTGCTGAATGAGTCGAAGCAGGCTCAAAGATCCCCGGAGGCTGAACTGAAGACTCTGGGTCACTCGTAGGATGAGAAGGATCCGAAGTCTCTGATCGAGGCCGACGATTGGGGCAATACCTAATAAAGTGACCTCTCTTCCGACAGAAAAGACACTGATCAGGAAGCCCCTCGTACAAAACCCTCTGCTGCATCTGGACCCCATCTCTCGTAGAGTATGATATCAAAGTAGGCAAAGGTTGAGGAGGGGGGAACTCTGAAGTGACTCTGACCCTCGTAACACCTGTACTAGCGAGTGACTGAGCATAGGAAAGTCTAGCACCTGATGGGATGATTGTACCTGCCACGCTAGCCATATGCTCCACAGCTCTGCGACAAGAGCTGACCTCATAAGGAAGTCCAGGGAAAAGCATCCAAAAAGAGACTTGACGCGGTCCCGGGGAAGTAGTACTGAAGTGCTTCCGCCAAGGCCACAAATGGATGACTCTGCTCTGAAACTGGATCGGTGAGCTCATAAGTACTCTTTGAGCCTGCTCTGCAGACTGAAGGCCAAAAGAAAAGCCCCTCTGCCAAGCAATCGGAAAACCGTAACTGAGACACCCAATGAGGCCATGCTGGTGTACACCCAATCACTTAACTGTTGGCCTCTACCGGGTAGAAAGCCAATGATGTGCGTCAAACGAAAATCCTCCTCTGCTACCTCAACCATCTGCACAATGTCAGGAGGAAAAGAAACTGTGGCTTCAATCTCCTTAGGTTCGGCAACGGGAGTGGCATGAGTGTCCGCCATTGTCTTAGCTTGCGCTGTCCTGAGGGGAGGAGCTACCTCTGCTGAAAATACACACCAAGAACTCGCAACCAACCTCTAGAATCCCCAAAAACCCCTGGTTAAAGAATGCCCCAAACTTCAGCCTGTGTGGAATGAAAACAGGCCGCTCAATGCAGAAGCAGAAAGCTCCGCCAATGCCTCGAAGCAGCCCAGGAACTCAGTTCCCCGGAACACGAGCAGAATGGTCCCGGAGAGGGCTTTGAAGCAGCCCAGCCTGAAGCGCAAGGGAGGGGCAGACAGCAGCTACTGGCGGCCTAGATGGCAGCCTGAAGGGGCGACCTGAAGGAGCAAGGGGAGCTCGACCAACAGGGCGCGACCAGCAGCAGCTAGTCGGGCTGAAGGGGGGGCGCAATGCGAGCGGGCTGAAGGGGGGGCTCGACCACCAGGGCACACCTGTAGCAGCTAGACGGGCTGAAGGGGGGCGCGACGCGAGAGGGCAAGGGGGGGCGACCTGAGCAGGGGGCGCTGCCAAGGGAGCCTATGCGGCCAAGGCAGCAAGGCGCTGCCAAGGGAGCAGGTCGTGGCCAAGGGGCAGGGCGCGGCCAAGGGCTGGGTGATGGCGACGGACGATGGCGGGGGGCAGCAGCAGATGGAGCTCCTCCAAGAATCCCATATCAGTATTTCTGCGTTTGGTCATTGGCAACTCGATCACTGGGATTTCTTTTTTGGCTGCACTGATGGCACTTTGCCTGGATGCCCTTTTGTCTCCTGCTTGCTTCTTGACTGGAAGCATGTTCTTTCTCATCTGGAATGGAATGGACGGCAATCTTTGCTTGGGAATTCTTTGAGAGCTGAAAGCATTCACTGGTCGAAAGTCTTTCAGCGTCCCTTGGCTTTACAGGAACCTCGACGTTCCTACTTTGTCTCGTTTAAAGGCATCACCTCGGTTGCTGATGTTATAGATGATGTTGGTACTGTGCTCCCCTTTTCTCTAGCAGCCACTACATATGGATTGGGCTCTCATTATCGTCCTTTGTGGTGACAAATTACTTCTATGCTTTCGCCCTTTGTTCCGATTCCTCCTTTGGAACTCCAGGACCGACTAGAAGATTGGACTTTGACTTCTCCAGGGTCCTCTTCTCGTCCTTTGAGGCCATCTCAGATTACTATACCTGCATTGTATAAAATCCTCTTGCCTCAACCTTGGGTTTCAGAGAGAGGTGATTCTGTTTGGCGAATGCATCGCCCAGCCAAGTGGTGGAGGAAAAGATTATAGCAACTTTGGGCCTATAAAGTACCGCTTCGGCAACAGGTTTTCTTTTGGCAAGTTCTTTTGGGAGTATTTCCATCTGGACAGCTATTAGCTCATCGACACATTGCTCCTGCACTTTGCCATAGATGTTCTGCTTCTTCGGAGACTGTGCCTCACTTGTTTTGGCATTGTCCGTGCTCTCGTGAGTTTTTTGATCTGCTTCGACAGCACTTGCGAGCAAGATTCCCATCTGTTCCGTTTGGGAAGTTCTTCTGGCTATTTGGGTTTCATCCATCCAGACCGGAGTTTCATCTTTTCTTCGTTTGGGTTCGCTACTGGGCACTATGGACTTTATGGACATATAGGAATTGTAAAGTCTTTGGTGATCCTACTTTCTCTCTGTTTGGCTTTTTTAGGCGTTCTCTGCAGCAATCTTTCTCTGATTGCTTGCAGACTTGCTGCATAGATCATGAGGTCTTTTTGGCATATACTGAAATTTTCAGTTGATGTAATTATAGCATCTTTTTTTGAGGTTGCTACTCGTATAATATAATCAATCAAAGATTTCACCCAAAAAAAAAAATATGTGTGTGTGTGTGTGTGTGTGTGTCTCTCTCTCTCTCTCTCTCTCTCTCTCTCTCCCCCCCCCCCCCAGAGTTCATAGTCTGCAAATCCACTGCTCCCTAGGTGTACCTGTGGCTCTCCGTGTCTGGATCCTGCATTTGTCCATTGGCAATTGTGAGGTCATGTGAGCCTTGCCTGTCCTCTAGATACTGGGGGTCTGATGATCACTCCATCCTCCAACACTCTCAAGAAATAGTTGTGGTAGAATTGGAAACTCTTGGTGCCCACCCCCCAAGTTCATGAAGTATAAAGCTAGAGTACGGTTGATCTCATTCAGTGGGACAAAGGGATCAGGAGCATCTAAGCCATACGGAAAGAGGGGGAGACGATTCATCTGAATGCCATGTCTATCAAACCATCTGGAAATGTCTGCATACTAGGCCATGCGAACCCCACTCTTCGTGTAGATGACACCGGTAGCCTCCCTCTAGGTAAGGTCCAGACCTTGTGAAGTTATGTAACCGTCTGGAAGATGGCATTGACCTCGAGCAGTGTCATGGCAGACTCTGCCTGTATGATCTGGTGGGGGGCTGAAGGCTTACTTCGAATCATCTGGGATCCCATAGTCACTTGTAGCCTCTCGAAACGTCGCCACTCAATCGGTGGCAGGTCACACGCCCAGAAGGATGATGCGTACATGGCAGTCGACCTCACCAACATGTCAAATAACCATCCCTTTGTCTGGGGGTCCTGAAAATGTGCTTAAAAGTACTACTGCTCCAGTTGAGATAAAGCTCCTTGCCCTCATGTAAGTCATGCCCTAGCTACGTAGTTCATCGTGAAGATTGGCTCCACAAAGATTGCCCCTTAGTAACGTACGATCTCCACTGGCTCTCCTCGGTAGGTGAAGCTATGTCGATGAAGTGCTGGCCGTGAGGTGTTAAAAATCATAAATTTGGTCTTACCAAGGTTAATCTATCTCACCTCTAGGGGGCATCTAGGTGTCTTTCTAAGCCTGTTGTTGAGGAGGATAGGACTATGTCATCTGCATACAATAGTATCCGTATGCAGATGACATAGTCCTTCTATCCTCCTAAGCGCGTGCGTGCGTGCGGGCACACACACACACACACATACAGATTGTGTTTATTAAATTCTTCGAAAGATCGAAGGATCTATGAGACGGAAAAAACTAGATACAATGGGAAGAAATCTGAATGGGTGGAGCCACTAAGTGGACATCCACACCCAAGGCGAATACTAATATCTGAACCCACAGGAAAAGGATAGATCCACAATGTGGTATCACTATGGTGGTCCTCTATATGTTGTGTAAGGAACGAGATCCACTGGGCCATAGAGAATTGAATAGGAGAGCTTGATGTGGTAGTCATGGGCAGATAGATCAACCTAACCCCTATCATACATATCGTTGTATCAAGGTAGGGAAACATACATGGTTCTCTCTGATTAGGCCATTGGACACCCAGGCTTGATAGGGACAAGGAGAATGTGGTTCAATGACGGGGTCAAAACATTAGTACACATCAAAGTATGATGACCCTGGCAATCAACATTTGATCAATACACACTTTTTTTGGGGGGTCAAGTCTATTTGTATTTATATTACAAGACCTAACATGAAAAGATAGCATCCAAGCTGTACTGAAAGGGGGGGAGACGATCCATCTGAATGCCCTGTCTGTCAAACCATCTGGAAATGTGTGCATACTAGGCCATGCGAGCCCCACTCTCAGCTAGTCGTGTAGATGACTACAGTGCCACTCTCGGTAGCCTCCCTCTAGGTAAGGACCAGACCCTGTGAAGATAAGTAACCGTCTGGAAGATGGCATTGATCTCAAGCGGTGTCATGGCAAACTCTGCCTGTATGATCTGGTGGGGGGCTGAAGGCTTACTCCGAATCATGTGGGCTACTCATAAACAAGAAGAAGATGGAAAAGACCAAGGAGAATGTACATTCAAAGCTGCACCAAAGAGGAGCAACTTCTACTCGGAACTAAAAACAGTGAAAGAAAGCTTCTAAATGGGCCGGAGAGGAAGATCTCCTTGTGCATGTGCATCCTGAAGGGATCGGTGCAGGGAGGGTCAGAAAAAACCATAAAGATTCACATGCATGTACACACACACACACACACACACACACACAAAATGATACAATCTAGAATTTTCCCTGTTATGTAGCACACTTGAGTTTCCAAAGATGGAAGCGCCCATTGACATGGGAATGCCCAGTTTACACGAAGGAACTACACCATGTTATGCAAGGACCAAAAAATGCTGGCGACACTTTTCCAAAGTAAGCAGCCTTATCACATTATTTTAGCAAAATTGTCTTGATTGGGCCACTGTATTCTGGAAGGCAAAATATCACTGCTTACTATTACATGATTTTCATACTTTTCTCCTAAACAAAGTGAACTTTTATTAAGTATGATATATAAGAAATCTAGGATGAAATTCTTTGAAAATGTCATACAAAATTATGTAGAAAAGAAATGAGACTGTCGCAACCAATTCGGAGAGGGAAATGCCATGAACGCTTTGTGGAAGTATATCTGTAAAACAATTCTTGGTGCCGCTTTCTCATGAAAGATGATATCCTGTCCATAGCGGAACATGACGAGCCTTGAATCCTACTCAACGTGGGTATGAGCATTGAGGATGTGCATAATATCCTGCCGGATAATTGAAAGTGACTGAGAGACAACTGCATCTAGTGTGATAAGCTGTGAAGCTCCTCTCTAGATCAAGATAGCTATGCATGAATCTGCTCCCTCGTAATACCTGAGGTCCAAAACATGTGAGCTAGGCGACAGAAATCCATGTCAAGTAGTATGTACCTCTCCAAGCAAGTGTGCAATGCCTTGTCAGATCCTCTGGGTCTCTCTGCAACCCCAAATACATTGCTTAACGGACTCTCAAATGCATAGAAGAACAATCTTTGCAAATATTAAAAGTACATGATGGCAAGCCCACAATCTGGACACCTTTCATTTTTTGAATAGAGGGTATGTTGTCAGTCCTGATCATTAAATGTACTCCCATACTATTATATTATGGATAATTGACAGATTCAATGTAGACCATCTGTGATTGGTTGGATGACATCACTATTCAGTCTGACGGGGGCAATTCATTTTGTCAAATAAAATACTGTTATTAGTGTCTGCATGTATGTGGCATTTGGTTTCTATCAGCGCCTTGGCAGCATTTAAATTCCACAGCAATCACTTCAACAAAGATAAATAAATTCTTTTGTGAGTTTTGTCTTTCGAAGGAAATCCAGCAGATTGAGTTCAGTGCAAATTTTTCCTTGCTGCACATGGTTTACTACAGAATTATTGTGCTTCTTTGGCTCTTCCTTTTATAGTAGCCTTCTCTCTTTGTCTTTCATATTGCACAGTTTTGCAGTATGCAATTGCCTTTTTATCACATGTAGATGGCATGCATGACTTCATGTTGCTGCCAGGTTCTTGCCTTATCTCTAGTGTTAATTATTGATTCTTACAGTATTCAAACTTTTCTCTATCCCTTCCTTTTGTATACTATTATTTTTTCGCTTATTTTGTTGTATGAGAAACCATCATTTATTGAAAGCAATGTTGTCTTTTCAGATTGAGCCACCACCTCAGACGGCTTTGCTAGATGCAACCATGCAAATGGAGGGCGTGCTTTTGGCAGGAGTACCAGGTGCTGGAGGATACGATGCTGTCTTTGCTATCACTATTGGCATCTCTGCTAGAGAGACTGTGGAAAAAGAATGGAGTGCCCGAGGTGTGCTGGCACTTTGCGTAACTGAGGACCCCCGTGGTGTTCAGGTGGAAGGAGGGGATCCTAGACAGGAGGCGGCAATTACAGGAATGCATGCTCTTAAACTAGAAGGCTAGAAAATTAAAAAGCATGGGTATCTCATGCTCTTAGCTCTGAAGGATTCTCACAAACTATTTACCATGTAGTACAAAGGTGAATCAATTTTTTTAGGACAGTTGTGCAGCACCATGCTGACTTAAGCTACACTACCCTATGGATGGAACCAGCATTCAACTAGTGCTGTACAGAAACTATACATATAACATCTTAATAAAAACTGGGGCATTTCCAGTAAGAAGTACACAGCTGGCCCAATTCCATCCTTGCTAAAAGTCTTCAGCTTTAGGTGGACCTTGGGAGTCATGGGAGCAAAGCTCTCCATTTGCAGAGAATGCAGATGCATAAACTTTGCAATATTGCATTGTGTTGTGGTGAAGGTCTACTAGATGATGCATGTTTGCACTTGCACTAGGTCTAGCTGGCAAAGGTCTAAGGGGTCTCAATAGGCTTCTAAGATAGAGGAGATGAAGGCGGTGGCCGAGATGGCAGGCCCTAAGGATGAAGACTCGAAGGTTGAGGGGATAGCACAAGTTGTGATGGAAGGGTGGAGATTGAGAAGACAAGGTATGATCTTAGACATTCTTCATTTGAACACTATTCCTCTACTTGAGTGTGAATCAAATCAATCTTGAACTGGGTTGATCTTCCTCATCGTCGTCTTCAAGAGCCTGGCTAGTCATTGGAATCTGTCCTCTTGGCTCTTGCACTATTGGCCTTGGCGAGTTTGCAGATGGGTGGAGGCCTGACCTAGCCCCTAAGGATAGGCCCTTGCCAAATGTCACATATGCTTGCGACGTAGGCACGGGCGAGGGAAATTAGAGTCTTTCAAAGCTCTCCCAATCTTGTTTCTCAAGGAAGATCTTCTCCGACAAGCTCTTTAGGTACTCTATGATTAGCCATAGTTGCGGGATCCCATCATCTTAAGAACAAAAGTTGCTACTATGGTAGGCAAGGACTCCAACATTGTTCCAAAATAGCCTCTAATACTCCTTTGGGAGCCTCAAGAAACGAACCGTCATTGGGAATCGCAACACATATTGCATCGTGTCCATGTCATTAATTGTGAATTCGTGATACAATTGTATGCATAACACTAGGTGTGGTCCGAGGACAATGTGACTCTGCTCTACTGAGGCTTGGGTCGTGATGGAGGAGCTCAACTGGAGAAGAAATACTCCTCTCATAGATTGTGACGTAGTAGATGTGGTCACCCTCTAAGGCCAAGCTCACTTAGATCCAGCCATGAGCCTGGCTCTTCATAGGTGTGTTGCCAACAATGCAACCCACTAGTGTTGTCCTAGAGTCCAAGGAAAGTGCAATCTAAACGTTTGTGGGAGTTGAGGCAGTTGCCATGTGAGTCCCTCTTGCCAAACCAAAGGGTCACCACCAAGATTACCCATATTCATATTTACAACTTCAGTGCACACATGTTCATAAGGCTTCATCATCCTCTTTGAGAAGTTCACACGATTAATTCAATTTTGATTCATCAGCTTCCCTCTTTGCCTTCCGTATCTCCTTTTCCAATAGGTGCAACAATGCAAAAAGGCTTGTGCCCAATAGGTGCACTCCATGACATTTTTACTTGCTCTCACATGGAGTCTTCATGTTGTTTGGCACGATTTTGGAGATGACCTTTGAAGAAGAGACTCTACATCCACACAATTGCTCTTCTACAGCCCAAACTTGCTAATACTTCATGACTCGAGTATCAAAAAATAAATACCTTATTTTCTTCAAAACCTCCTAAACTTCTTCTAGCAAGCTCAAATCCTTGGCTCCACCATTGTTGCTAACCTGTGCATGGGGGAATTTCCTAAAGAGGTTCCGTTTCTTCTATGGATATTCTTAGAACGTAGCTTGTGAATTGCCTAAAGGAATGTTGAGCATGTCCTCAAATCATAATTTTGTCAATGTAGATTGTAGTATTTCCACAAACAATGTGTCCCTCCTTCATGTTCACTTCTTGCATGCATAGCTTTCATAAAATGGATAAGGAAGAGAGCAAAGGATGCATTGGATGTCATGATTTCAAGATTGGGCTAGAGTTATTTGTGATAGCTTAGCAACAAGATCTTCACGTATAAAAGATTACACAAGATAGATTTGCAAGGTAAAATAACCTGACTGCTTCTATTATACTCCAGCAAAATGAGCCTCAATCCTACGGGTTTGTTGGCTTCTACAAGTATAGAAGAACGACTCGACTATGAACCCTATGCAGTTGCGCGACTCTGAGATCGGCTATGGCGCATGGCATACCAGCTCGTGGCCTGGACAAAAGGAGCCGACCCATCTACGTGAAGACCTTTGTAGTCTCCAAGGATCACCACCAATCGATCACCGCCTCCATGCAGTCATCTAGTTCATTCTCTAGAGCTACCAAGTGTCCATGTTATGCTCAACTCTCCAATCATGCAAGACCTCTAGCATGGTCCAATGACCAAGTGTCATAAACAAGCACTAACCAATCACACATTACGACTCCTAGGAGGATCACCCCTCCAACAATTTGGACCTTGGATTGTGTAGAGACATCCATGTGTTGAACAAAGTGGAAAGGAGTAAAAGAAATGAAGATTGAGGTACAATTGGCTATGGATAATTACATTTTGCTAACTAAATTTGGCATCTCTATAAATGAGCCACCGTGCTCGTTCGAAATTATAGGATGCCTATTCTAGAGTGGTGGCTCAAAGAGGGATAATTAAATTTGAGTGACCCTAGAAATTGGCCACTATGCTGGTTTGAGCTTGTGAGATGACTTAACTTGGTCACTCTAACAATGGGTGCAGGCACGAGAATCTGTATAGGCCGAAGCAAGGGAAGCTTCAAAAATGGTTGAGAAGGAAAGGTAGAGAAGAGAAAAAGAAGAGAGGAGGGTCAAGTACCTGCATTAGCAGCTTGAAGACACTCGAATAGATGAGAACTCAGCAAATGCCAATTTAGCCTTTGGTAAATTTCGCATTGCCTATAGAAGTTTGTGATGTGTTTGGACATCACACTGCTTATTAAACTTAACAGCAGTATCCACCACAAACCAGCATGCATTACCATTTTAGCAATACACAGATCCAAAGCCTCTACTTATTGCATCTTGGTTAGATTCTTTGAGTAACAAGTGTCATTCATGTGATGCTTTCAAAGAATCCCATTTTTCCCTTGTTGGTTTAATTGCCATTTGCCCCTTATCAATATAATTGCATTGCTATCAAAATATATCACTAATCTTTAAGTGCAATTTTCCATCTTTTATCTCTACCCTTACAGAATGTTGGATACATCAACTCTACATGATTCGGGTCTAATATCTTGACCTTAAATAAACATGCATTTAGTAATTCTATCAATCCACATGATGTGAATTGTGCTATGAACATGTGAGACAAGTAATTTGTTGCACAATTATAAGGCTCGTGTATTATTAAAAAATAAACTCTTTATGTTGGTACTAAAGCACCACTCTAGATTCTAGCTCTAATAGTGAAGAAAAGAAGTTTGAAAAGCATACTAGAACATCTTTACTAGATGAATACTTGAAGAGAACTTAGAACTCAATATTTAAGTACTTAACGACAAGTAATTTGGTGAATACAACTATCTTCTTTAGAGCATAGAGCTTTCAAATTATTTTGCTCTTGTAACAACTTACCTTGGCTCTTTGCTTAGAGCACAAAAGAACTCCCAGAGATTGCTCTTACTCCCTCTTATAATAATAGGCCAAAAATGGCCACTTTATAGGCATTTCATTCTGATCTTGTTGCTTCATTTATCGCTCAAAAATTGACAACTCATAGTGCTTATATGTATATATGATGACCACTTACATCCTTCATCAAAATCACTTCAAGTTACAGTCTTACAACTCATTTTTTAGGCATCTTGCAAGTTGTTTGTAGAGGAAGTCCTTACTCTCTATTTCCATTCAAAGAGCTTAATATTTGGACTTCTATGGTTCAAGATATCCTCTTTTGAAGCTTTGTATTTTTCTCGAGTTCATTGTGTGATTCTGTCTTAGAAAACTCCATCTTGAAATTTTTTCAATTATATGTTGGGAGGAAGCAATGCATCCACCTTAGTCGCAAGAGTAGAGTATGACATGCTAATATTTGAATTAAGAGTTCACATGCAAAATTATCCTATAGTGGTGAACACATGATCAATGTTACAATATCTCAAATCTTGAAGACTTCAACATGTAGAGTTGTCAAATTGTTATGGTTGAGCTTCATATGTGATGCCCAATTCATAAGAATTACTTTAAAAATCATGAATGCCCTTCACTTTGCCACAAGTATAGCAATTTGATCATATTTGTGAGGGTGTAATCAAGTGAAGATCTCATATTTGGTCTGACCAAAGTTAGAATGTCTTGGCATACTCTACATTTGGCATCATCGCTAGCAATTGTGTCAAGATCTGTTGAGAGGAGGGCATACTCTACTTTTGGATCTACCCATACCTACTACTAATGGGCCCTTGCTATACCAAGGCACTCCTAAATCCAAGCATTCGTGGGCCTTTTATGCTCTTCTCTTTGCAAGGTTGCCAACTATTGTCTCAAGCCAATCTGTCATCTAAGAGTCTCATCTCTTTTTGTTCTCACAATAGTATGATAAAAGTCACTAATACCAGAGAGGGTTGCAGCCATAAGTGAAGGAGATCCCACTCCACCATGCAAATAAGGCACCCAAATCTAGAACACATACTTTGTGAGGCTCTCCTCTGCATATGATGCATCTGGAATCTCAATACTAGTAGAGCGATGTCTCAAGAGAGTCTCAAAAACTAGCATAACCACCAAAAACGGATTTGAAATAGAAACCTTTGATGCAATGCATATTGAAGCACCTCTGTCCAATGCCCAATCATTAGCATAGAATCTATCTATCTCTGCATGGATGGGCAATTGTAACCTTTTTTTCAACCAAGAGAGCAAGAGCAAATGCAACACAATGTGAAAGGCGTCATTTATCCAAGCATGTTTGCCACTCTACCAAAAGATAAAGGCATCCCAAGATGCTCTCTCTATTGAATAAATGCTACCTCCTCTTCCCCCTTTTTTGTCTGAAGGCAACTACACCATGCCGAAGTCACCTCCAATAATCCATGACTCTTCAATGAGGGCTCAAAAGAGAAGTTCCTTCCATAAAAGAACATTTCCCTCTATTGTTGGGAGCATAACAGTTGAGAAGACCAACCTTACATCCCTCAATCCATGCTCTAGAGGGTATAATGACACCATGTCCCACCACAAGGGGAAGAAAGTAATCTGACACTGCAATGCACGTTACCCTTTTGGTGCCCAAAGTATGAGACGAAAAAGTATGACTAGTTTACTTGATTTGAGAAATCTCAGGCATCTACTTTGTGTTCTTGAATAAAAAGAGTATCAATGGACCCCCCAATAACACCTAGATGAGGCTAACTCCAAAATCAGCCACCTAGGTGGGTAGTGATGAGTTGGAACTATCGCTCATAACTTTCCAAATTGACCCTTTTTGCCTTTTTCCATTTTCCTCTAGTTTATCTTACAATTGTTGAGCGGTTGTAGCTACCCTTGAAGCAAGGAAACGTACAGTATATTTATTTATAAAACCAAGTAGTTGACCCAATTATATGAGGGTCACCTCAAGATTTCTCCCCAATAACACCTAGATGAGGCTAACTCTAAAATCAACCACCTAGATGGGTGGTGATGAGTTGGAACTATCGCTCATAACTTTCCAAATTGACCCTTTTTGCCTTTTTCCATTTTCCTCTAGTTTATCTTATAATTGTTGAGTGGATGTAGCTACTCTTGGAGCTTGGAAACGTACAATATATTTATTTATAAAACCAAGTAGTTGACCCTATTATATGAGGGTCACCTCGAGATTTCTCCTCAAGCATTTCCTTTCAACATAGTGATGCAAATTGACTGAAAACTCCTACTTTGGGCTAACAGACTTAAAGAAGCCTCCACAAAGGCTCTACTTGTACCTTGACTAGAACTCTCATGAGCATAATGCAGGTAGGATGTTGCATCCACTTGTGATTGTAGAGCTTCATTTTAATTTCCCTTAGCATTAACAACCCGAGTCATGGGCCCATCAACCACATTGTGCATAATATGAATGAGTGAGGCTTCTATGTCTTAAGCTACATTTTTAAAATTCCTCCTACTTAAAGCTCATGTTCAATACTCCTTCTAGCTAGTGAGGGTTCTCTTGTTGCTCTCCTAGTATTTGTCTCCATGCTTTGAAGATGCTCAAACAAAAAGCCTAGAAGCACACGTATCAATCCAATCTCTCCAAATACTGCTGGCACCTTACATGAATAAGAATCCGCGCATACTACCTATATGATCAAGTCACAATAGCACCTTAATCAAATAGCATCTAATTTTGATCTATAAAAAAGTATCTCGATGCTAACATCATCTCATACTCTAGCTATTTAGAGAATTGCTTTGCCACATTGACATCAAAAAGTGTTCGTCCATTATGATTAGACAAAGCAAAAGGAAGCAAAAAGTGTAAGATACACTTTATGATGTAGCAACAATAGTTCTTAGATATCTCAAAGGAACATGGGATTACAAACTATGATAAGATACAAACTAACATATCTCAATTTTTATGTTATTTTGTAGTGTATTACTACTTGTCTCATTGATGAGGTGGATGATACTACTTCAGAAGTCTAAATTCATTATATCTCATAAGCCAAAAAGTAGCCATCATGTTGAGATTGCTAGTCAAGGATGAATAACAATTATCCTTAACTAACATCTCATTGCTAGGTCCAAGACTATTCCCAATAGAAATGGAAGATATCAATTAACTAGTTAAGCACCTATCTACAATGACCTTTTCACAATAGATGAATAATAACACATGAAGGAAGGTTTCTCTCAAAGTGTGTAGGTTTTATAGAAAGCACAATAAGGGGAATATAGGAAAATCCTTGAAGTGGGTTTATGGTGGTGCACCATTTTGTATGACTATTAAGAGTATTGTAAAGAATGTGATGTTTACCAAAGAATAGGTACATCTTTATTGAAATATATGAATTCTCCCTTGGGAACCATTTAGAACTAGGGTTTGGATGACATATCACTATTATTTTACAAAAGAATCATACATAAATTTGGATCCCTAGTTAAAATTGTTTTGGATTAAGGCTCCCAGCTCAGCAACTCAATCATTAAACATTTGATGAAGGAATTTCTCATAGAGACAAGTTTAGACCCATGATCATCTCTGCTAGGCCTTGATCTAATCTCCAATCCAAGGAATACATTCAAATTTGTGGTAGAACACTCCCAGCCATTAGATCAAGGTGTAGATCTAATAGATATCAACAAAGGATAGAGGGATCAAATCTAAACCCTTGAAAAAAGCCAGGATCTATGGATGAGATCAAAAGAGAAGGGGGATCATTTTAAGCCATCCATCTAGAAAATAGATCCAAGGGTGCATATGTAAGGAAAAGGCATTGGAATCCGAGCCATTGATCTCAAGGAGATCTAAGGGTGCATATGCAAGAAAAAGGTGTTTAAATTCACACCATCCATTATGCACCTAAATCTCAACCATTGATCTAAAGTGCCTCCATCTACACCCTCCAAAGTGCACCTAAATCTAGGTCCTTCCTTTGATCCTTTGATCTCCACCATTAGATCTATCCAAGATCTAATGGTCCACAGCAATGGCAACCTCTCCCTCTTTATTACACCTCTATTTTGTCAACCTTTGTGAGTTTGGAGCCCACCAAAGGTGCCTCATACCAACATCCCAGTCCTTTGATCCTCCATCCACCATCCACCTCCATTCAAAGGCCAAGGTTTGGCAATTTCAAAATAAAGTTAACCATGTCTCTTGAATCAATGCTATGGGGCCCTTATCCCATGGGTTCACATAGTAGGTTCACTTTCAATTAACTTAATCCATTTCATACAAGGCCCTTTTGGGACCTCGTGTCTCCCCTCAATGAGACTGTTATGTATAAATATCACTTGCAAAAAAAGAAAAAAGAAAATGCAGACACGAAATACTTAACTCCATAAAATCACAAGAAATGAAATTCCAAGGTTACAGAAAATGAGAATGTGCAGTAGGCAGCAGCAGCAGTGGCAAGAACCTTGAATTCCTCCAAGTGCATTTACAAGGGTAAGTAGACCACCTAAGCAATTTTCTCCTTCTTTCTTGTTGAAACATATAATACATAACTCTTGATGAAATCACAAGAAATAAAATTCCAAGGTTGCAAAAAACAAGAATGTGTAGCAACAACAGTAGTAAGAACCTCGGATTGCCTCAGGAGCACCTAGAAGGTCTACAAGGGTAAGTAGACCACTTGATTGATTTTCTCCTTTAATTATGTTTTGTTGACCACCTAAGTGATTTTCTCCTTCTTTCAATTATGTTTTGGTGAACCAAAAACATATGAAGAAGCAATGTAGGTAGAATTGAAAAAGGAGTGGGAGAGAGGCATGGAAGAGAAAATGGACTCTTTGCAAAACCTGACTTGGGATTTGGTTTGCTTGCCTATGGGAAAAATAACATTACTGAATAAATGGGTTTATGGGGTGAAGAAAGAAGATGTAGGAAAAAGGAGGTAAAAGAAAGCAAGGCTTGTTGTAACAGGGTTTGCATAAAAGAAAGGTATAGTCTTTGATGAAATATTCTCTCCTCTTGTTAAAATGACTTCAATCAGAACTATTCTGAGTCTTGTGGCTGTAGAAGACTTGCATCTTGAACAATTAGATGTAAAGATAGCTTTTCTTCATGGAGATCTAGAGGAAGAGATTTATATGTAGCAGCCATAGGGATATGAGTCAAAGGAAAGGAGGAAGGTTGAAGAAAAGACTGTATGGTTTAAAGCAAGCTCCAAGGTAGTGGATTTGAAGTTTGATAGGTTTATGGGGCAAAGCAAGCCTTTAGTAGATGTCATTCAGACCACTGTCTTTATTCTCAGAAACTAGACAATGGCAGACCTGTGATCTTATCATTGTATGTCGATGACATGGTTATTGCAAGCTCTAACATGCAGGATATAAATGTGCTCAAGAGGAAGTTGGAAAATACTTTTGCAAAGAAGGATTTGGGTGCTGTAGTGGCAAATCCTTGGCATGAGAATAACAAGAGATAGCAAAAACCGCAAATTGACACTGTCTCATAGTGAGTACTTGAAAAGGTATTGGAAAGTTTTGGAATGCAAAATGCAAAACCTATTTCTACACCTTTGGCTAATCATTTCAAATTATGCAAGGATATGTGTCCCAAGATATAGGAGGAGATTGACTATATGTCAAGGGGACCATAAGCATCACATTGCACATGTAGTGGGAGTTGTGAGCATATTTATGAATAATTCAGGTAAAGAGTATTGGAGGCTGTAAAGTGGATTCTCAAGTACTTGAGAGGTACGATTGCACATGCATTATTTTTTAAAGGCTCAAAGATTTCTCTACACTAATATGTTGATTCAGATATGGTAGGTGATAAAGATGTAAGAAGGAGCACCACTGGGTATGTTTCACTATAGGTGGAATAGTAGTAAGTTGGGTTTCAAAGTTGCAAAAGTTTGTTGCACTTTCTATAACAAAAGCAGAATATGTTGCAGTTATAGAGGCTAGTAAAGAGATGATTTGGATGCAGAGGTTTATGAAGGAGCATGAGAAGAAGCAAGAAAATTGCATCTTGTATAGTGATAGAGCGAGAGTGCTATTCATCTCACAAAGAATTCAGTCTTCCATTCAAGAACCAAACATATACATTTCATCCAATTTGTTTTGGAGGATGGATAGTTAAAGCTAGAAAGATACACACTAACCAAAATTGTGTAGACATGTTGTCTAAGTTGGTAACCATGGAGAAGTTGAGCTCTTGCTCAATTTCAATTGGTCTTCAAGAATAAGGAACAAAATGAGGGACAACCAGATCCAAAGAATTTCAATGAGTGTAGTAACAGTGGAGTTACTATGATCTATCTCCAAGTGGGAGATTGTTGTATATGTAGAAAATGATTATTTTTTAGAGATTGTTTTTTGGCCGTGCTTTGGACCAGGTGTGCTTATACCCATTCCATGAAGGTGAGGTAAGGGGGGGCAACACTCCCCCTAGGACGTTATTGAGGGGTTCTAAGGGAGGCTAGTGGGGTTTCAGGGGTAGCGACCTCAAATCCAAAAATACATGAAATTTGGTGCATGAGTTGCTTATGAGTTGTGTGGTCAAAATTGGAATATAAGGGTATGGCTCACATAGCAGGATAGCAGTGGATGTATTGCTTCTATCTTGTATCTTCTCACTTGCTAGATAAGAAAGATGTAGGACTGGCTATTTCTCAGTGGATGTAACCCACACTGGGTGAACAACATATATTGGTGTCTCTTTGTGTCTTCCCTTCTCTGCACTTTTTGTATTGTGTATTTTATGCCTTTTTCTTCTTGCATTATTGCTCCATTATTGTGCTGCTTCTAATAGGATGCACCTTTTATAGATGATTTTCACAAATAATAACAAATGTTTCATAGATCTGTACTTGAGTTCCTATTGCTTATGTAGGAAAATTTGTAACCTCTAGATCTTGAAAACATTACAAGGTTTTAAAAAATCAGAATTGTCTTGTATAGCATGCCCTTCACCGATACACCACTTGCATGCCAAACTTTCACAAAATAAACTCTTGTAGTCCTTAAATATGTGATTAGCCCTTCTTCGAGAATAGAGATGAAAGTGAGGATGTTTTAGTAGTTGATCTTATGTTTTCTCTCTTGCACCTCTTCCCCAACCATTTGATCTTATGTTTTAGTCGTTGATCTTATGTTTTCTCCCTTGCACCTCTTCCCCAACCATTTGATCATCTTGATATCTCCTTCCATTGATCACGCTCTTGTCTACTATAGGAAACATTTAGGATATTTTCCGTTCAAGAATTCTAGAAATTCAAAGTATTTTTCTTCAATATAGGATGTTTTTGGTGTAGATGAACACTCTAATGATGTACATGATTAATCTCCTTTCCTGGTATTTTAGTCCTTGTTACAATAAATATAAATGAGGGCAAAAGTACAATTTATCGAGTGAAATTGAGCAAAAGAGATTGCAATGTACATCTATGTCCAATAAGAGGTCATATAAAAATTAACAAACCAAGCAAAAAATGAACATAGGATCTTACATTTATAAAAACTCAGCAATTGTTGAGAGCCTTAATGGCCAAAAGATTACAGCTAGCGACATAACCATTCAAATATAAAAGTTAACAACTGTGCATACTAGAGCCTCAAATTGAACAAAAAGAGATTATATAAATGTAATAAAAACTCAACAATTGCTGAGAGCCTTCTTAGAGACCAAAACATTACATCTAGTGAGCCAAAAGATCGTTGAGAGCCTTAGAGGCCAAACGATTACATCTAGCCATCGTTGAGAGCCTCGTCTGAGCAAGAAGGAATTTGTACAACTCAATTTTCTGCTAGTCTACCTTGTTGTATTAAAATTTTTTAGGGAGCCAAAGAAGGCTACGATGGAGAGGCTGAAGACCCCATGCACATTGTTAGGACTCGGATTACAGCCCCCCCAACAAGTCGAGTACTTTGCTTTGAAAATATTGAGACCTTCATCGACATCTAGGGGGAACCCATACAACACATCCATAAAGAGGCCCTTTATGAGCATGTCATCTAAGGTGGTGACATACAGATGTGGGGGGAGTTGACTGTGGGAACGAAGGGTCTCCACTAGTGCTAGCATTTCTATTCCTAGTGAGTGCAACACAATCACCTTATATGAGAAGGCAAATAACATTGGGATCATAGAGCATCGAGGGGGGGCAGTAGTAGGCATGGTGAATATCAATGGGTGAGCAACAGGAGCAGATGAGTGATGAGAGTTGGAGAAGGGAGTGTGGAGTAAAGTAGAGCAGGGGTGGAAAAGAGTTGGAGGAGGGGTGTGGAGAAAAGTAGCACAGCGTGTGGAGCAAAGTAGCAGACCAGAGGCATATGAGAGCAATGTAGTAAAATGCCAAATGCCATGGATCTTATATATTATAAAGTTCAAGCCATTGTGGTGGCAAGAGCCTGGGGTTCCATCCATATTAATTGCAGGCCACCACGATGGAATCTTAGGCGCCACCCTAGATGGGCTGGTAATCATGAAGTAGACGCCATGTGGTGGGTGAGCAGACCACTCCGGTGGCTAGTAATTAACTACCAGCCTAGTGGAATCTTAGCCACCACAGACGTGGCTGATGAGAGCCACCATCACTGACGGGCAATAATTCCCACAAAGGTAAATCATGAAGCTCTAATCACCATTACCAGGCACTCTAGTTCTCTATTGAGCATGCGAGCCTAGTGACTAGTAATTTTTATTGCACTTGTAGTGATCATGCATGCGAGCAATGGCTGGTAATTTTAATTGCCAGCTCAGTGGAATCGTAGCCACAACAGACATGGCTGTAATCACTCATTACCATGCACTATAGTACTCTATTGAGCATGTGAGCCCAGCGATTAGTAATTTTTACTACACTTGTACTGATCATGCATGCTTAAGCCCAGTGGTAGGTGAGTAGTAGCTGGTAATTTTAACTACTAGCCCGGTGGAATCATAGCCACCACGACAAACGTGGCTGATGAGAGCCACCACCACTAGGCAGTAATTCCAACAAAAGTAAATCATGAAGCCTAATCACCTCTAATCCCTCATTACCATGCACTCTAGTACTCTCCTGACCATGCAAGCCTGGTGATTGGTAATTTGCTGCACTCGTAGTAATCATGCATGCAAGCTCGGTGGTGGTAACTGGAAGGTGAGTAATTACAGGCCACTGTGGTGGTTGGTAATTAACTGCCAACTCGGTCGATCTTAGCCACCACCACATATGTGATTGGAAATCTTAGATGCCACCACCTCTAATCACTCATTACCATGTAAGTCAGTACTACCGCCTTGAATTAATCAAAATTTGGGCCAACCACTGTGGTGGCTCTCACCTTGACAATGTACTCTAGCTACAAACCACTATTCCATTCCCTTAACCGTTTTAGCTTCTATCCCTCTCGACTATTTCATTCTCCCTTGCAATCGGACTACAAACTCAAGCCTCCACTATTCCATTTCCTTTAGTGTTTCATCTTCTATCCCTCTCGACCATTTCTTTATCCCTTGCAATCAGACCGCAAACTCAAGCCTCCACCATTCCATTTCCTTCACTGTTTCATTTTCTATCCCTCTCGACCATTTCTACCTCCCTTGCACTCTTCCTGCAACTTCTATGCTCTCTCGTAATGGAGCCTGCACAGTTCGGGAGCTCCTCACACAATCTTTCCTCCCCCATTGTAGCAATGTGCAAGAGCCCCTCCTCCCCTGATCTTGAAATCATGACATATGGGAGCTCCTCTCTCACTCTGCAAAAGCCTAATTTGGATGCTCGCCAAAACTTCGCCAGGTTGGTACAGGAGGTGAACATGGAGGGGCAACTAGTCTATTAAGGTTAGAAGATTATCATCAATGAAAGCGTGATTGAAAATGCTCTAGGAATTTCGGAAGGCAGTTTGTAAGCACACTTTTTCGAGAAGCAATGGAATAGATAGGATATTCTAGATGTATACCCCAATGCTTAGTTTAGTAAAGATGGTAGAGTTAAGCTTTCTAGCTTGCCAACAGATCTCCAAGATGTGCTGAAGAAGACTATTCACTTCTTTCCTGATACGAGAGGAATCGTGAAGTTCTGGCAGGTTCAAGCAGCAATAGAGCAACTGAAAGGACGTGATGTATCTTTCTCAAGGGAGATCTCCAAGAGCATGTTAATCAACTTGAAGAATTGCATGGATGGCAAATCACAATTTTCATTTCAATCCACTGGAGTTGCAATGCACCTAATGGCATCTACCCTCAAAGGGATTTTTGAGCAATACGACAAGCAGATGTCTCAGAGGGTGACTTTTCTATAAGAGAAAGCCACCGATGCAGCAAAGGCAATGCAACTTGAGAAAAGTCTCAGGAAATGTGTAGAAGCCAAGGCAGAGAAGGCACAAGAGCAAGCTGAGGCTGCTACAAAAATGGTCGACATGGAAAGGCATAGAAGAGAAGAAGCAGAGAAGCGCATGAAGGAAGTCCGAGATAGGCTCGAAGAAGTTCCACCACAAAGAGGAATAGATAAGGGGCCAAAGGGCAGCCCTATCTCAGTCAACGGGAAAGAGAAAAGGTCTTGCCTATGTGGCCCCCAATAATCACCTAGCTAGAGCTGCATGCATAAAGAGCTGAAAGCCCTCTGATCCATCTCTTCAAGAAGCTGGGTCTTTGCATAGTCCCCTCTAAGAAGGACCACTCCACTCTATCATATGCCTTCTTGAAATTGAGAAGAATGGTGAGAGGTTGCAGATCCTCCCTGTCTAGTCCACTGCCTCCCAGAAAGTGGAGATATTATCCAAGATGCTATGCTCCTAGATTGTGTCTCATGAATGTTGTCTGGAAGGTGGGGTCTTAGACATTGGCTCAAGACTTTAGCCAAGATCTTGTAAGTTGTGTCAAGAAGAGAGATCGAGCTTCACTGATGGATACCTGATCTATCTCTCCCCGAATCAAGCATTTCCAACCTCTGCTCAAGGAATGTGGAAGGGATCCAGAATCAAAGACCTCCTGGTAGGCTAACCTGGGTGAGGTGGAGATAGACTCCCAGAAGCATTGAAAAAAGCTCTGAGTCAGGCCGTCCTATCCTGGACACTTCTGGGTTGGAAGAGCCTGCAAGGCCTCCCACAACTCCTCATCAGTGAAGTGCGCTTCTAGACATTTGCTAAGACTCTGTGAAACAACTAAGGGGAATTGTTCCCAAACTGCCTCTCTAGCCAGAAGAGTGGTGGGGGAGGCCTTCTTTGATTAAAAGAGCTAGTAGTAGAAGGCCGTAGTCATCTCGAGGATCTCCTGAGAGTCTATGTGCATATGCCC
Source organism: Dipteris shenzhenensis (assembly GCF_047967505.1). Taxonomy (NCBI): domain Eukaryota; kingdom Viridiplantae; phylum Streptophyta; class Polypodiopsida; order Gleicheniales; family Dipteridaceae; genus Dipteris; species Dipteris shenzhenensis. The sequence goes on from NC_141596.1 coordinate 28,234,178, forward strand.
CTACGAGTCCTTGAATCACTACAACTGGATCATTGCAGAGCATGGCCATGTGGTCTATAAAAATTCCATGGTCATCATGTTGCCCTGCTAGACTCATTTGGCCCCAAAAGAGTGGTATGAGAACTCTGCTCTATGGACCTCCAAATCTAGTAGCTCTAAATGCGCACACTCCAGACAGTCCCTAAGCCATTAGGATCCCAAATCTTGCTCCTTGAGTCTCTCAATAGACTCTAGGTCTCGGCGAAGAGCTCTCTCCCGTTGCTCCTAAAGAGCAACTCTCCATCTAAGAGCCTAGCACTAGAGCCCTTTGCTAAATCCTCTTAGCCACCCATGCCATCCACCCCTTGTCGGGTATGTGTTCGAGCTATCTCAAGAGCTCTACTATCAATTGCTGGACATCCACCTCTTGTAAAAGATCATCTGGTATACGAAACCCCTTTTGGGAGAGTCCATGACGGGGCTTCTCTAGGTGAAGAACCGCTAGAGAGTGGTTTGACATTGTAGTACCTGCTAAAATGGCGATGGAGCCGCATCAGAGTAGAGACCAATCACTAATATAGAATTTGTCAAGGCACTCTAGTAGCCCATCATGTTGCCGCTAGCAAAGGAGCTGCCCGGAAGCCTGGTAAACTCAGGCTCGCACTATGGATCCCTGCCTTTGATCACAAAAAATTAACTGCTCCTAGGTACTCCTCTCCCCAGCTGGCATCTCTGTGAAAGAGGCTCCTCCATGCTTATCCTCCATGAACTCTAGGTTGTTGAAGTCACCTCCAACAATACATGAGTCCACCTTTGTGAGGCTATTTGTGAGCCAGGCACTACTACTGGCAAGCAGATGCATACACATTCAAATACCAATCTAGGCCTCTCCTGTCTGAAGGCCCACCATCCATATTGCGCAATCTAGAATTTGTGCAAAGGCCTTTGGGGCCAACGCTTGGGATGTCGAGATGCATACCCCTCCGCTCTTGCCAAATTGATGGACGAAGGAGAAGGTGATGTCAGCTTGTGATGTCTATTGCTGAGAACATGTGCTCCTAAACCAAGAAAAACTCAACTGGCCTACCTACCATAGCCTGCTACTATTCCTGATGGAGAATCACATACTACGGTTGGCTACGTGCATGATCATGAAGCCTGTGCACATTCCAACTCACCCCCGTCAATATAAAGGAGATGGGGTAGTAGTGAACAAGGCTTGCTATTCGTAGGAGCCTGCTCTAGGAAACTAGACTTAGCGACTTTGCAATGGGTTTAGATGGAGCAGTGTTACCATTGGCTCAATCCATACCCTCCGTGCCCAATACTGCATGACAGAAACATCTATGCAAAAAAGGTCAGCGCATTGCTAGATCATCGGAGTTGTGTGAGTACCACCTCTGGTGGCAAGTGGATCATTGCTATTGCCAAGCTTGGCTTTGGCTTCGCTGGGAAGAAGAATGTGTGGAACCACCATGAGTGAGCCAAAGATCCATGCCCTGAGGTCCCATCCGCTCGTCCATCATCTCATTGAAAAGCTCTCATGTCCACTTCTCCACCCCGGTGGAAGCAAATTGGAGGATCAAAGTGGGTGGGCGCGGGAGCAAGCGGTGGAGGCAAGGGTGGGGGAGAAGTGGACGAGGGTTGTGGAGAGGGGGCTAGGAGGTTCGGGGGGATGGGGGATGCGGCTGTGCGGAATCTGCTGCTGCTGTCATAGTAGGTCATTACAGTGATGGCACTTGCGGCCTCTAAGCTCCTCCTCCCAAACTTTGAGAATGGTGAGTCAAGGGGGCCATGGTTACTAGTGCTCTGGGAGTCTTTGGTGCTTGCTCCTACCGCTAAGGAGGATTTGGTAGGCAAGAAGTCTCGCCCCTAGAGAGGCCTGAAGAAAGTTTTGAGGTCGAGGGCAATCTCTCCGGGTCTCACGATATGCCTACCTATGGGCCTCCAACCTAGTCTCCTTGTTACTGCATAGGTGCCTGTGCTCGCCTCTTATGATTGGCGCATTGTCATTGGTTCTTTTTGGCCCACTTGCTTCGCTTCTTTTTCCCGACCTTGGTCCATCTTCACTCAACCCAGGGGGTTTGGGACTCTGCTGCTACTGTGTTTGTGTGAGTGACCTCCAGGTCCCATCCTCTCTCATGTCACTATGTTGTCCCTATGACTCTTGCGAGGAGGGATGGGCCCTACTCATGCCTCTCGTACAATCTTTGGCTAGGTTCCCCTTCTGCCTGCACCTCAAACACTGACCTGATAATTCGGAGACCTCCAATCTCTAGGGTGAAGAGTACCTCCCTCCAAAGTTTCCAAGAGAATCACCTCTGGGAGGGCATTCAGGATTTCTACCACCAGCCCAAGTCGAGGAACCCTGTCATCTTACAACTACCACTTTCGACTCTAGAGGGTACTCTAAAACCGTGCCAAAATCTCACCCAAGGGAAGGAAGGATGGACCTTTATTCCCTCGGAATCCTCGGGAAGCGAAGCATCACTGGAAAGCATGGAACATGGTGAGTTGAGTCTATGTCCTCAATCATAAATCCATAATACTAAGGGATAAGATACACCACATGAGGACCCATGAGAATAGGACTTCTCTCCATGAGAGCCAGAGCAATCTCAAGCTGGAGGAGGAAAACACCACATCAATAGATAATGACCTCCTGGATGTGGTCACCATCTAGTGCCAAGCTTGCCCGGATCCAGCGCATAATCTGTCTCCTAGAGGGAGTGAGGCTGACTATCGTGCCTATGGCTGCCCTGTCCTGTAAAGATTCACTGCCTGCTATACCTGTTGCTTATTTGTTGGTGAAAGAACAACTTTAACAGCCGGGAGAGTTGAGGGTGCTAGCATAGGGCTCCTCTGGCCAAACTAAAGTTCACCATCAAGAGTCGCAATCACTAGGAATGAGCAATAAACAGCACCTCCCACAAAAGTCGGGAAACTAGAAGGAGAAGAAGAAAGAAGGAAAAAGAAAGTGCCTACGAGAGGAAAGACTACCAAGAAACTCGTCCCATCGAAGTTGGAAAACAACCCCGGTGTTCCTTCACAAGCAAGCTCTCAATCTTTGAAAAGATAATGGAATGCACAAAATGAAGCTGCTAAGAGAAGGAGCGAGCCACCAAATGACTTTGAAGCGCTCCACAAACTCACAAGATGCCTGGAGTCTCCTTTGATCGATGAAAGTGAAAGCTGGAGTGGACTTGTGCCAAAGGAGATTCTGGCTAAGCCACAATGGGATGAGGGTCACCTTTGTACTCGAGAGCAGCTCCATGTAGTGAGCTACAAATCGTGGGCTGGCGCGTGCTGTAAACAATGGCCATGGGTTGGAATTGTGTTTTTACTACACAGAAAATCTCTGTGTAGCAAGGCGTATGTGAGACTTAGAGTGAGTTTAATTATGTTTTTGTTGCAGGAAGCAAGGTGTCTATAAGGCTTAGAATAAGGGTTCTCAAAAAACCCGGGTTGAGTGTGAGGTGAAGAGGAGAATTTGATTTTTGACATGAAGGGGAAAAATTGGTCACAAAAACCTGTACTATTTTTTTACGACAGGAAGATTAGGGAGATGTTTGGGTTTTCTCACATCCCCTTGAGCCACATGTCATGAATCTAAGCCCTTGATATGGTTTCATCTTATGCCCTTGATTTCATTTGATGTAAAATCTAGCTTTAGACTAAAGAACTAAAAGCATATAGGTGCTTTTCACAATAACAAGACTATATAAACATTTCAAACCTATTTGATTTGAAGAGATGGTCTACTTGATTTGCAAGTTTGGGCTTATTAGCATGTGAAGCTTTGGAGAGCCTCGCGATGTCCTTATGCTCTACTCTCACCTAAAAGCTCGACTTACTACAATGATCGAGCTTCCATGTTCCCGAGGTTGCAGAGGCACGTAACGCTGGCTAAGTGGAGAGTGAGAATGTTACGTGCTCTACTTTGGACTTCCTCTAATGGTAGTTGTCTTTTTGTGCTATCCAGAGTCTACTGAATGATTTGAGAATGTTGGAATCATCCCACTCAAGGACGCATGCAGATCCTCTCATGGCGAGTTTTTTGGATATTATCTTTGGGTTCGACTACAATTACGACTATTGACATTCAGATAATATGCCAGTTTCTTATCCATTCGCGAGACTTATCCTGGGCGCTAATATTCTCAACGTTTATATTCTTGGCATTATCTTAGCACCCAAGGAAGGGCTCATTCCCTCAGATTATAACTCTTTGGGGAAGGAAGCGCGCTACATCCCCTGCCCACACTCTGTGGTTATAATAATTATATATTATATATTATAATATAAATATTTTTAATTACTAGTCCATTCAAAATTGCTTGTTTTTAATTTGAATTCTTACAACATTCCTCTCGTTTAATGCATGTTATCGATGCAAGGGAGCAAGGAAATCGAAGATGGATGCAAGATTCAAGGATGATTACACCTTTATGTGACAATATTGTAAAAACTGCAACGAGGATCAGTTATTGTATTGCCTTATTCATGCATTTGTTGGACTTCAGCTTCCAGAATATGGACATCACAAAATATATAATAAATCACCACCCCTGACATTTGCAGGGAGGGTCGGGTCCTGACGGACCCTGTGTCGCGTCTGATGTCCATTATTTTACTCATTCTCTTTTTTCCTTAAACAATTGATAAAATAGAAGGATTCAACTTCGATTTCGAGTTAGTAGTTACTTGCTCCATGATGGAAAGACCCTTGACGTCCGCAAATCTAGTTTTGCAAATATACTTATAAATTGTGGGAGAACCTCTAAATTTATCACCAATGATGAAAATTTCTTGAAGTGGCCAAAATACAAAAAGAGCTGAGGTTTAGTGGCTTGGGCGTGATATGTATGATAAGCATGAGAGGTTTGCAATTGTGATCATTGGAGGCACCCTAAAGTCTTGACACACTTGAAGGCGGCTAGAATTTGTGTGCAGCTGAAGGAGTCTCCCAGCGAAATCATCATGGAAGAGAAGTCGGAGGGCAAACAATCCAACGCTTCCGACAGCCATCCACCTCTCCGACCTAGTGATTTCACCATCTTAAGAGAAGGGAAGGCTGAGATTTTGATGCACGGGAACGATGTTTTTTATAATAAAGCTCAGGTTTCCGACTCGAATCTCATAGTTTGTCGACCTCGTCTTCATCTTTTAATCTCCGAAATATTCAAGTTGGCCTGGCCAGGCTTTTTAAGAAGGTTGCGTTTTACATTAGACGTGCGGTTTTCTTGCGTACCATTACAATCGAATTTTGCTTCTTTGAGCTCAAAGCTAGAGAATACTTAGCATGTGAACGTTCGACGGCTTGCATAAAAAGCCAGATAGTTCGGGCAACGGATTTGCCAACAAGGGTAATCAATAAAAAGCGCTGGGGCTGGATGGCGGTGCCACTCGATGTTTGGCTAATGGAATGGACAATAAATAATGCTTCCGCTGCTAGAACTTCCAAAGGGTGTGAATGAGCTTAGCGAAATGTCTCTTGTGACATGTGTTGGGTAGTGGCCTCCGTCGTGTCAGACTGCCATATAATAATTGAATGCCACATCCGCATGAAAAATGGCTGCTTACTATTGTCTGACCCCTTCTCCCCATTGGCCTCTTCATGTACAAATGGAAGCTCGCTTGTTGTTCACTATAAACTGGAGGCATTTAATGGCTAGTCTTACCATTCCGCTATTACTGGTGAAAACATTATTTTCAGCATGCTTGCGTTGTACTTTGAATTGGCTTTGGCAAAGGCATACATTTGTTTTTTAATCATTAATGTGCATCCTCTCTAGGATTTGTCACAATCTATGTGGTGAGCTGTCCAAATATATTGAAATATCTCACGCACAAGGCGGCATTACAGCTAAAAATATTTTGGACTTTAGATCTATAAAAATCTATAACTGAATTTGTACGATGGATATATTCTAGTCTTACAAAGGTATATTTTTCTATCTCCTTAGCGGGCATGAAAATTTGTTGAATTTTCGTCCAAGCGGTGATCAGCTGTTCAAATATCTTACGTGGGCTCAGAAGCCCCAACATCTGAAAATATTTTGGATTTTAAATCAACAAAAATCTAAATCTAAATTTGTACTATTGGATATATTATAGTCTTACAAAAGTATATATATATATATATATATATATATTCAATTTATGACTAGATCCTTTCATATATCGATGGTTACTCTTGTGAAAGGGCATCCCTATGGACAGAACATCTCCATATCGTGATGATCTCAACGTCTAAACGGCAGAGAATGCAAATAGAAGAGAAGACAACGCAAGTAAGCAAGGGAATCTGGCCAGGATTGGCTACGACGTCCTCCAGTGTTTCATAAAGACTTTGGATTACAACTGCCTCTAACTGCTTTGTAGTACAGGACTTATGTGAATTGGTTCTTCGATAGTTGGACTCCTACATGACAGATGTCACTTGATGATTTAGCACCTCACGTCTTCCCTCCCCCACAAAATTTATGGTCCTCGCAAAGAAAGGTTTGATCCGCGAGACATGAGCTGTTGTCCTGGTCTTCCTTGCTGGTGAACATATCTGGATGGCATAAGTTGTTGGACCACCCTGCTGCAGGATTTGATATGGTCCAATCCATTTTATCATAATCTTGAAGAAAAATAATCCATCTAGCTAATCTTTTTTGAAGCTGTCTTGGTTTATTATATTCAAAGCAGCATGGTCTGTTTGTATTTCAAAATGTGAACCATGGACATATGCATGAATGATGAAACTTTGAAACTGCCAATACAACTGCGAGGCATTCCAGTTCAGTCACCAAGTAATTAGATTGTTGATTTGACAAAGACTTGCTGATGTAAGAGATTGGTCTTCAGATCTTGTTGCATCAAAACTGCGCCAAGGCCTTGTTCAGAAGCATCAGCTGGGACAAGAAAAGGTTTATCGAAATCTGGATGTCGTAGAAGGGCATCCTTGTTCTATTTTTTTCAAATGCTCCTCGACATTCGGTTGTCCACTCACATGGTACATTCTTCTGTAATAATCTTCGAAGAGGTGCAGCTTTGAAGACGACGACGGAATAAATCTGGAACTGAATCCAGTCATTCCCAAAAATTTGTGAAGCTGGTTGGCATTTGTTGCCAATTGGCATTGGAAAGTTGAATAGTGCACGTAGCTTAGCTGGATCGGGACATACACATTTATAGGAGATAATAAAGCCCAAATATTTCATTTCAGTTTGAACCCATCTGCATTTCTTAGCATTCAAACGTAGATTGTATTACTAGAATTGACGAAGAACCTGTTCCAACACAGTTAAATGCTCTTCAATTACTGCATCATCAAAGAAAACAAGAAACTTTTCGAGAAGATTAGATCAAGCCTTTGAAAAGTAATTGGAGCAGTACCAAATGGCATCACATTAAATTCAGATGCTGTTCTGACTGCGGTTGTCTGTTTATCTGATTCTTTTAACTGGAATTTTCCAAATAACACAGATTTCAGATCCAACGTTGAAAAGAATTTTGAACGCACCAGAGAATCTACGAGATAAACATCTCTGACTGCCACCTTATTGACTGGCCTGAAATCAAGGCAAAACCCTCTACATCTTGTCTTCTTTCTTTACCAGATAAGGCTGGCATTACCACGGACTTCTCGAATGTCTGATGATGCTGTCATTTAACATACTTATTGATCACTTTATACTTCTGGAGATCATCTTCTTGTGGGACAGAAATTGGTGGAGAATCTCTTGTAATCATTTCATGGAACACTTTGGCTGTTGTGGCAGTTGGCTTGTCATTAGAGAATGCATTCAGAAACTTCCCGAGTAAAATGTCAATCTTTGATCGATTGAAAACATCTACCATGACAGTACCTGAAGAGAACATGATAGAGAATTTATAATGTAATTGGACAATTTTGTTGAGGAAGGACCACGGCTGCTGGGACCCAATTTTGAATTCCTAAAAGAAATTATTACATTCGCAATGGACAAAAGTTTCGGAATACCACAAAAGCAATTGATGATTTGTGGGAGAATTGGGAAGCTGGAAAGACTTCTCCCCTATTTCGCTAGCTCATCTTTTCCCATACTAAGTTATGAGAAGAGGAAGCATTTACTACAACTGGACGTTTTGAAAAGGTGGAGGGAGCCTACAATACTTCCTTACATGTCCACACCTGTCAGAGTTGTAGCAATAAGGATGACCATTCGGATCTCGGTTTGGCTGTCACGTGGACGTGAATTTATAATTTTGATTTTGCGACTCTTGTAATTTACGTGTGACTACCTTGAGCCTCTAGGGCACGAAAGTCTGGCCACATGTGCGGGACTTGGGGAATTAAAATTCCTAGTGGGCCCTTAGAAATTGTGAATGTTCAAGCCAATTACTAGGCAATTAATTCCTAGGACCAATGTGTGCAACAGAGGGACAAAAGAGTGGTGCAATCAAAAATTACTATTTTTGGTTTGAGACTCCAAAAATAGCACAGGACACTAGTTTGGCATGCAGGGGGCCAAATTCAAGCCAGAAGAGAGAGAAAATCAGTCCCAACTTTCTTGGACAGGGTGTGTGGACAGGGCGACTGGTTTTTGGCCGAGTTTCTGGTCTTTTGCTGCTGTTGGTGACCTCCAGGAGGCAGGGCGACCTGTTCGGAGGCTGTGTCTGCTATTGGAGGCTGAGTAGGAAGTGCTGTGAGTTCTCTTCAGGCTGGTTTTGCTGTTTTCTGGGCTCCAGGAGGGCTGTAAACTCTTCTATAGGCTGATTTCACTGATTTCTGGGCTTTAGGAGAAGAGACGACCCATCCTCTTGCTTCCCGGGTTGCAGACAGGCTGCAAGAAGAGGAGCGACCTGTTTTTTGGCAGATTTCTATCATCTACTGTTGAGTTAGGGCCTTTTCTAGTTGGGCGACTTGTTTTGGAGCTGCCTTTGGGCTGTGCTAGGGCTGAATCATCTATTCTTTGCTGAATTCAAGGTTTTTCAATTCAAACGACTTGATTCCTATGGATTCTGGGTAAGGGAAGGCTAGTTTTTGCCCGCTTTTGCCGTGTTCGGATTGGTTGTTGGCTGGTTATTGTGTTTGGTATTGTTTCTAGGTAGAGAAAGGCTGATTTATGTTGTTGGGCAGTGGCTAGGGTGACTACAAATAGGGGCGACCTGTTTGGAAGGGTTTTCCTAGCTGGTTGTGTCAGAGTTTTGGCTGTCTTTGGTTTTTCTGCAATTGTTTAGCCGTGTTTGGCTGGTTGGGCACTTTGTTGTCACGGGGATTGTGCAAATAAACCCGTGGACATTGAAAAAATCCCTAAGGGGCACCCACTAATTCCTAGGTGCACCCACTAGGCCCAAATGCTAGGGGCAAGGCAAGGTTTAGAGGGGTCATAAAGTTGGGCCCAAGGGAACCCAAAGTGTGTCATTGGTAGGAGGGTTAGGGACTTTAATGAGCCACATGATAGTTCCTCTGCGTCATGCATTCTGAGGCGGTTGGCTCGCAAAGTGAGGCTGCGCGCATCTCAATTATCTCCTTGGTTGCTTTCCATACGAACTATACGGCCTTCTATACGGGTACAACCTTTCGTATGGATTGTATGGAACTTCTTGCGTGTTTTTCGAGGCATTTGCTGCTATTGTACGGTTCTTGGCACAAGTCTCGAGACACATTAATTAACCGTACTGACTACGGATGATTTGCACGCCACCCGAGGTGACTTCACCGCTCATGTACTAACCTTTTGCTGGCTGTACGGATAGATTTTCTAGATTGCACGGACTGTGTTACGACTGATTGTACAAGCCCCTTGCTCACACCTCGAGGCAAATTGACGGCTGTTTTATCTCTTTCTCCTGTCCGTGATCCTCCTGCTCTCTCTGTCTCTCTGTCTCTCTCTCTCTCTCCCATTCCATCATGTTCTCTCTCCCTCCCAGTCGCTTACTTCTCCTGCAAGCCTTTGCCTGATGGGTGTGTTCTCCCTGGGAGGTGAATCCTTCTTCATTTGCTACTCTTGTTCATGGTTGAGGGTCACTGTGCACCGTTGGGAGTCTGGACAGGGGATAGGTGCGAGGGTAGAGCTCGCCCCTCTTCCAAGGACAGCGGGTACGATCATTCTAACCCTCTTTTATTTTCCATTTTGTCATTTTTGGAAGCTTGTTATGCATGTGGTTATTCGAAGTTTTCCCTTTGGCCATTCAGGCTATGGACAGACACCTAGTTACAAAGGGTGTGCCTAGATCTATGCCAGAGGGGCAGTGTGTGGATTTCTTCCTGCTTTGAGGTCACGTGTGCAGTTTGAGATCTGTGTTGATGCAATGTTGCCTTGAGAGGCTGGACATTGACTCGTGGGACTGCCAAACCTTGTGAAGCAAGCTGGATGCCTTGTGGAATGCCTGGACATCTTTGCAGTGGACCCAAACAGTGAGGAGATGCCTTAACCTCGCCTTGATAGTTGGGAGCTAGTGTGTGTACTTGGGAATTGGATGCAGGTTGAGACCAAGCATTGGATCAGAGAGTGGAGTTGCCATAAACATAGTACAAGGACGAGCTCTTGTTGTAAAGCATTTTTCATTTTCAGAAGAATTAAACAAATATCGAAAGGGACGCCAAGGTGTTGGGGTCAGTGGGTGTCTCGTGTGACGTTTCATTGAGCAGGGGCACTCTAGCCTCCGTTCAGTTATTCTCAGTTCATTTCTAAGTGTTTTTCAGTGGCAATTAATTAATAATAGTGATTGGGAATGATGCAATGCGGCTCTAAAAGGTGTGAATGCTAAGATAGTTAGGGTTTATTGCCCTTTAGTTAACTGAAGGTCGGTTTCATTGTTGTGCAGGTGCAGTAAGCAGGTTATGCCTTTGGGTACTTTTACACGCTTGGTCAGAAGGAAGAGTGCATGATTGCCTAGTGATTGGATGCATATTCGTCATATAAGTTAAGCAAGAATTGTTGGGTGTGTAGGATATTGGAAGTCTGTGGGCAGTGGTTTGCCTGTGGTGCAACTTTCAGGATACCTTGCAATCAGCCTCTTGGCTTTACACTGAATATGAATACCGCAAGGGACGCAAATATTTGGGGCCAAACGGTGTCTTTGTTTTTGAGTAGGAGCGCTCTAGCTCCCTGTGATTTAATCTGTAGTGATTGATGATTTGATTATTTACTGTGTATGCTGTGGTTAAAGTGGATCTTACCGCATTTTGATTAGTGAAGGCCGTTTTCATGGTTCCATCACCAGGATCCACCTAACTTTTTCAAGAGGTGAGCCTGTAGTTGGCTTGGTGCAAGTTGTTAGGAAATGGAGTCAATTTGAGTGACTTTTTGTGTGTTTCTATTGAGTTCTAGAGTAGTACTATACTACTTTATATCCTAGAGTGCCACGTGTCACTATGGGACTTATCCCCTATACATTTAACACTTAGAGTGTGTGTGCCTATCCTATAGAGGCATTGTACTTTCTCATGTCAAATCAATCAAGCCTCAAGTCTTTCTTGATCATGTAAGTACTTTGCTTGGTTGTACATTTCTTTTGAGCATTCTTTCATTTCCATTATGTTTGCCTAGTCTTGCTTTTCTACTTTCCTTTCCATTCCATGTCTTGCATCTTCATATGGTATCAGAGCTAGGCTATCTTGGAAGAGGTTGAGGTAAGAGATTGAGGACATTTGAAGCCTCTCTCCCTCATTCCCCTTGGAGGAATGTCTTCTCCAATTCCATCTTGAGCTCAATCTTCTCTTCCACCCTGAGCCTCACCATTGGAGAGCTTCACCAACAAGAGATCATCACTTCAGCTTGCCATTCAGCTCGTGATCTCCTCGCCATTCAGCTGGCCATTCAGCTCGGGATCTCCTTGCCATTCAGCTCGCCATTCAGGTTGTGGTTCAGCCCGCAGCAAGCAGCAAACAGCCCGCTATTATGCTCGCTATTCTGCCCGCTTCTGCTCGCCTCTCTGCCTGCAAATAGCCCGTCATCTTGCTGCTCTTCTGCTCGCCTCTCTGCCTGCGTAATGCTGCTATCCATGCTGCTCCAAACATAGTGCTGCTGCCCACACTCTCCTGCTTCTGCCCGCCATCTCCTCTTCTATAGTTCCATTGTGCCTGCCATCTGCTCTTCCTCTTCTACAGCTCCATTCCATCCATCACTCTCATTATCCCGCTCTCTCTCCTAGCTGTCAGCTTCATGGGTTCGATTTCCACCAACTCTCTCCTTGTGGACAAATTTAAGGGGGATGGATTCCCAACATGGCAAACAAAAGTTCAACTTCTTCTCGTGAAGGAAAATGTTTGGGATGCCATCGAAGATGATGAAGCGCTTGAGGCATCAACGGAGCCTCAAATACGCAAGATTTGGAAGCAACACAATTCAAGGGCCATTGCAATCATCGGGCTTTGCCTAGATGATTCATTGATTATCATATTGACTTCAAGTCCAAGGCTAAGGAGATTTGGGCATGCCTCGAAAATGTATTTGGTAACAAGATCACCAACTCCAAGGTTTTTCTGAAAATGCAATTTTATAAGTTGAAAATGGAAGTGTCTGATACCTTGAGTGCACATATAGCAAAAATTCAGTCTTTAGTTCAACAACTCTCCAACTTGAAGTGTTGCCCGGATGACGAGGACAAAATGGCTGTCCTCATGACAAGTATGGAAGGGATTTTTCGCTTTGAGAATGCCCTTGAAGTACTTCGCTCTGCATCGACTACATTCCAAGATATGGTGTCTCTTCTTCTTGAAAAGGATCACCACAACAAAGAATCTCCATCCTACTCATCGGATACTACACAGGCTCTTGCCTCCACCAGTAAATGGAGACCTAGGCCATCGACTCCACCAGCACGAGAAAAGGCATTCAAGCCGTTCAAGTGTACTTATTGCAACAAGCTCGGTCATATTGAGGACAGGTGCTACTAGAAGTTTGCTCAACAACAATCGAAGGATCATGCCAATTGGGTGGCATCCGCAACTAGTGATGATGCAGACGAAGATGACCATCCGACACAGGATCATGCTCTTACTGTCTGTCTTTAATATCTAGAGGATGATGGAGATCATGATTTTGCTTTCTAAGCATGATATATTTGGGTACTCTGCCCTGGGGGTGTTTCCAAAAAATGAATGCAATAAATCATGTGTGTGTAGTCAATAAAGGTACTCTGCCTCGGACAATCCTCCTAAAACGATGTATTTCTTTTCTATTTTTGGTGTGTGGCTCCATGTTCCTCATTAGTCTTTGGATCCAGGAGGGGATGTACTGTGGGAGCCATGTGTTTTTGGATTTGATAGGTCTATTTGTTGGTGCATTGGTCTCCTAGACCTCTGAGTTGATCATGCATCCATGCATGATGAGCCTTTGAACCATGCTAGATGAGATTTCTATGTTATGCTCACTAACCTCTGAGCCATGCTTACTTGCCTGTGAGATTGTGTGGGAGCCATGTCTACTTCTAGACCGGCATGCACAGTTTTGATGACCGTCATGTTCTGTTCTTGGTTTCATTCCAGTAGTCCCTCACCTTTCCTCCATGGGGGGTGTTAGGAAATTAAGTCAAATTGAGTGACTTTTAGTGTGTTTTTATTGAGTTCTAGAGTAGTACCCTACTACTTTATATCCTAGAGTGCCACGTGTCACTATGGGACTTATCCCATATACATTTGACACTTAGAGTGTGTGTGCCTATCCTATAAAGGCATTGTACTTTCTCATGTCAAATCAATCAAGCCTCAAGCCTTTCTTGATCATGTAAGTACTTTGCTTGGTTGTACATTTCTTTCTAGCATTCTTTCGTTTCCATTATGTTTGCCTAGTCTTGCTTTTCTACTTTCCTTTCCATTCCATGTCTTGCATCTTCACAAGTCCAGCAGACTAGGCAAAGGATACAACATACAGTCCAGTAAATGTGTCTCACAGGGAAAGATCTCTAACTCTCACTGAAGAAGAAGATGAAGAGAGGGTGACACAAACCCCTACTGATGATGAGGGCGTGAGAAAGGGATCCCAACATGTTACTGGGCATTAGATTGACAATACTATGAGGAGGATGTGGATTTCTTCAAGGCACAGTTGTAGAGCTTTATGAGTGCTTTTCTCAATTCACACAAGACCCTCGTCTTCAGAAGATTCTGAATTCTGAAACTAATGATGCGGATAAAAAGTTTGAAGTTAACTAGAGGCCGCATGTGAGTTTTCAGGATCAGCCCTCGAAAACCGGTTTGCAGTGATCTAATGTTATTCGAGGGCTGAATCAAGGCAATAATTTTTAATCTATAGTTTCCGGACAGCAAGGAGTTATTGCACCCTTTGTGCAACATGGTTCTTTTGGTGGAGGATCAGTTTTTCAGGCTATGGTCAGTCCTCAAGCACAATTTGCTGGTATCCTGCAAGTCAGATGGTGGGGTTTCAGCCTACCATGCAGCCTATTGGATAGAATTTAATGTATTAAATGTTGGGGCAGTCCCTGGGATGCAAACGGGTATGCCTAATGCAGCAACAGGTAACATGGTTATGCCAAATATGCAAAATTCAGGAGCTGGTCTGAATAATACAGCTTTGCCTCATGGTGTTGGTCCTAAAGATAGTGTGGGTGCTGCTGTTCCTTTTGCTCAGACACTTGCATATGATAATTTGGCACTGAAAGGGAAAGTGAAAGACTATAAAGACGCAGGAGTTGCGAGACGATTAGTGGTACTCAGGATAAGCTTAAGGCTTTGACCTTTCTCCAGTAGTTTGATGCAGTGTATATTGGAGGAAATTTTTCTGAGCCATCTAAGAACGTCGGGCCGCAAGTTTTTTGAAGGGTAATGCTCTCCAGTGGTGGATCACTATGCTCATGTAGAACACCGCACCTACTACTTGGGTAGGTATTATATTTTGGGAGCTGATTTTACGGTACAGACGGATACTCTTTGCGTTACTTTTTGATGCAATTCAAGCTGTCTGAGAAACACATGAGGTGGACAAACTTCTTGTCTATGTTTCATTTTTAGATTGTACATGTTGAAGGCAAGAAGAATGTGGTTGCAGATGCCTTGTCTCGAAAGCCACAAGTTTCAGTTGTGACAATTGCCTATCACAATGAGCTTGATGCCATGAAGGATTAAAACTCAGATGATGAGCGATTTGCTGTAATTTATGACGGGCAGAAACATGAGCATTATGTGCATCATGATGGTTGTATAATGATGCACGGCAGGCTGTGTGTCACTAAGCAGTTGAGACAAAAGGTTATGAGTAAATGTCATGATCCACCATATGCAGGACATCGTGGTATTGATGCTACAGTTAAGACAGTGGATCATTTTTTTAATTGGCTTACGTTGTGTTGTGATGTTGAAGAATATGCTCGTACATGCATGACCTGTCAGAAGGTGAAGTACGATCGTCAGAAGACTCCTGGATTGTTACATCCTTTGCCTATTCCAGATGGACCATGGGAAAGCATAGCCATGGACTTCATATTTTATTTGCCCAGGATTCTTATAGGTAATGATGCAACTATGGACACAATACAAGAGAGACAGATCCAGAGTCCCACCAATGGTGTGGTCCTCTGATCTTACCACAAAGTCCTTCTCCTATCTGCTGGCTATCTCTAGACTAGAGTCCGCGTGCTCCACCTCGAGCGTGAGTAGACTTTCCGTCTAGAATGATCTTCTCCACCTTGCTGTCTGGAAACCAGTCTAGGTGGGCAGCCTTCTGCAAGCTAAGTCTGCAGCACAAGGTACTTCTTTCTCCTCCTGACTGTAGGCCCAAAGGTAGCCCTGCTGCTGCTCCTTCTGCTGGTGGAATTGCTGCTCCAGATGATGATCAAATGAGGCCTGAATGGCCTCCTTATATAGGCCCCAAGGGCCTGGCCAGCCAACCGACCCAGCAGCCCTAGAAAGGGCCGACTGCTGGTCGGTTCAGCCACCTGCCCCTGGCTGACCAAAACCGACCCACAGCTCCCTATTTATGGGACTGTGGGCTGCCCTTTTGGGGCACTCATTACAAGGGCCCTTGGCCCACCTTTCAAGGGTAGATGCCCTATAAATACAGGGTCCAGCCCCCCCCAAAACCTACTACAGCCAGTGCGCCTCCTGTCTAGCTCCATCGCAATCTGTCCCAGACTGTCTTGCCTCTGCTCCGGGCTTGTTCCAGCTCTAGGGCTCCTGCCTGAGCTCCGTACGTGACCCTGAAACCAGCCGTACAGCAGGCATCTGTAATCCGTACAGATCTGCCGTGCTTCCGCACTTTTCTGGCCCTCTGTCCTGCCCATAACAGTTCTAGATGTGCTGCCCACATGACAGCCATGATGCTGTCTATGTGGCAGCCCCTTTCTCTCTTTTTCTGTTGGGTACTGCCCTAGGTCTCCCTCCCCCATGCTCTCCTCATATGGGGGCTTACAGATGGGGAGGTGACCTTTCCAACACTTGCCATACTCCGTCTTGACTTTGAGAAGGCGTACGATAGGGTAGACTGGTCCTTCTTGGAAGGTACACTCTCTCGGTTTGGTTTTTCGGACGAGTGGATCAGAGGTATTGCTAGTCTCTATAGGTCGGCCTCCAGCTGGGTTACTATCAGCGGCAGGATAGGAAAGAGATTCACCCTCGAGCGCTCAGTGCGTCAGGGCTGCTCGCTTGCACCCTACCTCTTCCTATTTTTTGCGGAGGCCATGACTCACTTCCTACGAGCCTGTACCACTGGTCTTCGAGGGATGCGCCTCCCTATTCGGGACGATGCAGAACTTCTGGACTCCGAGTATGGAGACGACACGGCCCTGTATGTGCAGGATGATATCGAGTCACTGGAGCGAGTGAGACTGTCTTTAGAGGTTTTTTGCCTAGCCGCTAGGGCGAAAATCAACTGGCATAAGTGAGGTGGTTTTCTTACGGATCCGAGAGCCAGCTCACAGTGGGGTATTTTCTTGGGGTTTCGTTGGATCCCTAGAGGACATACCACACGTTACTTGGGATGCCAGGTAGGTCTGGATATCATGCCGGCTCAGTAGTTCTTACCGGTCCGAGTCTCCATATGACGGAAGCTAGCCTTCTGGAGCACGGCTCGGCTATCTTTGGTAGGCAGGGCCCTTGTGGTCAACCAGGTCCTTCTTGCCACCGCTTGGTACGTGGCATCTTGCTGGTGTTTCTCAAGATCGTGTGTAGCCCAGCTGAGGAGACTGATGCGGAACTTTCTTTGGTCTGGCTCAGATGGTTCCGGCACCACTGGAGTCCGGGTCGCCTGGCAGACGGTCATTCTCCCCCAGACAAAGGGCGGTTTTGGCTTCATAGATCCAGAACTGCAGAGTTAGGCATTACTTGGCAAGTTAGTCATCCGCGGTCTGACCCTAGGAGGGCAGACGTGGAAGCTCTTGCTTCAGCATGGTCCTAGCGCGTGTACCTCCCAGAGAGGGGGTGATTGGAACCCATCTATCTGGTGGATTTTCACTTCTGCCCCACTGACTCAGCCCCGTTCCCCCTTCCTCCGTAGCCTCGTCTCGGTCTGGAGGAAGTTGCGGCACAGCCTCTCTGAGGTTCCCCCCAGCTGCCGAGAGGAGATAGACAGACAGCCCTTGATCTGGAATAGCCAGGTGATAGATGATACAGGTCGCCAGCTTGGAGAGAGATCCCATATCCCTTGGGCGCTCTGGGCGTGTGGGCCTGCGCGCTCGCTCTGGGTTTGGAGGGACGTCTATAGCCAGTTGAGCCCAGGTGAGCTGGCAGCAGCAGTAGGTACGGCACGTGGGATCCAGGCTCGGCGAGCGGAGATCGATGCTGCCATTCCTGCAGGTTGGAGGATTCCCATGATCACCAGCAGACAGCTCCTCCCGGGAGATGAGAGGTGGCTAGGGCAGTTCACACCCTGTGGCATTCCTTTGGTGGTTGCAGGCCTTTGCTCGGACTCCTCGATTCACTTCTCCTCCGTCGCCGATGATAGCCGTCTCCAGAGCAGAGAGGCCGTGATCGACCCCCAGCTTCCTTGGCAGCGCCTTCGCATCATAGGGCTGCAAGGGAAAACGTGGCACATAGACCCCCTGATTATGCAGGACCAGGATTGGAGACTTTGGATTTGGGAGGGCCACTCCTTGACAGAGGTGGAGTGGGACCCAGGGGAGTGGCACTGGCCACCACTGGAGACCTCAGAGAACCCTACCCCTTTCTTCTCATACAGTGCGCGTACTGGTAGGCATGCTCTTGGGGCTCTCCAGCGTAGGCTACCCACACAGGCACATAGTTGGTATGCCCAAGGGATATCTCTGGTCTTTCTTCGCACATTCTGGAAGACTCTTTGGGCAAGCTGGCGGCCGAGGAAGATCTCTTACTTTCTTTGGATGGTGGCCCACAAGGGGCCACCAGTTGGCAGCTGGCTGAGGCAGATGGGGCAGGAGGGGCACTGCCAGATGTGTTTTCAGGAGGAGGAGTCCCTGAAGCACTGCCTTTGGAGCTGCTCGCATGCTCAGACAGTGTGGAAGGGAGTCATGGGGATCTTAGCGAGGGTTGCACCCGAGCTAGGACCGGTCACTTGGGGAGCCGTTTGCTGGTGCAGCACCGAGATGGGACATCACTTGGCTTATGAGTTCTCTAGGCAGGATCCAGTTTTCTTCATCACGCAAGCCACCTGGGCATACATGGACAGCTTCCCTTGGCATCTGACAGAGACAGATGCAGGAGCGATGACTCGGCACCCAGTTTGGGAGATCATAGGGAGTATTGTAGGCTGGCATGTCTGGACTTCCAGATGCACGCAGACCTTAGGAGATCAGGCTTCTTCTGCTACCTTGACCCTAGTAGACATTTGGAGCACGTCATTCACACGCTCAAGGGTTAGTGGGATCAGATTCAGGGGGAGTCCTGGGCAGGGAAGGAGAAGAGACGGCGCTTTCTTCGCGACTGGGACCATCGAGAGCTGTTCTTCAAGCACTCTACTCAGAGTCTTCAGTGGCATTACTCCCCCCCCCCGTGACTGTTTGTCCACACTCCGATGATTATGCCCTGAGAGGCTTGTAATTAGTATTTTGTTACCACGGGCTGTATCCGTTTTGTGATTGCAGCCCGCTGGCCTTTAGGCCCTCTTGTACTCTCGTTTTCAAGCAATATAACTAGCACTACTTTTTGCGCAAAAAAAAAGTAGTTGGAGGTGGAGGAACTGACAGATACTCCTCATGTGTTGCAGCTTTACCTTGAGGCTTTCGAGTTGGAGCCAACTTTAGTTGGCACTCATTCAGGTTCAGCATTGACAGGTGTCTGGAGCATTGCCCGATGCTCAAGGGGGGGTTAGCATCTCAACTCCCTTTGTATAGACACGCTCAAGTATCTAGAGGTCCCTTCGTGTTACAGTGTGTCTCACACGAGGTATTGGTTGCTGACAGTATTTGTACCATGGGGCCTCTATGATTGGTGTACTAGTCACTTGGTTATGATGCATCTGATGTGCAATGCTATATGTATTTGTTATCCATGGCTCTACAAATATGTATACATCGTGGGTTGGTCTGTTGCTTGCCTATCCTTTCAGACTTGGTTGATCTGCTGGCGGCATAGTTGGCTGTCTTTTCAGATTTGGTTGGTTTGTTGGTTGGCTATCCTTTCAGACTTGGTTGATCTGTTTGCGGCATTGTTGGCTGTCCTTTTGGATTTGGTTTATATTTTTGCTATTTTTTTTTCTTTTGTTGTTTTGTTTGCAGACAATCGTGGACTTTTGCCTTCTTCCAAGAGGGGGGTATATCACGAGGACATGAATTTATGGGAACTTTGATTTTGCGACTCCTGTAATTTTCGTGTGACTACCTTGAGCCTCTTGCACGGAAGTTTGGCCGCGTCTGCGGGACTTGTAGAATTTAAATTCCTAGTGGTCCTTGGAAATTGTGAATGCACAGCCAATTATTAGGCAATTAATTCCTAGGACTAGTGTGGCAACAGAAGGGCAAAATAGTGGTGCAATCAAAATTACTATTTTTGGCACGGGACTCCAAAAACAGCAACACCAGTTTGGCATGCAAGGGGTCAAATTCAAGACTGAAGAGAGAGAAAATCATTGACAACTTTCCTGGATAGGGTGTGTGGCCAGGGCGATTGGTTTCTAGCTCAATTTCTGGTCTTTTGCTGCTGTTGGTGACCTCCAGGAGGTAGGGCGACTTTTTTGGAGGCTGTTTCTGCTACCGGAAGCTAAGTAGGAAGTGCTGCGAGTTCTCTTCAGGCTGGTTTTGCTGTTTTCTGGGCTCCAAGAGGGCCTGATTTCACTGATTTCTGAGCTCCAGGAGAAGAGGTGACCCATCTTGCTGCTTCCTGGATTGCAGACAGGTTGTAGGAAGAGGGGCGACCTGTTTTTTTGCTGATTGTGTCAGCTGCTACTGAGTTAGGGCCTTTGTCAGGTGGGGTGATCTGTTTTGGAGCTGCCTTTGGGCTGTGCCAAGACTGAATCATCTATTCTGTGCTGAATTCAGGGTTTTCCAATTCAAATGACCTGATTCTTGTGGATTCTGGGTAGAGGAAGGCTAATTTTTGCCTGCTTTTGCCGTTTCCGAACTGGTTGTTGCCTGGTTATTGCGTTTGGTATTGTTTCCAGGTAGAGAAAGGCTGATTTGTGCTGTTGGGCAGTGGCCGGGGTGACTATAGATAGGAGTGAACTGTTTTGTAAGGGTTTTCCTAGCTGGTTGTGTCAGAGTTTTGGCTGTCTTTGGCTTTTCTGCAATTGTTTAGCTGTGCTTGGTTGGTTGGGCACTTTGTTATGCAGGTGCAGCAAGCATATAGATAGTTAATGTCTTTGGGTTTCATTGCATGCTTGGTTGGAAGAAAGACTGTGCAATTGCCTAGTGATTGGATGAATATTCGCCATATAAAGTTGAGCAGGAATTGGCTTTGTACCCCAAGGGGCGCCAGTGTTTGGGGCCAATTGGTGTCTTTGTTTCTGAGTAGGAGCGCTCTAGCTCCCTGTGATTTAATCTGTGGTGATTGATGATTTGATTATTTACTGTGTATGCTGTGATTAAAGTGGATCTTACCACCCTTGTGAAGGTTGGTTTCACTGGCAATTTTTTTAATCAAAAAAGGGTTTTTTAGGAGGATACCTTGATAGAAATCCAAGATTATATCAATGTCCATTGGAGTAGGATGCGAAGTGAGAATAGGTAAAATAGGAGAACAAGGGCCCCTAAGAATTTAATTCAGAACAACAAGGGCCCCTAAGAATTTAATTCGGTTCTGAGCCACCAACACAACTTCATTGAGTGTTTGAGGACCCTGATCTTGGAGATCTTTGATTGCAACCTTGGCCAAAGGAAGGACAACTTTAGATCCTCCAATATGTTTGTGTTGACACGGAGAAGCAAATGTGTTAGTCTGACTGCAAACTGAGATACAGTTTCATTCAGTAGCTGCTTCCAATCTTGCAATTGTATGAGAGAGTCCTTGATCGTATCAGTATTTCTAAATGCACTTGTCAGGGCGTCCTTCAAATGTGGCCAAGAATCCTCGACAGAATTGCCAAGCTGATGGAATTTCTTTTGCTGTTCAGAATTAGTTGTTTTTTCTTAATGATCCGATGTTTTTTCGATCGGTTCAAGTTTCAAAGTAGTACTGCTTAGATCGTGATTTGAGCTGCATACTCACAATCTGAAAATTGTGAGCTGTTTGCACTTGAGCAGTCAAGGATCAGCGGTTGTGATCTGTTTGCACTTGATTTGAAGCAGCCAAGAATCGGCAGTTGTTTTGGCCCCTTAAATATAAAGAATTTTTAAAAATTCGAGGCATCTTTATGGAATTTGTTGGCAATGTAGATTGTTTTGTCTCTTAAAAAGCTAGATAGGTGGTTGGAACCTTATTATTCCACCAGTAACTTTGCAAGTTGCAACCTGGAGATCAAGCAAGTCGAATTTCTGATTTGGAGAGAGAGCAACAGGATGATATTATGTCAGAGTTTTCTTATGATAGTGGGCAAGAATTCCTGCATGGATATTCGAAGAGCTCACCCCCGACTCAGCTCAAACAAAGGAACGCTGAACTTACTAAAGTGAAGGATGCACGCAAAACAGGAAAAGGGGCAGTCTACCGTGATGACGTGGTCCTCCGTCCTTAGCCCAAAAGGCGTTGTCCTGGGCCTGCTGCTCCTCGTCGAGCTTCTAGTCACCGTGTGCCCGATCCCCGCACCTTGCTGCCCTAATTGGCAGCCTAGGTGTGCAGCCCTTTCAAGCTTTGTCTGCAGCTCCTCAGCGATTCTTTCTCCTTGTGGATGTAGGCCCAAAGAAGGCTGTTATGGTGCTCCAATCTGCTGGGCACTTGCTGTTCTGGTGGATGAAGAATGAGACCCAATGGCGTCCTTTTATTAGCCAACCAACCTAGTAGGGGAAAAATAGGCCGACTTGCAGCCCCCCCTATTGGCCGACCTTGTAGTTTGTTAAACTGCCCTAGGTGGGAGCACATTTGCAGAGGCATGACTGGCCCTGCCTGGCCATGTGGCAGAGTGCCACTTGCCCTAGGTAGTCTCGCCTGTACCGACTTGATCGAGGCTCTTCTGGCCCCCCAAACTTGCTAAAACATGCACAATCCTTGATGCATCTGTTCCGCACCTATTTAGGCCTCTTCTAGCCTTGGATGTTGGGGTGCGAGAAGCAATGAAAGAGAAGAGAAATGAAAGGGAACAGACAACAAGCTGAAGGAATTGAGTGTACTTGCAAATGGATAATGAGAAAGTACAAGGGATGGCCAATATAGGCCCCAAAGTCAACCATAGGGATTGACCAAAGAGGTCAACCTAAGGGTTGACTGATCCTACAAGACACATACTAGGGCTAGGTGCTAACAAAGCCCCTCCCATGATATGGTTGAAGTATCTTGGAAACGTCTCAGGTATACTTGGAAACTAGATCACGGTTGCACATGTTCGTTCAAGATGGCTATAGCAACCTATGATAGTATAGGGAGATCAACATCATGTAATAAATTGTGCCAAGTGTAAGGCATGACAAAAAGCCTCAAACTTGGGTCGTGGTAGAGCCTTCGTGAAGAGATCTGCTAAGTTATCCTCCGTGGGAGCGGGGGACAACTGTATATCTCTAGCTGATAGTCGCTCTCGAACATACTGATAGTGGACCTCAATGTGCTTCGTATGCACATGAAACATTGGATTAGACGTAATAGCTAAAGCACCCTGGCTGTAAGTGTAGATGATAGTAGAAGATGGTTGGCTAAATGGCCACCAACCTCAACATCTTAGCAAAGCCATGGTAGGACTTAGGGAGTCTACCAAGTGTCTTGGATACAATCTGTGAATCTGATATAATTTCATCGACATTGATGAGCTGCTCTTGAAAATCCTTGATCATAGTTAGGTATGCATCCATGCTGTCCCCTTTCCCCCTCATCCATCTTAACATTTCCAACTATCTCCTAAAAAAGGCAACCTTGGCGTCATTGCAAAGCTGATAAAGATTGGTCAAGGTGTCCCATGCAGCCTTGGCTATCTTGTAGGACCGAATATGGGAGTTCATGACCCTCTTCACTGAAAAAGCAATCAGGGCATGTGCCTGAGCATCTCTCCCATCCCAATGAATCTGATTGGGCGTGGGAGGCATCTCTCCCATCCCAACGAATCTGATCAGGTGTGGGAGGCACTGCAGGAGCAGTAGTAGATGATCCTGTAGATCCAGATGTGGAGGTGGTGACAACAAGTGTCTGAGCGAAGAGGGAGGTCGAGGCTTCATTTCTGCAACAATACCCCAGAAGTTTTTGGCAACCAAGAAGTGGTGCACCATGTACGACCACATGGGATAGTTGGTGCCATCAAGTTTGTCTTCAACTAAAAACATCTCTAGCAAATCATTGCTTCCCATGGCAGTAAAAATTCACGAAAAAGAAAATGCCTCCAAGTGCTAAAGCCTCAAGGCTATCACTGCAAAGAGCTGGCCGCCCAAATATCTGGTTGCCAGCTGCAAATGTCAGGTAAAAAATTCAACAAATGTCTGCAAGTATAAATGCCAAGAAGGCTCCTCCCCTCCCTCGTCGGCTCCCCTCCCTCGCCTCCTCTCCGCACCTTCGCCATCTCCTTCCCTCCTTCTCTCCTCTCCCCTTCTTTCCTCCGCTCCCTCCTCTTCTGCCGCCTCGCCACTTCTTCCACCTCCTCGCCTTCTCGTCCACTCTCCTCTTTTGCCTTCCGCCGTCCCCCCTCGCCTTCCTTGCCCTCTTCCTTCTTCCACCTCCTTCCTTGCCCTCTCCCTCCTTCACCCAGCCTGTCCTTGTTCTCCTCGCCTTGTCTTCGCCTCCCCCTGTGACGTCCTTCTTCCTCCCTGCAGCGGGAGCATTTGTGCTTGTTAAGGCGAAATAAAACCTTGGTGGTGACCCTTGGTTTGGCCAGAGGGGCTCTATGGCAGCACCCTCGAATCCCACAACTGTTAAGGTTCTTCTTTCCCTAGGTGACAAGCAATAGGTATAGCAAGCAGTTCAGTCCCTCTAAGACAAGGTGATTGTGGGCAGAATTGTGGGCTTCACGACTTAACGGAGACAGGTGCGAGAGTGGATCAAGGCGAGCTTGGCATTAGAGGGTGATCATATCCAGGAGGTCACCATCTATGGAAGAGGCGTATTCCTCATCCAGTTGAGCTCCCCCGACATTGCCTCGACACTCGTGGAGCAGAGCCCCATCCTCCTTGGCCCACATCTAGTGTACCTCTTTTCTTGGTATCATGGCTTTACAGTGGAGGACATGGACACGACACACCATGTTCCCTGTTTTTCGGTGACGCGCCGCTTCTTAGGGCTCCCAAGGGAGTATCGCGCCATCCTTCCCTCCATTGGTCGGGCATTTGGCACCGTGCTCGGGTCTTTGCCGGAGTCGGCTGTCTCAGTTGTAGCAGATGACAGGGTCTCCAGGATCAGATTGGTGGTTGATAGCCCATAGTCCCTCCTAGAGTGGATCCTCCTAGAGACCCTCGAAGGAGGCACACTTCGTCAGCGAGTGGAGATTTCTGGGTTACGTGGCGAGTGTCTTCTGTGTAGATAGATGGGTCGCCTAGCTAGAGATTGCCCCTGTGGCCATGGCCAAGCGCCTCCCCCCCAACCCCCGCAAAGCAGGTAGAGTCAGCAAGCCAGAGCCCAGCACCCCCTCAGATAGGAGCAACAAGAGTCTCAGACCCCCTGGGTGACCCCCTCAGAAGGGGACTGGACCCAGGTTAAAGAGGAAAAGAAACCAAGCAAACAGGCTCGTAAGCGCCGCAGGTAGAGGGCCAGACGCAAAGAGAGAGACAAGGTTGATCGCGAGGCACCTGAGGAGGAGCAGCAACAGAAGCCCTTACAGGGAGATCCACCTCCCTCAGTAGAAGGGGCCATCGTCTAGCCAGATGATCCTCCTGTGTTGGAGGTTCAACGTTTACATTCACCCTTGCATCAGTAGCAAGCCCTAGGAGCTCCTGAGGCGATGGCGGACGTTAGCCAGGCAGTGGTTGAGGAGGAGCAGATCCAGATCCCCGATGAGCCTGATCAGCAGGGGGGCCTGTGGTCGCCCCTATTCCCCTCCCTCCCCATCTCCCTCCAGATCCCTCCCCCTCCCCCTCCCCCTCCCCTCCCTGGCCCCTCTTGCTATGATCACTCTCACCCCCCCCCCCCCCCCCCCCCTTTCCTTCGACTCCCTCCCTCCTCTCTTCCCCGTCCCCCCCTCTGCACCTCCGTAGCCTCCCTCCCCTCCCTCGCTTCGACACCCCTGCCTGTAGGCAAGGGTAAGACGACGTCCCCTTCTGCTTCCTCATCGCAGCATCATGTCCATTCGGGGAGGGAGCCAGAGGGACGGGGCTCGTCCCCCCTGTCAGCAGCTTCCAACCTCCAGCCTAGGCATCCCTTACCACGAGGTTGGGACCCTGGAATTATATGGAGATTTCGGACTCTTATCCTTATTGCTGGAGGTAATGCTTATGGTCCTGCAGCCCGGAAGGGGGGTTTGATAAGTGCAGTGGGCTCTCAGACACACCCCGTTTGGAGATTCCAATTTGCCTCCACAAGGTTGGAGAAGTGGTCCCCAGAAGTGTTTGATGCTATTATGGGAGATCACATTTCACGCATGATGGACGAGTGGATGCGGTCACAGGGACTGGACCTTTGGCACGCTCGTGGTGTCGAGGTGAATTTTCAGATGAGCTTAACGCGAGAGGAGCCGATGTGTGGTTTGGTGGTAGGAGTTATTAGATTGCCGTTGGAGGCAAAGGTGGATTAGGCATACTACTGGCCCCTTTAGTGCTAGCCTTCATCATGGCTGAGTCTGCCCTTCACCTCCGAAGTGCCGACAGAAACTCAGTACGAAGACTTTGTATAAATGGATGCTCAAGTACGTGTGGGTGTGTGGATTTGTATGTGTGAGAGCATTTTTTTATACTATGGTCTACACCCACTGTTGGGCGCTGATGACGTCAGTGGGGATGTCATAGTAGCTAGTCCTTGCTATGCATGATGGAGTTTATGGTTTTCAACCTTGTGAGTGACTATCATGAGATTGAAATTGCACTATGTTGTGTTTTTAGAGGATGAGTTTGGGAATGTTTCTGGATTCATCTAGGTATATACTACTGGCCCCTCCAGAAGTGTGTGGAGTTGTTCGGGGTGGAAGTCTCCTTCACGATGAAGTGGGCATGGAAGATCGGCATTGAGCCGGTATCCACCCTAGCACGTCGTCGCACAGACACGGACTATTCGCCCTCCCAACCCCCGGCAAAGTCACATAAGGCAGTCTTTCTGGAACATTCACCCACCCATAGGAGAGCCTTGTTTTTTGCACCACCGTCATGAGCTGGACCATATTGACTTGGAACGTGCATGGGCTCCACGATCGGGCTCGTAGCCAACCGCAGTACCTGGTACTCCGGCAGGAGTTGCAGAGGGCAGTGGTAGGGCAGACACATCCTGTTGATTCAGCAACACATGTTTTCAGCATCAGACATCATAAGGCGACACCACCTTCTCCAGGGAGAGGTTCGGAGGAGTGGTCCCCCTGCAGTAGGACGGAGTGGAGGGGTCTGCATCGATCTCACAGACTTTGGCTCCAGAGGTCTACGATTAGGGCGAGCTTATCCCAGGACGGGTAGTTTGGATGGGAGTTAGGACGGGAGAGTCCAGGATTGGGATCTTGAACGTGTATGTCCTAGCGTGCAGATAGCACCATTGGCCTTTTGGAGGCGGCTGTCAAAGTGTCTTTCGGATGTAGAAACCCTGATTGTTGGAGGGGACTCCAACAACTTGGAGTTTGGGGAATACAAGCAGGGCCGCCCCGCCTCCTCTGAGATGCCAGCAGCAAAGCGTAGCACCTAGGAGCAGTTCATTTTCATGATCAGTGGGCAGAGTCCCGTGGCGAGAGCCAGATTTCAGGAGGATACTTGGGAGCCTCCTCTTCTTCTTCGGACAAATGAGACATGATGGATTGCTTGAGAGACTAGACCGTTTTTATGTTGGGGACTGGGCATTGCACAGAGACGGCTCTACCGGGATTTTGGTAGGTACCACGATGTCAGACCACTCTCCAGTAGTACTTCACTTAGATCAGCCCCGTCGAGGTCTCCCACAAAAGGGGGTCCGCATTCAAGAGGATCTGCAAGGAGATCCAGCAGGTCATGGCAGGGATTTGGGAGCAGTTAGAGACGACACCGTGTGAGGGGTGGCCGATGCGATCCAGAGGAGCAGTGAGGAGTTGCAGGCTCATGCCACTAGGCAGAGGACTCTTCAGGAGCACGAGCAGGCTTTGAGGAGAGACCTCGCCTCCATAGAGCGGCTCAGGGAGCAGGACCCAAGTTCTCAGTGGCTTAGTGACAGGTTCCAGAGTGCTCACCTTGAGCTTCAGGACACGGAGATTCAGCGGGCTGAGGTCATCACTCTTCCTGGGCCCGGTGGGTACAATAGGGGGATAGGATGATAAAGCAGTTTTTTCAGACCACTGGGCTCCGATCAGTAGGCACACAGCTGCAACGTCTCTGAGATCCGCAAGGCATCACGTACACTGACCCGGAGGGGATTTTAGACTTGACCATAGGTTTTTGCAGCCAGCTCTTTCAGATGGAGAGGATGAATCCAGTTGGTCTTGTGGCCCGAGAGGTAGTTTGGGATCACGTTTCGATAGTAGTCTCGCAGGATTTATGCAGTAGACTTGAGGAGCCTTTCACAGATGAGGAGCTCTGGGAAGCCCTCAAGGCTCTCCCGATGCAGAAGTGTCTTGGCGAGGATGGCTTGACTCTTCCGGAACTTCTGGGAGATTATCTCCACTTCTTTTCGATTAGCTTGCCAAGAGATATTTGACACAGGCTCCCTCCCTCAGTCCTTAGAGTAGGGGGTGGATTTGTTTGATTTCGAAAGGGGGGAGATAGGTCAAATATCCAACAGAGGAGACCGATCACTCTGCTTGATACTGCATACAAGATTCTCGCCAAGGTCTTGAGCTTGCAGTTATGGCCCCATCTTACTAACATCATCCATGACACGTAGACCGGGTTCGTCCAGGAGCGCAGCATCCTGGACAACATCACATTCTGTGAGGCAGTGGATTGGTCCAGGGAGGAGTCACAGTCGCTGGCCGTCCTCTTGGATTTTGAGAAGGCCTATGATAGGGTGGAGTGGTCCTTCCTGGAGGGTACTATGCGGAGATTGGGTTTCTCAGACATATGGGTCAAAGGAGTTTCTGCGCTTTATGCGGGGAGCTCTAGTCAGATGCTTATTGGAGGACACACTGGTGAGGCCTTCCCTCTCTCTCGTTCAGTCCGCCAGGGTTGCTCACTCGCTCCCTTCCTCTTCTTGTTCGTGGCGGAGGCTTTGGGCTATTACTTGAGATCACAGGTGGCGGGCCTCACAAGGTTGAGGCTTCCAATCAAACAAGAGGAGGACCTGCTTGACTAGGAGTTTGCGGATAACACGGCCTTGTATGTTGAGGGCACCATAGCGAGTTTGGAGAGAGTCAGGGGTGCCCTGGCTATTTACTGCGAGGCCTCGGGTGCACGGATCAACTGGACAAAATCCATAGGTTTCTTTATAGGCTATGAGGAGACACAGGAGATTCGTGAGTGGGGGAGTGACTTCAGCTTTAGATGGATACTGCGGGCCCAAACAGCGAGATACCTTGTATGCCAGGTTGGTATTGACATTATGATAGAGTGATCTCTGATCTTTGGGTGCCACATAAGGGGCTGACGCTTAAACTCCTCTCTGCATCTGGGCGGAGCACGAATAAGACCCCCTGCTAGTCTCTGCCAGACCTTGTGGAGGCTCCTCATCAAGGGGGAACCCTTCCTCGTAAGGGTGGCCTTTGAGAAGATCCATTTGTGTGAAAGTTGCCACTGTTCTCTAGTGTGTGGGGTGTTCCTTAGAAGCAAGAGGAGCTTCCAAGGTTCTGCACTTGGGGTGAGGCTGCGAACAACCAACTTGCCTAGGAGGGCTTTGCTCTGCATCTCCGGATCAATGATACCCAAGCCTCCCAGGGCCTGCAACATGATCACCGTCTGCCAAGCGACTCGGGCTCTAGTGTTCCTCGTGCCGTCCGAACCTGTGCCCAAAGGAAGTTTCGAACCAACCATCGGAGATGCCCAATGCATCCTTTGTGAAAGCACCAGCAAAAGGCGATATACCAGGCTGTGGCAAGAAGGACCTAGTTTGCCACTAAGGCATGACCTGCTAGGGAGAGTTTGGCCGAGCTCCAGTAGAGAAGCTTGCGTCGAACACTCTCAAGGACCGGGGCGATCTTCTATGCTCGGACAGTGGACTCTCATTGGTTGGGCACAGTGGGACAGTGGTCTAGCCGGGTCTTTTGGTAGATGGAGCAGATTACCCATGGAGGCAGATGCGAGGTTTGACGCCGTAGCGCATCTGCGAGGGGCAAGGCAACGGATGAGAGAGATTGACCTAGCCATTCCGGAGTCCTGGTGGGAGGGACTTTGAGTATGGAGGGACATCAAATGGTTGGGGCAGTTTTCTCGGACTGGTGTCCCCTTGAGGATGATGATGCAGGGAGGTAGCACGCACCCCAGCTTCTTCCGTGTAGGCCGTGGAGGCCTTCAGCCACTCACTGAGAGAGACCCTAAGATGGATGGGACTCTTGATGGGATTCACTGGCAGATAATCAGAGTGGTGAGATGTTTGGGGAAGGAGTGGCACATTGACCCTCCCAGTATCTCAGAGCAGGATGCCCCTAGATGGTGCCTTTGGCTATGGGAGGGTAGACCCTTGAGGGAGGTTCAATGGCCGAGTCTAAATCCCAACCAAATGCTGCTAGAGCTGGTTGAAGTAGTTGGGGTGAGTCCTGGATGACAAAAATAAATAAAATCTGAGCAAGCTCCCCAAAAAACGGTTGAAAAATGCTCAAAATTGACTGCAAGCTGTTCGTGCAGATTTTTGACAGCGTCGCGTAGTTGTCTGTACGGCCGTACAGTTGTACGAACAGGTCGTTCGACAAATCTTTCAGGATGTTTTTTGATCGTGAAGCTGAGGCGCCTGTCCTAGGACTGATTTGGAGCATAAATGGCAAGGAAGTGAAGCTGAAATCACCAAATAAAGGCTGCTGGCAGGTAACCGGACTGTGCTGGAGCAAGTGGCAGCATATGGCACATAAGAGAATGCACGGGGTGAGGCACCATGAGCAATGAGAGGCTCTGATACCACTGTTGGGTGTGGGAAGTAGTGGAAGAGAAGAGAAATGCAATGGAGCAGACAACAGGATGAAGGAACTGAGTGTACTTGCAAATCGATAATGACAACAAGATGAAGGAATTGAGTGTACTTGCATAGCCTCTCGTACAGCCTGCTGACCAACTCCGTGCAGCTGCTTACATCATCTTCCAAGTCATGGCCCTGTTTCTGGATGGATTCCTTGCGCAATCAAGCTCCCTCCAGTCGTTGGCAGACACGCGGCAATTCCGTGCTAGATTTTCCTTCCACTCCTCTCTTTGTGCTGCCCATGTGGCAGCTCCATGATTTGTTGTTTTGCTGTGAGCATGCTGCCCACATGGTAAAGGTGCTCCCACATGTGGTAGCCAAGGTGCTGGCCATGTGGTAGCCACATCACCACGTGTTCCCCCCCCCATGCTGTCCTCATATGAGGGCTTATAGGTAACCATACCACTTCCAACAGCTTTCCGGTTGTGGAGCCGGCATAGTGCAGCTTGCACATTCTGAGAGTGAACAAGATGGATGTGGTGCGTGGGTAGAGAAGACATATCAGGTGGTGCTTGGATCGGGTTGTTGTAGAGCGGGGTTGTGTACAGTCTGCCTCATGCCCGGATCTATGATGGGGAAGGATGGCTTGCCTTTAGAAAGAAGCCCCCATGCAATAGTGGGATCCCCTCCTTGAAAAGTTTTGACAATCTCATACATCCTATATGAGATCTTACGGCATGTCAAGCAATGCAAAATCTGCTGTGCCATAACCGTCGCAAGGTCCTGTAAAGCCCGCTCACGCATGAGGTGAGATCTTCTCTCTCTGCACTCATCATCAAACCATGGGTTCTAGGACATCTTCCTAGCTAGGGGACATGCTGCAAATTGTATCCTGGGGAAAGACTTGGCAGCGGCACCTGAATCATTAATACGAGGTGAGGTTTGCATCATCTCCAATAGAGGTTGGTAGCTCATGGGACAAGTGGCTCATATAAACTGCATCAAGGGCGCTGTCACAGTGTATCCGAACATGGGTGGGCTCCAGCGTGTCCCATCTTGTGTGTGTGTGTGCCAAAGAGAGAGAGAGAGAGAGAGAGAGAGAGAGAGAGAGAGAGAGATTATTAGAGTCTGTGAAAGATGAGGGTATCTATGAGATAGAAAAATCTAATACCGTGAGCTTAATGGGTGGAGCCTCTAAGCAGGTATTTGCATTCAAGACAAGTAGACAATAACATAAAACACTAGTACAAGGTGTGTGAGCCCATGGAGAGGATGGGAGCTGTGGTATGGCGTCATTGTGATGTTCCTCTTTATGGCGTCTTGAAGAACCAAGTCTCCGTGAGGCTCTGGTGGTGTATCGGGCTGCCGCAGCAAAACTCCATGATAGAACGGTGATGTTGGTCGGTAAGTGTGGTCCGTTGTGGTCTCCTAGTTGTGGCTCTGCGTTGTACAAGTGGCACTGTCACACGCGTTAGCCATGCCTCTGGTCTGGTGTCACACGCGTTGGCCATGTTTGATCTGTGCATTGACATGTTGACGGGTCTATCATATCTCTCACTCCGGGCCTTTGCTACGTCGTCTCTCTAGGGCATGCTGGTTTGGTGCCATTTGACTGGAAAAACTCATTGATCACACTCTGGGTGGAATCTAGCTGAGCACCCTGATCTCGTCAATGTTCCCTGAGCAGCCGATCTTTGTGTCATACGTCCTTATAAATGAAACTTCTTAAACATGGGTGAGACAAGAGGCTGGAGAGGCGTTTGAACCCGTCCTTGAAAAGACAGCGGATCGCATAATACACAAGGCTTCTGAAAGCAAAATGCTCCTTTTGACTCTGGGAAGAAAGAGAGAATGCTCAGATGTACAGCCAAAAGAATACATAAATAGTGCTGTATGGTGCACCACCTGCTGCAGACTCCTCTGAAACTGCCACCTGCCTCTAGAATAGGCTTCAGTAGATCATGGGAGCTCTGCTATGTACTGTCCTGTGCATGCCCAGATACTTTCTAACAGAGTGTCAATGCACACTTTGGAAGGCCCAAGATAAACTCCAAAGGCCCTGCAGACTGAAGATGTGTGACTGACAGCAGCCATTACTGGTGGTAATCCCACGTTCAAAGCAGTAGTGGCCCAAAAAGATGAGCTTGTCAACCATTGTGTAGACTTTCCGAGACCTAGCAAGCCGAGCTAGATTGATTTAATAAGGGCTGACAGGCTGACCCAATCATTGATGAGTTCAGGGGGCATTATCAGGTTAGCCTAGAGCTTCCTGGTGGAAGGATGTAACAGGAGTGATCTGGCCAGTCTATAAAGGTTCAAGCCATCATTCAGCAGCTAATGGTGTTGCAAGTTAGTCCGCTAGCAGGAAAGAGGGTGCAGCTATCTGCAGTTAGTAGACGAATCTTTGTTCTATGCAGGCATGGCGCTTTACATCGAACCTGCTTTTGTGTTTGTTTGCCCTTGCTATGCTGTACACAGTGTTCTCCTTTATCTGGGGCTTGATGTTGATCGGTAGATGACTAGATTGTGGAAGTTTTGACATGGATAATTTATGTTATGACTCCATAAAACTTGTCTTATTTTGTGGACTGTAGCTACTTTGACAAGGTTTTGTTTGTTAATCAGTTCATTGAACTTGCCTTATTTCTTGTAGTTAGGTAAATGGACTTAGACTATGATAGGTTGTCGTTTTCAAATTCAAGGTCAGGCTGTATGAACATTGACAGTCTATAGTTTCTGATCTGCTGAATGAGAGGATGATTTTGGAATTGCAGATTGTCAATAGAGATTTATCCATTGCAGTACTAAGGGCGTTTCTTGCTAAACGTCAAGAGAAGCACACAAATAGAAGAGGCAAGAAGGCAAGTCGAACTGAGAGCCTCCAAAACCTTGAAGCTGTGCAATTTCAAGATGCAGAATTAATTAATGCCACTGCATTCGATGCAAATCATTTAGAGACTGCATGCAATGCTGTGAAGGACAGAAGATTGGAACAGATTGAAGTAATTGAGTCCAATAGCTCAGATATAAACGATGCACCAACCAAACCCCTGCATATTCTGGAGGTATGCTGTCAACTAAAGCAATGCTGGAAAAGAGCATCCAAATGTTTGATATTTTGAGAGGGAACAAATCATTGCGTGGATAAAACGTGAGTACAACATCCTCAATGTATGCATCAAGATGCTAGATGGCTCCTCCAGCCATGTGTTGATTTCAAGTCTGTTGGGTGGCATTAATGAATATGCTCTGAGCTGAAACAACTCTTTGAATAAGAACATCATAATTTTATGCATGAAGATGCTAGATGGCTCCTCCAGTCACGTGCTGATTTGAACCCTGTTGAGTTGCATTAATGAAGATCAGAAGCTCTGTATATGAATATCGCCGAAACAAAATATTTTATGAGATTTTTACTCTATGTTTCTGCAGGCCTTGGCAGCTTCAGGCTTGCGTGCCCTACGCTATGCACGTGAAGTTGAAGGGGTGGGGTCAGTGGTAGCTTTGGACAATGACAAAGGTGTGGCTTTTTGTTTGCTGTTGATCTTCCGGTCTTGAATGGATAATGATTAGACATCGCGGGCTGTGCTGGATCTCAGTTGCTGTTGACGCCTGCAAACGGAACATAAAGTTGAATGGTGCAGCTGCTGCCTCGAAAGTTAGAGCTGAACTGGCTGATGCAAGAGTCTATATGCTGACACATGAAAAGGAGTTTGATATGGTCAGCTTCAGATCGTTCTTTTCTTCCTATAGTTAATTATACTTTGAGCAAAAGCAATCATTTTTAGGGAGGATTAGCCTAGCTAATCTTGTCACTTGCATCCTAGTTGCATGGATGCCTGTGACAACAGTTTTTTCCCAGTTCAAACACTCTGTTTCACTGTCATATGTTTTGTTCAGTCAATATGTCCTGCCATAGGAGACTTATGCATCTCCTCTATTATGAGCTCCTTGAAAAAGTAGACGAGTAAGAAATATTCTGTTTTGAACCAAAGTATCCCTTCTTTTAACATGTAGGCTAGATATATCTGGATGAACCTGCGACTTATGATGAGCTCCTTGAAAAAGGATTCGGGTAACAAATATCGTGTTTTAACCAAACTAGCCTTCTTTTACATGTAGGCTAGATATATACCTGAGAACCTGTCAGAGAACCTCAACATGTACCAGTAGCTCTGCTATAGAGCGCTTCAGCCCGGGTTCTGTTTATTGGGTGGTGCCCCCGCTTCTACCACGAACAGTTTTCAACATTCTTTTCTCCCTCCAAGCGGTTCGATGTTTTTGGCGTCCTCAGTTTGCTCCCTTGGGTTCAGTTCTACTTCATGCTGGAGGAAAGCTAGTCAAAACTTGTCACGCTGGAGGAAAACTAGGCCCCGCTACTTTGCAGGTGTTCGGGACAAGCCCCGGCTGCATTGCCCCAGCTCCATGGGAGTAGCTATGGGCTTACAATCCTGCATGTTGAATCTGTCCAAGAGTTTCTGCACATACTTGGATTGAGACATATTGATGCCACTTTTCTCTTGAGTGAACTGGATCCCCAAATAAAAGTGTAGCAGCCCCAAATCTGACATGTCAAAAGTGGTCTGCAATTCCGCTTTAAAATCTGCAATATTATCTTCATTTGACCCTGTGAGCAGTAAGTCATCTACATAAAGAATGATGACTAAAATATCCCCCCCATCCTTCTTAATGTAGAGGGTGCTTTCAGTGTGAAGATCCACACTTTTCGAAAATGCAAATGTGCGTAATGCATGCAGAATTTGAATGCCGATTGGCCCTCCAATGGGGAAGAGCGCCCTCGTGAGTGAGTGCGAAAAGTAGTCTTATGTTCATCCCCAGCTTTCATACGAAGTTGATGATAACCAGATTTCAAATCCAATTTGCTAAAAACTTTAGCACCTTTAAGCATATCCAATAAATCATCCACTCTTGGAATCGGATACTGGTTCTTAATCGTAAGTTTATTCAAAGCACGGTAATCTATACACATACGACATGATTCATCCTTCTTCTTAACCAATAATACAGGTGCTCCAAATGGAGAACTGCTTGGTCGAATTAGGCCTTTTTGCAACAGATCTTCAATTTGTTTTTCTACCTCCTCCATTTCTATCCTGTTCATCCTATATGGGGCTCTACATGGAGGAGAAGCTCCTGGCTCTAAGTCTATGGCATGATCATCTTCTCTCTCCATAGGCAATTCGAATGAGTCATCTCTTGAAAATCGATCCTCATAAGCTCTAAGGAACTCATTTCTCTTCCGATCTTCTTTTGAGATATGAAGATCTCGTGAATCCCGTATATACACAAGATTACAATCTACCCCTCTTTTTACCAATCTTTTCGCTTGGGTAGGAGTAATCAATGGAATTGTATACACGTCCCGATCCCCTACAATCCTTATGTTTTCATCCTTGTGTACGAAGCAACAATGATGAGTATGAGGATGAATAGCAGGGTTAAAATCATACCGCCATGGTTTACCTAGAATCATGTCAACGTCTTGTAAAGGGGCTACTAGAAAATCCCTTCGATCTCTATATTTTTGTATACGAAAAGGAATATTTCGTACTATGGATGTGTCTTCTTCATTGTGTCCCCTAAAAGCTCCTAAAAGCGACATGTTTTTTATAGGTTCTGGTTTAAGATGGAGTAATTTTGCCAATCTATCACTTACTAAGTCATAATTACATCCATCATCTAGGAGAACCACTATTCTCTGTCCATTCACGAATCCATACACCTTAAAAAGATCATGAGGCCCAAAGGTATTGGCTGAATGGACAGCATTCACTATTGGCTCAATAGTCACAGTAGATTTCGAGGGTGACAAGGTAGAAGCCTCACCCTCCTGCTTGGATGCCTTGGCTTTCCCTTTTACTGAATTTGTCTTGGCAATCTTAGCCAAGAGAACGGGACACTTATGCCATACGTGCCCTGGCTTATGTTTCTTACAACCGAAACATTTTCCTTCCTTAATCAACTTCCTCTTCTCTTCGTCAGTCATAGAAGGAAATGACACCCATCCAGGACGTGATTGGCTGTTCACATTCCTTACAAGAGCTTTACCCTTCCCTTTATTATTCTTAAACCGGTTTGGTTTCCTAAAAGTGGGTATATTATTGGTCTTAGATGATGACCCATACTCCTTATTGAAGGGTTTACGAGGATTTAATTTTCTCTCGGCTATTTCAGCCAGCTTAGTGAGGTCCTTAAGCGTGGTCGGGTTAAACATTTCAACCTCGTACCTTACTTTTGGGCTTAAAGCTGCTAAATACTTCTTTCTCCTATCTTCCTCACTCTTTTCGGGTAACTCTAGAGAGAGTTTCCAAAATCTGGTTGTAAAATCTGCATTACTCTCATTATCGAACTGCCTAAACCTCTCCCAACGAAAGGTTAGGTTCTCTTCATGCCTCGGTGGCATGAAAGTGGTTTTCAGTTGCTCCACAAATTTAGCCCATTCATGAATAGGCTCTTTTCCTGTCTGTGACAAGGACCACCACATTAGAGCATCCTTCTGCAGATGCAATGTGGCAAGAGCAAGCTTCTCTTGCTCGGTCTTGTCTTGATGGGCAAAGTATA
Organism: Dipteris shenzhenensis; assembly: GCF_047967505.1. Taxonomy (NCBI): domain Eukaryota; kingdom Viridiplantae; phylum Streptophyta; class Polypodiopsida; order Gleicheniales; family Dipteridaceae; genus Dipteris; species Dipteris shenzhenensis. Next base: position 28,271,283 of record NC_141596.1, read on the forward strand.
GCTCAAAATGACGAATCCAATTGAGGATTTTGTCAGCCTCCCTTGCCCCATCATATTTGGGGAACTCAATTCTCTCTCGCGGTTGGAATTTGGACCTCTTAGAAGGGTTACTCAACTCTTCATCCCCGAAGTTTAAAGTCCTCTTAGTCCCTAATCTTGTCATAATGGATTGCTCAATCATATTGCTAAGCTGGAAAACCAGCTTATCAACAGGAGTCTCCTCTCTTCCTCTTGCACTTGGATTAGAATCCATGTGTATTGGGTTTTGAGTTGAAGGCGTGAACTCATCACCTTGTTCTTGGCTGGTCTCATTTCTTCTTTCATTACGAAAGGAGAACTCCCTATCAGTAGGTTCTTGAAGGAGAGACTGCTGTAAATCTATTTGTGGGTTATCATACTCAAGATGTGTATAACTCTCACCTAATCCATCCTCTTCAAGAGGGGGTGAAGGTGTTCTTTCTCTCTCTCCTTGGGGTAATGGAGGAAAAGGAATAAGTTCATTGTTATATGTCCCTTCCCCTTCCATTCTTTCCTTTTATTAATACAAGAGAGAAAATGTCTTGCTGTAATTTCAAAAAAGAAGGTTTATTTTACAGCAAACTTCAAGTGTTGTAGAGGTGGTGGTACTTATCCGACTCCCGCTTCGTTTGTGTTGAGAAGACACTTAAAATGACCTCCTTTCCCTTCTTTTTCAAGCTTTTCTTCTTGTATTTCTGCTGTAAACTGGTACGCTCCGTTTGGGCTACTTGTTTTGAGCGGATTGGAGCTCTAGATACCGTTATAGGGGGTACTTGATGGGTGGATCACTTCCTTAAAATCTTATTCCGATCCGACTTCCGGTTGTGTAGAACGGGAATCCCTTTTTCTCACGGTTTAAGGGTACATTCACATGGGAGGGGGGATGGGGGGGGGGAAAGAGAACACCCCGTTCGCCGTTCGCCGTTGAAGGCCAAAATTTTTCAGAAAAAATCCCTTGTCTCAGAACCTCGAGATTGGTCAGTCGTGATCCTTTTCCGCCAACCTCTCTTGCGAAATCCGTCATTCGCAACTGTCGCCCTCTTCTCGTCCCGCTCGTGGATCGTCGCCGCTCTGATACCAAATGTGAAGATCCACACTTTTCGAAAATGCAAATGTGTGTAATGCATGCAGAATTTGAATGCCGATTGGCCCTCCAATGGGGAAGAGCGCCCTCGTGAGAGTACTTATTTCTTTTTCGATCTACATGCAAGGTGGGAGAGAGATGACGGATGAATGCAATGTGGTAGAAAGAATGCTACGTGAGATTCACAATGAAAGGGTGATACCCTTTCATTAATGTCCCTTGAGATCACTCAAGTTCCATCTTCCCATTTACACCTACCCTTAGCCTATGACCCATGCACCTACCATTCAATGCACTCTAATGCACCCTTTCCCTTTCCTATTGCCCCTAGGACCTAGACACGTGTGTGCACATCTTTATTACTAATCATTGGCCAATGTTACATAGTTTTGGCGGTACTATTTACACCGCTTGATCGATCATAAATACAAACATATAACCGCAGCATCAAATTGGCGCCTAACAATAATAAAGTTCTAATGACTATTAATTAACTAAATAATCATTTCTCTTGTCATGACATTCAGTTGGACTGTTGTGCAGCCCCTTGCTGGTCAAAAAGGCATGAATTTTTGCATACCATGCACGTGGGGCTTGTTTCAGTCCATACAAAGCTTTATTCAGCTTGCATACTTGAAGTGCATTTCCTGAAATTTCAAACCCTGGAGGTTGTTTGACATAAACCTCTTCCAACAAGTGTCCATTAAGGAAGGCTGTTTTTATGTCCAAATGATGAACATTCCATTGAAAATTTGCAGCCATTGCTATAACTGACCGCATGGTTGTCATTCTGGATGTAGGAGCAAAAGTCTCCTCATAGTCTATGCCCTTTCTCTGAGCATATCCTTTTGCAACCAGCCTTGCCTTGTACCGATCAATGGTGCCATCTGGCTTTCTTTTAACTTTGAAAACCCATCGTGTACCTATGGCATGTTTACCTGGTGGCAAATCGACAACTTCCCATGTCTGATTTTTCTGAATGGACTGCAACTCATCGTGCATGGCATTCATCCAATGCACATTATCCTGTGCCTCTTCAAATGTCTCAGGTTCCTCCTCATCAATAAGAGTACCTGCGTAAGCTGATTCAACTGAAAGAGCACCTCCCCCATGCCTTACTGCACTTCGAGTTCTGCCACGTAATGGAGCATCAATTTTACTCTCCTTGAGAGTTTGTAACAGCCAATTTGGGACTGTTTTTGCTGCATGTATATCTGCAATTTCTTGCTGAACAACCTCTTCCATGGCTTGTGGAGGTGGTAAGACATCCTGTGGCTGAATCAGAGCATGTGGAGGTATCTGAAAATTTGCATCAGATACATCAGCAGGGGAACCCAAGGCAATGGGTAGTAACCCCTCAAAGACATCATCGGAAGAAGAAGGCAAATCAAATTCAGCTTGAGTATGAGCTGAATTTTCTGAAAATATAACATCTCTACTGACAATAATCTTGCGTGTGACAGGATTGTAGAGACGGTAGCCCTTGCTCTCTGCACTGTACCCAACAAAAATGCATTTGATTGCCTTATCAGATAACTTATGCCGAAACTCAACGGGCACATGAGCATATGCAAGGCATCCAAAGACACGGAAATGATCCACAGAAGGCTTTCTTCCTTGCCAAACTTCATAGGGAGTCTTGGTCTTCAAAGCTTTTGTGGGTGCCCGATTCAAAACATAATTGGCACACATGAGACCTTCAAGCCAAAATTCGTGAGGCAATTTTTTGCTTTTTAGCATACATCTATCCATCTCCATAAGAGCACGATTTTTCCTCTCAGCTTTGCCATTTTGCTGAGGAGTTAGCCTCACTGTAAGCTGATGTACAATGCCCTTGTCTTTCAAAAAAGCATCAAAATCTGCAGACAAATACTCCCCTCCTCTATCTGTGCGTAATGTCTGTATCTTGAGTCCGGATTCATTCTCAACCATGGCTGCAAAGTGTTTGAAAACCATAAACACTTCTGATTTGCGTTTCAGCGCATAAACCCAAGTGTAGTTGGAGTAGTCATCTATAAAAGTGACAAAGTAAAGATGACCACCCAATGATGGAGTGCTCATGGGACCACAGACATCACTATGGATAAGCTGTAATTTTCGAACAGCTTTTACTGATCCATCCTTCTTAAAAGGAGATCTGTTCATTTTACCAAGAATGCACCCTTCACAGGCATGTGGAGGAGGTGTTTCAAGAGGAGGCAATGCATCAACCATGGCATGTTTTTGAAGCATCATCAAGCTGCCATAATGCATGTGTCCATATCTGGCATGCCATAACTCCGCATTCTGCATAGCAGCAGTAGGAGTGGACACTGCAAGAGCATGTGCTGGTCTTTTCTCATACATGTCAAGCTGAAAAAGACCACGTAACAAAGTGCCAGAGTCATGCTCGCTGTCATGGACTGCACACTTGTCATCTTCAAAAATGACCTGAAATCCAGCTCTGTTAAGAGTGGACACTGAAAGTAGATTTTTTGTGATACCAGGCATATACAAGACATCAGAAATTTTGAATGTTGAGGCATCAATGGCTGTAAGTTCAACTTCTCCTGTACCGCGAACTGAATAGGAGGAGTTGTTGGCACATGTGACCTTTTTACCAACCGGTGGTGGATGCAGAGATGTGAAAAGACACTTTCTGGAAGTGATATGCTTTGAGGCACCGCCGTCAAAATACCATGTATTTTGTGTCTCATTGACACTGAAAGCTGATGCATCCTTGGAAGAATCATAAATGCATGTCAGAAAAGCATAAGAGTCATGATTACAAGTGGCTGTACTATCCGGAGCAGCCAACTGAGAGTCTGAAATGCAAGACAAGAAGGCATAGTCGTGCTCCACAAAGTTGGATGTAGCTTGCTCATTGTCAGATGCACGAGGAGCTGAATCTGAAACAGCCATATCGGAGCTATTTTTCTTTTCTTTTGCAAGCCTTTTCTTGCATTCTCCAATGTAGTGACCTCGCTTTTTGCAGCAATGACATATTCCTTTCTTCTTGGGCTTACCTGCATCACCCTTAGCTTTTTGAGAAGGCTGTCCTGAACCACTGGAAGGCTGATTTGCTGAAGTCTTTGCCTGTTCCTTTACTTTAGGCTTGAATTTTGAAAGCATGCATGTTCATGTGCTCGTGAAGCCATGTTTTTCTTGGTCTGCTCTTCCTGCAGCAGAAGTCCTATCAACTCGTGAAAATTGAGAGGATTTGTATCCCCCCTCAACGACAAATTCAGCGAGGTATGAAAGCTGAGATAAGACTCAGGAAGAGAATTCAGAGTTGTGGTAATCATCTCTGAATCAGGAATGATCTCATCAATATTCAGTAACTGCTCTCGTAAATCGTGTAGCTTTGTGAGGTGCACTGACATGGAGTCACCCTCTTCCATATGTGTATGAGACAATTCTCTTTCAAAAAAGACACCCTGGCATCATTCCGAGCTGCATACATGCTCTCCAAAATATCCCATGCTGCCTTTGAGGTCTTACACGACTGGATATGCGGAATGATGAATCTTTTCACTGAAAGAGAAATACACGACAAAGCTAAAGTATCACGCGAATCCCATCTCTTCTGCTCTGGAGTGGTAGGTATAACTGCACCAATAACTTGTGCTGCAGCTGTACCCTGTGCACGACCTCTGCCTCCTCCTTGTTGGGGAGGGGTATTAGGTGCCACATTTGCTGGCCGGAACTCATTTCCATTTACATAGTCCCACTAATTACGAGAAATCAGAATATTGCGTACCATAAAACTCCAGAGGGAGTAGTTGGTACCATCTAGCTTATCCTCTTGTGAGAGACCACTGAACTGGAAATCATTCTGATTTTGCTGGGCCATGTCTGAGAAAGAAAATACAGCAAATGCAAATCTGAATTCCCTTGCTGGGAATGGAGTGCACAAATCCCAAAAAATACAGCCAAACACTGGCTAAAAATTCAACTCAAATCTCTGTAATGTCTCTGTCAGAAATTTGCCAGAGCATCCAATCTCTCCCAAAACCTGCCAAAAGTGCTTCAAAACACTCACAGAAAGGCAGTGTGAACTAAATCTGTCAAATTGCTCTCTCAACACAAAAGCCCCAATTTGTGGCTTGAAATTGCAACCAGAAAGGGGCAAATGGTATGAAAGCCCCAAATGTTGCACAAATTGCTCTCTGTCAGCAAAAGCCCCAAATTTTTTCAAGGAAATTGCATCCAAAAGAGGGCAAATTAACTGAAAGCCCCAAATTTGCAATTTGTTTGCCAAAGCTCCAAATGTGCTCCCAAAAATACAGCCAAACAATGGTTGTATGCACAAGAGCCTGAGAAAACTCTTTCCAATATCCTCCTGCAAAGAAAATCCTGCAAAAATGCAACTTTCCAAGCCCACCTACAAAGTGACCAAATGTGAACTCAGTTTTACCTTCAAACTGTACGGACTAACAGTACGGAGCTGGTTGTCCAGTTGAATGCAGTTGTACGGAAGTGTACAGCTCAGCCTGTACGGTCGAAATCCGTACACCTGTACGGATCTGACAGCGATGTACGGCGAGCTGTACGAACGATGAGGTCGACACGTGCAGGTACGGACAATCGTACGGACAGCGCTGATGACGAGCTGGTATGAGCGTACGGAACTGTACGACGAACAGTACAGTCTGGCGACGGGCTGTACGACTGACACGGCGACGATGGCGAACTGTGTACGGAAGGGGTTGTACGGCGTTTTGTACGGGGCAACCTGGTATGGACGTACAGAACAGCCTAGAATGGCTGTACGGAATGGTACGAAAGTTGCATGGGTTGGGGCTGTACGGCGACGATGCAGGAGGAGCTTGGGTAAGGAGCTGGGAGCACGTCCGGGAAGGAACACTGCTCTGATACCAAATGTGAGAATAGGGAGAGAGCAAAGTGTGAGAGCAGGAGCAGGAGAGAGAGAGAGCTGAAAACGATAGATGCAATTAGATGAGTGTAGTACAACGAATAGAATGATAGGTTTTGTCTAAGTGACAAAACCTTATCCTTCACTAACCGTAGTTAGTGAACTAACTGTGGTTAGGGGGAAAAACCTCTTAGTGAGGGAAAAGTGTCCCTAACCTACTTATTACATTACATTGGTCACTGCTAAATTATAACAATAATTCTAACAGTGCATACGGATCTAATTCCCGATCGTCAATATAAAATCTGTCAATGTGTGCAAGGCAAGGTGTGAACGGCATCATTTGTGCATGCATCTCTGCCACTGAACTGAAAAAAAGGCATCCCAAGCTGCTTTCTCAAGAGAGTGCATCATTTGTGCATGCATCTCGGCCACCGAACTGAAAAAAAGGCATCCCAAGCTGCTTTCTCAAGAGAGTGAATGCCACCTTCTTGCCCTCCTTTTTTGTTGGAAGATGACTTGACCGTGTTGAAATAAACCGTCAAACAGAAATTGGGGCCCAAGAAAGAAGTTCCTTTAAAAAAAACACACGTTCCCTCTGTTGTTGGAGACATGGAGGTTATGTCCACCACAAGGGGAAGAAAAGAATCTGAAACTTAAATGCGACTTTTTACAAATTTTGAACATCGAGCTTGTATACCTGAATATAGAGAATGTCCCAAGTGACACTTGGATGAAGTTGATTACGAATCAGTTGCCTTTGGAAGCGATGAGGTAAACCACCAAGGCCTTGAATATTCCAGCTAAGTCTTCATCGGCGGAAGGAAGTAGACTAGAAAACCTTACCCAACCTAGTGGCGGAAACACCTCCCTCCTCCTCCTAGAGTAGTGGAGAGGAGGAAAACCCACAGGGGAAAGCGCCCCCACACCTGTGGAAGAGGATGCTCTATCGGTAGGAAAACCAAGAACAGCGTCACTAAATGTAGAGGGCACAAACTCAGCCTCTCCAAAATCAGCCACAGGAGGGAAAGAGTTCCTTTGAACCAAACACGGTGCTGCTCCCTGCTTGTAAGAGAGGTGCAGAAGCAAGAGCCACATTTTTTCCTCGATAAAAAACAGGAGTCTGGAACGTTGAAGTGGAAGGGGGCTGCTGGGAAGGAAGGCAGGGATCTTGACATGGATATGAAGGAGCAACATCAGTGGCCGGAACAGCTGCAGTGCCTCTCCAATTGGTTGAGCTCCTCCCTCCTGCTGTCACTACTCTTTTTGCCCTCTACTGAGCCTGTCTTAGCAGAAATTTTTTTTGATCTTCTTGGACTCTGATTCTTAACCTATTTAAACTAATGTGATGATACTGCAGGCCTCATTTTAAAACGTAGTCCTGTTAATGGGAGCGAAATGCTGATTATCAACCTTTTTTCTGCAGGTGGATATTGATCCTTATGGTTCTCCTTCTATATTTCTGGACTCAGCAGTGCAGTCTGTTGCTGATGGTGGCCTTCTCATGTGTACAGCAACTGATATGGCTGTTTTATGTGGCAATAATGGAGAAGTTTGTTACAGCAAGTATATGTTAACGTTATTTGTGGTGCTCTTTTGTGCTTACGGCAATGTGATTTGATCCTGTTGCAAAAGATTGACTTTCTATTTTGACAGGTATGGTGCTTATCCGGTACGAGCCAAGTATTGTCATGAAATGGCATTGCGGATATTGCTTGCTTGTATTGAGGTATTGCCAGGACATCCTTTATTTCTTTGTAAAATAAAATTGTTATGGCTGTGTTTCCATTTTCAAACCAATCTACGTATTATATCTTCTTTCTCTTTCATATCATCAAGGTGGAATTTGGAGCTTGTTTGTTGAAATGTTTTATGGATGTGGTGTTCCTTAAAAGGGCTACAATCCTATGCCAGGAATGTTTTGGTAATTTAGGTCCAGAAAGCTGGTTGGTGCTACTTATCCCTATGTGAGTAGGTCAAGCAATTATCTACTGTAGTGTGTCGATAGGTGAATGCCGTTGCACATGCAAACACATAGTTTAAAATAGTTACAAACAAGCATTACTAAGTAAAATGAAAAAAGAATGCACTTGTAAGGAAAGTGTAATGACAGGTACAAGCAGTAAAACTATTTGCAGGAAGAAGCTTGAGTAACTAAACGACAAATATTATCTAAGATAGGCAGGTTTTTTACTAGTCAATACTTCACTCTCTGAAGGACACATCCGTGATAAATGTTCACTTCTAAAGAAGAAGAGAGCCACAAACCGAGAAAGAAAGAAAGAAAGAAAGAAAGAAATTTTATTAGAGTCTTCGGAAGACCGATGGGTCTATGAGACTGAAAGAAAACCTGATACAAATCACAGTAAGGGTGGAGCTACTGAAACGAGCATCATCACCCATGTTTGATGGCAAGTACCATTGGTGGAGTCTGTGAGATATCATCCGGTGACTGTCGATGTCCGTCAGATATCATTGATGGAGTTTGTGAGATAATATGGATGACTGTCCATGTCCGTGAGCTGTGTTGTCAAGAAGGGAAACACTCATTGAGTTTGTAACTAAAGTAGTATGTCATGTTAGCCGAGGGATGGTAATAGTCGTGGCCGATATAAATATATTGAAAGATTTTTCCAAGTCAAATTAGATCATAGCACAAATTTTTCTCTTGCTCTTTTTAGAATGTATCTGACGATTGCTTGGGTCAGTTTGTATTTGTTGAGCTATACTTCATGTATAGCAGTGCCATAACAGTGTAATTTCTCATGTTCTTGTAGGATGCATAAAGAACTTTAGATTGATCTACCTCCTCTACATCTCAAATTTTCTATGTCTTCTTATTTGCAGAGCCATGCAAATCGCTACAAGCGGCATATTGTCCCAATTTTGTCTGTCTCCATTGATTTTTACATCCGGGTATTTGTTCGTATTTCCACGTAAGTTTTCCTGCTTTATTATTATTTAATTGTCCTTGATTTTTGTGCTGGAGTTTGAGCATTTGGCAAAGTTTGAGGCAAATAACTGATGTTTAAAGGTGTCAACACTAAGGATTGAGGTATTGTAGCCTTGTTCCTTGCTGATTATGGTTGAAGAAAAAGGACCGTTTACGCTCAACTTATACTCAATTTGCTGGGTTGTCTATCCAGGTCCGCAAATGCTATCAAATCCTCTCCAAGCAAATTGTCATACCTTTATCAGTGTGTTGGCTGTGATGCTTTTCACATGCAACCCGTGGGGCGTGTCATCTACAAGGTTTGAATTCTTCAAGCATTGGTCACTATCTGAAATGCTAAGAATATATGAGTGAGCACTGCCATCAAGCTTTGAATGTGTCGAGACTTAAATTTTCATCTTACAGTCTAAGAATTATTTGTGGTTCCTCAGCACTGGTGTTCTGGAATAGAGGGAACCAGGTGGGTGAAGGTGAGACCTTAAAATTTAAGCCTTAGGTTTTAGCTTGAATGGTTGTTGGTTGATACAAGATGCGAGAGAAGAGTTGGTGGCCATCATATAGGCATTGACAATGGACACATTGATACTTGACTCTTCCAAGTAAAGGTGTACAAGAGGTATGGTCGAAAAAGTTTTGATCACCTTGATCACCAACACATGATGCTTTAGATGTTTGTCCTTCATGAAGTGCATCACCTTTGGGCTAACAATGGCACCTGCCTTTCCTCAAAAAATCGATAATTTCCTTTTTCTAATGTGGCATACACGATTCCCTCTCCTATGTGATGGCCTTGAGTAGGCTGAAAAAAGGCCTTTGGTTCACAGTTATTGTGGCAAAACTGATTAGCTGGTGTTCTTGTTCCAGCAAATCCATTGGCCTTTGTGCATATGGTTCCTGGAAGACTAGGCCTGTGAAAATTCTGCCATGTGATATTATTGTCTCCTGGCTGCCATTAATCCATCAGGACTTGTATTATTATGTCCTTTTCTGGAATACGAGCTCTTGTGCAATTTGTTCTTGTAGACTCTCCATTCATTCTTTTCTTCACTCTTTTCTGTAGATCTGGGAATGGTGTTGCATTTGAGAGATGGTTTGGTGACTTTGATTTTGAGAAGAGATGACAGAAATAAGAACAGCATCTGTTAGGATATAAATAACCAGAACATTGGCTTATATTACATGATCCTTGCCTATCTGCATTCCCAGAGGCAATGCTGAATAAACTCATCAACAGTCAAGCATTGAGAGCAAGAAGGATCACAGCTCCCCAAGATGTTGGTGCAGTTACCGCCACCATGCAAAGGCTTTCCCTTGCAAATACATTCCAACAAGGGTCGCCTGAAGGGCTGAGCTCCACCCCCTTACCGTCTTGTCATTGAATGTTACTCATGCTATGCTTGTGCGGTGTCCCCCTTTCAGACGATACAAAGTGTGTCATCTGAATCCCATTCAATCTAGGGAGATTTTCCTTAATGAGATCCATTTTTTTTGCCATGCACCCATCTCTGGCATACCAACCTCAGGCAGCCCCCCTATGCGTAGACTCAGGGCAATGGCAGCCCTGGTTTCCTGTTCTGCAGTGCATGTACTGCTGCATTGCATTTCTACATACCTGTTTCCTATCTTCCATGTCAAGGACTTTCCTCTTCCTCTCCAAGGAGGCAAGTTGAAGTGTGACCTCTCGAAGCTCCTGCTGTAGAAAATAGATCTGTTCTTGTGTGTCTAGACCTACTGCAAGTTTGCTCTGCTGTCTATGGTAGGCGATTGCTTGGGGAGGGGTGTCAAGGCAGTGGTGATGGAAGAGTATGATGATCTCTCTGCTGGAGTCAAGGTGGCAAGGGCAGTGGCTGGTACATTCTGCTGTTCTTTTTTTTTTTTTTGCAAAAAAGAGACTTCTATTAAGTATTAAAGAAAACCGTTAGAGCAAGCTCCATACGGGAATACGGGATACACCATGCAATGCATGAAAAGCTCAAGAGCCAAAAAGAAAGGATTGGGGCTGATAGTGCCATCTCAATCCGGTAGCAACCTCCGAGAAAAAGGGAGAACCCCTCCAAACACAGTTCTCCTAGAAGAGGCTGCCCGTGAAGGGCCCTGCATGCTAGCCCATATGGCTATCAAAGTGTGAACCGTGTCACTCCAAATACCCGTGAACACCTGTGATGGGTGTATTTGGGTGTCATCCAAGGCCTCTGTGCATCTGGCTCTCCAAATGTGCCAAGAGGAAATGCTAGCCAAAATCTCCCAAGAGGTGTCCACTGAAGCATGTGAAGCTCTGAAAGGAATATGTGGTACATGCTGAAGAGAGCAGGGCTCTATCTTCTGTTGGCGGATCGAGAGTGCCTAAGAAGAAGGCTCACCCTCATAAAACACCTGGGGCCCAGTAAGGGATAACCATGCGACTGAGCCCCAAGTCATGAAGAAAGGGGAAGTATGAAAAATGCTGAGTACCCGAGCAACTCCTTTCCAAACAATTCTCGCTTGATTGCAGTCCCAAAGGCAATATCGCATTGATTCCTCTGTAGAATGACAATGAGGGTAAGTGGGATCAGCCCCAAATCGTGATCTCCACAAGTTCACTGCAATCCCTCCATGAATAGAAAGCCAAAAGAAAAGAGTGATCTTTCTATTTCTGAGGGATTTCCAGAGCCTCCTCCAGAAATTCCTACGCAAATCTGCAGTGATGAAGAAGCTATCCCAATGGGGGGCTCTGGAGGGAATCCAACCTCTACTGCTCGGCTGAAATCTCTTGGCATTACCAACCGTGAAATGAAAGAAGGGAATCCCCCTCTCTTGGTGCCCATGATCTATTCACTCCCTCATTCTGCTGTTCCATTTTGGCCTAAGCTGAAAATCCTCCTGGCTGTTTTAACCCCTGAGCTGAGCTGGGGGATCAGCACAACTCAGGGTGGGAGAATAGAGGAGAGGAGAGTCCGTGTGAGGGGCAGGGAGTGAGCTGAAGAGAACTAAGGGGAGTTGTGACTGTAGGGGGGAGAGGGGGTGGGCCTGGAGAGGTTGCACAGGCTGGAACGGCAGTGGCGACGGCGATGTGGTGGGTGGCGGGCAGAGAGAGTGGGCGACAGATGGGCTGAGAGAGAGAGAGAGAGAGAGAGAGAGAGAGAGAGAGAGTACTGAAAGGAAGTTTTTTTGGGGGGTGACTTGGCAAACCTTACAGAACAACAATGCTCGTTACTTACCAGGGAGCGGACCAGTAATTCTTCCAAACTGCAAGCACTGTGGAAAACATTTTAACATGGGAGGTCCTATATGGTCTGACCCTATTCATGATTCAGATTGGATCTCTTCAATTTTGAAAGGTTTGGTGGAAGCAAAGGAACGATATCCAGCTTATGATAAAGTACACAGTGTTCTGACAGCTATCTCTGAGGTATTTCAAGAAACTCTATTTTAATTTGCAACTGAGCTTTTGAACTATCCTTTACCTGTTCCCAGTTGATTACATAAATGCATAGATTACTGAGAGTGGCTCAAGAATCAGTTTTGTTTGCTATTAATATGTATATCCTTAAGTTGATGTACGTGTATGCAATCTGTACAAAAAGAGTAGCTTGTTGTTTTAATATTTGAGTTCCTCAAACTGATCTTTCACTGATTTGAATCTTAAATGATGAGGTACAAGCGTTCACTTTTAGGCCAGTGAAATTGTTCTTAGGAAGTAATTTTAGAACTCAATTGTAAAAACTTGGAGTTGGCGTATTTGTGTGTGGATTAATAAAGAAGGGGTCATTGAACAATGATGAACGTAAGATGTGATCTTTTGAGCTATGGACTTTTCAACTTAGATGTGTGCTCTGATTAAAGAATGCAATCACTTAACTGTTATTTATTTTGTTTATGTGAATAAAGTTTTGATTGTTGTTCTGTACATTAATGTTGACTTGAATCTTTCTAAATCTGCAGACTTTCTGTGAGGAGCTACAAGTGCTCATGTCTTTTGCTGATCCTTGATGAGGATTTGCTAAAGCATAGTCAGCATCTAGTGGACCATATCTGCTCTTCCTATTACGCTGCTTCTTGCCACGTCTCCCTTCCATTACCCCTTACATTTGGCTGCTCCTCTGTGCTAGTTTTATATTTTACCAATCTTTGCTCCCTATTTCCCTACTATCCACTTTGTTTACATTTGACTGTTCTCTGCTCTTTTTTCCTTTTTTTCTTCTCTGTTGTCTGCTCTTTTTGTACTTTCTACTCTTTCCAGTTGTCTTTTTGTTCAATGCTCCCACATTGTTTGCTGGTTTTCTTTCTTCTTATCTTTTGGAAATACATTTTTAAAGCATCCCCTTGTGCTTCTGTTGTAGATTTTAACTTCATAATTCCTATTCAGTCACATGAAAACGCTTTTTGTCTCATCGAAATGCAACAAAATGTAATCATCACGAAATGTTTCGAAACAGGATGAAACACTTTGCACAAAACATTTATTTTTTGGGAAAAAAAAAAGGTTTTGTTTTTCTGCACAAAATGGCGTTTCACCCAAATTGTGAAGTTTTTTTCCTGTTCTTTCTTTGCCTGTTGCATGTATACGTGACTCATAATATTTTTGCTCGACATTTTGAGAACTTATGATTTGCTTGACGTTTCATGTGACACATGAGGGTTTTGCTTGACATGTTGGAAACTTGTGAGTCATGACTGATAATTGTGTTTTGTGACATGTCACATGTGTAATATGTTATAACTATACATTAATTTGTACAAAGATTTAAAGATGATTTGTCTTATGTATCAATGACTCATTGTTCATATATCTAGATTCTATAATCTATATGCTTTGGACTCTATAAACATTAAATGGTCTAAAGTTGAAACTTGACAACCAAGATTGAAAGCTTGAAATAAATTTGAAGAATGTGTTTGTGTTTTGAATTTCCTTTTTTAGCTGCCTCGACTTGTATTACTATTTGTTCAGTCTAAACTTGAATATAACATATCTTATTTGCCAAACCTATCTGTTTCGTCTGAAAAGATGAAATGAAACATATCGAAACAATGAAACATATCTTGTGACTGTGTTCCTATTCCATTTCCCCCTCATCTTGTTTTTTTATGCATACATATTAAAAAATAATGACTGCACAGGGCATACATGTAAATTACAGTATATATGATGTTGTGTCAAGATTTCCTTGATGTCTGAGTATCCTAGTCAAAACATCTTGGCAATGTAGACCGAACATCTTGGCAATGTAGACCGGGCTCGTTAGATCTTGGAGGCTTTCTTGGGAGTGCTTCCCCGTTGCACCCTTTGCTCAACACCCCCCTTTTCTGTTCAACCTTCCTGCATTTTCTTCTTTCTTGGCTCAGTGAGAGTAGTGAGAGGCTTTGCTATTTAAAAGGTGATCTTTAGACCTTTGGTTTGCCCAAAGGGGTTCACATGGCAGGTGTCTTGATTGCTATTGCCATCAAGATCTTCTTGAGGACAAGCAGCATTTCGAGGGTGCCTTACAGGAACCTCGAGGCAAGGCTGTATTGTGGGCCTTACTCTCGCCACACATTGGGAGCTGGCTTGGTCAGGGAGTCTAGAATTGGTCTGGCTGGATTTTTAAACTTCAGGCACGTGATTTGAAGCTGTTTGCTTGGGCAAAATGCAGGTGATGTTTTCTGTGGTTAATTCTGTCTTTCTTTGTTGTATACTGGATTTGGTAACACATTTACCATAAAATGGCAGCATAAAGCCCATCCAGGCGCTTCATCCTGGAATGCATTTAGATTGAACCTTTTGCATGGAATACTTGGAAATCCTCTGGAATTTTTGCAGCAAAAATTGTCATGCTTACACTCTAAATGTTTCTCCCTTTGTTGCAATTCGTCTTTGTTTGCTGCATTCTGCTGCAAATCACCATTAGCAGGCTGTGAATTGTGTACTTACAATTATATTGCTACAAATTATCAAGGCTGACAATTCAGAATAAGGCTGAACTGAAATCATGACCTTTAAAGTAGACAGAAAAATCAGACCTTAGAGAGCTGGGCTCACTCTCACTCATAAGAAGTAGCTCCTGTAGAATGATGTTCAAGTGTCTATTGAATCAAAACGAGTAATTTATACAATTTTAAGGGCACGAGCCGTCTTTGGTCTACTTCTCGTGGTCATCTTTCAACCTTAGATTATCAAAGAAGAAATACACTTTTAGCTTCTTCCCAAATGAGAGATGTATGCACAAGATCATATGTTTTATAATATGGTCTACACCCACCGTGGTACTGATATGAGGTTGGTAGGGATGTCATAGTCGCTAGTCCCTGCTATGCATTATGGAGTCTACGATTTTCAACCTTGTCATTGTCATTAGATTGAAACTGCACCATGTGCTGTGTTTTTAGAGGATGAGATTAGGAATATTCCTGGAGCACTCATCAATGTGTGTTACGATGCCCTCTGGGTCTGTTTCAGCTTGTAGAGTGCCTTGCGGAGTCTTCATATCTTGTTCCCTTTAATCTGAAACCTTGGAGACTGCTCCACACAAACTTTGTCTTCTACATTTGTGTTCATGATTGTTGAATTCATATCCATCTACAAAAGCGTTTCGATGGTGGTCATCCTTGCAGTCAAAGAAAATGTTTTCTGGTATTGAATCCATCTACATGAGCATATCCTTTGGCTAAAGTCTAGCTAGTACTTGTTCAATGAGCCGTTCATCTTGTACTTCACTTTGAAGACCCAATGGATATCTAAGACCTTCCTCTTTATTGGCCTAGTCACAATGGCCCAAGTATGATTCTGGAGAATTTGTGGCTTCCTCCTAGTTTGGTCTCTCTCCGCTTCATCAAATGTCTCACTCTCAAATGTCTGTCATGGCATAGAAGCAATTAACAAAATCCATCTCGATCAAAGAGATTTCCAACTATTGCATTATGAGGACATAAATCTTCTTTAAGGAAATAATGTTGCATGTGCTTAGGGACTAACCATGATCCATATGAGCAGGGATGAGGTGAGACCAACCTTAGGCTACCCGTATGAGCAAGGATCAAGATTGAGGCTAAATCAATCCATGACATGGATTGACCTAGAGATTCAAGCGTGGCCCAAGGTTTACACTTTGCTAGTGCCTAGATCCCCTTGGAGAAATTGTCCTTGGAAAAGCAATAAATATTGGAAGAAGTGTGCTGTTTACATCTCCCTTGAATTTAGGATTATGTAGCTGAGCTGGGCTTGTAAATACAAGTATTGGTGTCACTGTATAGGGATCTTGAGTAATGTAGCTCCCAACTGCATAAGCATGATGGCCTTGGAGTATTATGGAGGGTGGTCTAGCTCATGTGGTGTATTCTAGACCTCAGAAGTGGGGGAGGATGGGAGGCAAATGCAAAGAGTGTAGACAAGAGGATTGACTACCTTTTTGTCGGTGGTGTACTCAGATGCGTTGGGGTTCATTTTGCACTTCAGTATGATTTTTATAATGTGTTTGTATTGTTGTTGTATGTTTATCATCAACTATCTTTAATGGCCTACTATTGTGCTTTGGCTTATCATCAACTATCTTTGAATGGCCAGGGGCGTAGTCTACATCTTCTAAAGCATCACAACTTTGTTTCTCTCTAGGATTGCTGCATTCAAGCAGTAGGCTGAGCTTTAATAAATGTAATTATTTTGTGTAACACAAGACTTCCAGGTAGTTGTATCCTTCATTCCCTTCCAGAAGTTTGTAACCATACAAATATGGTGTCTTTAAAGCTGGCAGGTATTTAAGTCTCAGCTCTTTTGTTGAACTAAAGATATTTTGGTATGCAGGAGCTGTTGGATGTACCTTTGTATCTGAGCCTACATTCTTTAAGCGCAACATTGAAGTGCACACCACCTTCTGCAAGCCTGTTTCGCTATGCAATTGTCAATGCAGGCTATTCTATTTCTGGATCCCATGCATTTCCGTTAGGATTAAAGTCAGATGCACCAATGGATGTTGTATGGGACATCATGCGCTGTTGGGTATGCTTTATTTTGTTGCCTGCCCACTATCTATATTTTTCATACCAGGTCTTTTATTCAAAATTTTATACTCAAGCTCACATGATGTGGAATTCAGGTGAAAGCTCATCCTGTGAAGCCTCAACCAGTTGAGAGTCCTGGAAGCATAATTCTAAGCCAGGAACCAGCTTTAGAGGTTTCTTCTTTTACATAGCCCTCCCCCGTCCTCTCCTTCCCTCCACTGCCCCTGGGCCATTGGGTTGCCTCTTCCTCTCCCTCTCCCTCTCTTTCATGACAGTCAATTGCGTCCCTGATTTTGTCTTGGATTTCTCTCTCTGTTAGTCCTTTTCTATTGTGGCTATCAATAGTAGTCTGGTTCTTTAAAGGCCATGGTGCAATGCTTTCTAAAACTACTACTACATCATTGCTGAAGAAGCCATGCCACCATTAAAGAAATCCCCAACCCCACCCGCCCCCCTCCCACCCCCTTTAGCTCACACACACACACACAAAACATACCTTATTTATTTTAGGGTCTTGATATAGGAGTCTCAAATTGACAAGATGGCTCTGCTTCTTATTAGGGGTCATGCTAGGTTGCACCATTCGACGTACCATTATTGTTTAGGATCCCTCCAACCAGGAATACAGTGCCCATGGGTCATTAATGGGACAACCATTCTCAGGACTACGTAAATGTTTTAATCCAGAAGTTATGCAATGTGAAGTGGGAATGTTCCCTTTAGGAATCTGCAAGATGCAATGTGAAGTGGGCAGGATTAATCATAGAACACCTTAATCTTGCAAACCTGAGCGATATTGGACAAGAACTGGGGACACAGGAGTGTTTTATAAAAAGATGCAGATTTAGTTGAATCCTACTTGAAATGGAAGTTCTGGGGATATGAGAAATGGAGTTAAAATTGAAATTGAATTATTAGAAGGAAAGGCTGCCAAAAAAGGAGAGTAATAATCTGTGTCCTGCCATGATCTCATCATTTAATAGGAGATAGAGGGATGGGATAAAACTCCTTGTGAAGAATGCATCATGGCAAGTACATGAAGAGAAAATGTTAGAGACGGAATGACACATCTTTAGCAGCACAGACATTGGCACCTGCATTCTTTCTCAAACAAAAGTTGATTTAAAATCCAGTTTGGAGGCATTAGATGAAAATAGTCTAGGCAATGTAAGATTAATTTGTTATACTGTGGTGATTAGTATGAGCTTAAATTACACTGATCTTTTTTACCAAAGGCAGCAGTGGTGTCTTTTGCCCTCCACGACAGAGAAAAAGATATAACAAGTGAAGAGGAGAGCCCTGGTAAGGAAATCTGGAGAGATATGTTTGTTGTCGTTATCTGTAAAGCACAATACTATTGCTTGTTGGACAGTGCCTTTGAGAAAGCTCCTAGAAACCCTATCATAAGCTTTCTTGAAATCCAAGTAAAGGATCACCATCTTATATTAAATGTGTTGAGTTTCTTTTTTTCTCAGATAAAAGAACATTCTATAATAAACTCCTAAGTGTCGCGGACACTAAGGAAAATACAACTCCCCATTGAAGGGTACAAAAGAGAACACAAGGATATTCCCCTGGCTGGCCGCTTATGGGGGATTATCTCGTACAAAGGGCTGAACAAATAGCCACTCTGGTGGTTCATAATGCCATACTATAGACATGAAGGAAAGAGCCTGGCTCCCATATGCCTATAAATGTGCCTAGTGTGATCTGAATCCCTTTGGAGTCTATCCCATCTACCTCTGAAAGTATGAATGATATCTAGATTCTAGCCAAATGCTCGCCAATGTCTCCGAGGCTGATGCTCTATGGCCTGCCTGCACCTAGCTGTCCATATGTACCAAGCAACGATGCTCGCTATCAGCTCCCATCTATGACAGTGTCCAGGTGTCCACATTCTCTCTGTGAAGTCTGGAGTATGGATAAAGGTCCACTCCTGCCCTACCCATCTGATCGATGAACTCTCCTGAATGTCCTCATTCCCACAAGCAGGTCCTCTGCCTGTAACCCAGACCACCAGGTCGCCACCATCTCATCTTGAATCCCAGCAAAGACCTGTAGCGGGAGATAGGCTATCCTCACTCTCTCTCCTGCCCAATACTAACTGCAACTGCAAGATGATGCACTCAATACACAAAGTGAGCTGTGGATGTGAGTGAGAGAATCAGAGGGAGAGAATATAGTGGACCTCCGAGGAGGAAATAGATACAACTGAATAATGAATGCCCGATGATGCACTCAATACACAAAGTGAGCTGTGGATGTGAGTGAGAGAATTAGAGGGAGAGGATATAGTGGACCTCCGAGGAGGAAATAGATACAACTGAATAATGAATGCCCAAAGGGCTGAATACAACTGTATGGAGGGACTGAAACCCTCACTGCAAAACTAGAAGACTAGACTACCTAGAGGAGGTGAATCCTCACTAGATCCCTGAAGAGGCTGAGGCTACCCTACTGGTCTGCTGCAGGGAGGCATGACTTTGCTGCTCTGAAGGCTTGAAGGCCTGAGGAGTGGATGAAGAATGAGGGCCAAAGGCTGCCCTTTTATAGGCTGATAGGTCAGCCTGGCCGACTTGGTCAACGCCGACCGTTGACCAGATCAGTCAAAAAAGCCAACATTGACCAAAAAGTCAACGCGTTGACTTTTGACCAAAAAGCCAACTCTGCGCTTTTTGACCTGCGATGACATGGCACTGACTGCCTGTTGACTGTGTGCTGATTGCTGATTGTGCAGGGCTGCCTGAATGGTTGTACGGACATCTACGTGGCCGTTGATTTTAGCTAGCATGGTCATGGGCGTGTGGGTGGATGCTCGTGACAAAAAGTCAACGCGTTGACTTTTGATCAAAAAGCCAACTCTGCGCTTTTTGACCTGCGATGACATGGCACTGACTGCCTGTTGACTGTGTGCTGATTGCTGATTGTGCAGGGCTGCCTGAATGGTTGTACGGACATCTACGTGGCCGTTGATTTTAGCTAGCATGGTCACGGGCGTGTGGGTGGATGCTCGTGACAAGACCATCCTCAAATCTCTCCTCCAAACCTCCTGTGCCAGCTGCAACTCGAAAGGTAGGGCCTTTGAGACTCCTATGCGAAACCACATCGTGAGCATGTTCTGAAATTACCTCCCAAATAAAACCTATCAATGTCTAAGATTCAGACCAGGAAGTGAAGATCATTGGTAAAAGCTTATCAAGGTCTTACAATGTGTCCCCAAGAGTGTGATTGGCCTTTACTTTCGCAAGGTAGTGGGATTGCCCCTCTAAGGGATGAGATAGAATAAGACCTCCAGACCTCTCCTGTGACATATCCCCAGTATCAAATATTCTTCAAAAGATTTTGTCAAAGCCCCTGCGATCCTAGTCACAATGAAACATTTTAGTGAAACTGTTTCAAGATTTCTGAAACGTTTAAACAAGAAATGTTTCAAGATTTCTCTGAAAGGGCTGCACTGGAATGTCCAATCAGATAATTTTTATTTTAAAAACTAAAACTAAAAAGTGTTCAAAATTTAAAACAGTAACGTACCTGAGTTTCAGGGTTTTACCGAAACGTTTTAGGTCCGAAATGTTTTGTTTCAGGAGCCCTGAAACACATTTCCATGTAACTACACCTGTAATAAGCTCCTGTGTCGATGAAAAAAGTGAGGAAAGAGGCCATCCTTTCTAGGGTGCTTTCTTGAGGATATGGCACAAAGAAGCTCCAGGAACTCTTGCTCTGTAAAGGATCTCTCCAAACAGGTACATATGTTGGCTCTGAGGCGTCGTGGTTTGGGCTACTACAGCTGTACATTGCTTCACCTTGTGCTGTCTCACATCCTAGATGATTAACCATTTTTGCAGAGGCTCTTGTAAAATAGTAGCCTTGTCTCTAATTTGTTTGGAAGTTTGCTACAAGTGGCCTTGGTCATCATGAAGAGCACATACACCCTCTCAAGTACAACAGGGGTGTAGAGGGACCTTGTTGAGACCGAGAGGGCCACATGAGACCTTCCTCAACCCTCCTCCAGTAGCATACCAAATCCCTCCCAAGGGTACTTAGGATGACTATGTGCTGTGTTTGGGCCTAAGAAATAGCTAATCTTACCTCAAATCTTACTATTCTGCAAATGTGTGCTATCCAAAAGAGATATCTGTATCTAGATATATTGTATCCGTTGACACTACTGTTGAAGGTTACACATGCCGCAGTTTTTGTAACCTTGAGCTGGTGAAGCCATACGAGCTGACTAGGTGTTAGATTAGGAGTGGTGTAGTTTTTTAAAAGAGGTGGCACTTGGGCATGCACGTAGGCCTAGATTCAGGGTAGATTGAGGAGTTTGTTGGAGGTTTGACAGGGTAGCTCAGACGTGTGGTTATTGATAAGTGAGTATGTATCCCTCTGTACAAAACGAATGCAACTTTATCCATTTCTATTCAACCTATTCCTGATTCGTACAAGATGGGATGGTTTTCTTTATTTGTTTCTTTGCCTGCAATAGTAGCTCTTGCAGTTCCTACAGTCAGATATGCATGAGCAACTGCAGGCTGCAGTATGCATTGCACATTGTTGGGTGACATGTTTTATATTATGCTTGAAAGAGTTTGTCAGTGAAGCTATTGACAATTGGTATAAGAGCAGAGAAAGTGGGCTCAGAGAATTCAAGTCACTGGTGATCAGAAAAGGACTTTTAGATCACTTTAGTCAAAAATAAAAGAAGGGTGGAGGATTTCAAGGACACATTTGGCTTTCTGGTGTACGCATTTTGCTATGCAACAGCTAGCAGCACCAGGGGCTTTTGTGAAGGATACTGATGCTGCAAATATGTGAACAATGTATGACATTGGTTCAGTCAAAAGAGCATGTGAAAAGTGCCTAGTGAGCAAGAATGTGTCCACTTTGAATTGAACGAAATAGAAACATAAGCGAAGGACAATTTGGGCATTATAGACTTGTGATTATTGGGCGGTGAGGTGAGTCTTCTCATGTGCTAAAAGTCTTTGTGGATTATCTTATGTGCAGAGATCCTCAGGTAGTGCAGCTTTGCCTATTCTTCTGTTCACCACCTCAGATTATGAGGGGGGACTGAATTCAATCATGCTCGGGTTTGTGTAACAATGAATACTGAAGCAATGCAAGCTGGAGCAGTGTAATGCCTCAGCAATCTTGATAGTCTTAGAAAATAAAATTTCAGTAAACCATATAGGGAACACCACTCAGGCTTTTTTGAAGATGGATTTGGAGAACTTAACATATTCCAAATGATAGGTACATTGGGTGGCACTTTGGGAACAGACGACTCCAACATGCAAGCTCATAGACTGTGGAGAAACACTCTTGAGAATGGCTCTCTCCCAGCCAAATGCCCTTCATCTGTGATGTGCCACCTTTCAGGGACATCACTTTATATGCTAGTGGAAATATGTTTAGTGTATGGTGTATGCAATGGGAGAAGTTCAGACTGAACACTCTGATCCCACTTCAAACAATTTTGAATGCACAATAAATAACTCACAAGCACCTAGATCTGGAGAAATAGACAGCAGTAGAACAGTGGAAATATCTTTAGATGTATTTCCCTGAACTGAGCCAAAATTCTTACAGATGTCTCCCACATAGATCTGTCACTATGCAGCAGTGTGCTGCCCTGGATGCTCTCTGGTGAGCACATGTACTGCTTCTAACTCTGGCCTGGCACCTTCATTGATCATCTGCAAGTTTGAGCTCTTCAGGCTGCACCCTCCTGCACAATTGAGCTCTCCTACCTCCTGCAGGTTTGCACTGAGGTATGACAAGAATGGATGATGGCTACTGCATCAAAATGAACTGATTTGGATGCCCTCCAAGAGGCCTCTTTCACAGAGAAAGATGTGGGGGCTCTCCCAGCCCTGCTGCCCAGACAATGGGCTCATTATCAGCCCTAAACTAGGGCCTACTGCCAGCCCTGCAGCAGCCCACATGACAGTCTACAATGCTGCCCATATGGCTGTCCTGGACTATTACCTTCCACCCATATCTTCCCATATGGCATCTTGTTTTCATGCCCATATGACAGCTCCTCTAATCCTCCCATCCTATGTAGGTACCATGTCCCAATGCTCTCCTCATATGGGGCTTACAGTGGGACAATGGACATCCACTAAACTCCAGCTGCCAAGAGGACGTGAAACACTTTTGACGTTGGGCCTAGATATATCGTAATTGGCTGATTCCCAAGGAGGGCACACTTTTGACTTTGGGCCTAGATATATCGCAATTGGCTGATTCCCAAGGAGGGCAGGCAGGACTTAGTGCTGGTAGTGGCAAAAAATAGTTTGGTGACTGGTCTCTCAAAGAGAGCCTGCAAATGAGATGAGATGAACTATTTAGAAATGTATATCTGAGCCAGTTCAAAGTACAAGTAACTTTATCTGCAAAGTATCCGGTCCGATGGTTCCATTTCACTCTCCAAAGATACTGCCAATACCAGCTGCATATTCTCCTGTTTTGAGTTATCTGTATCCCATAAGTTGATCTTGCTGCGATTCCAGGAGTACCACAAGGCTGTCAGTTATTTATATGAAGAGCAGTTGCTGTCTCCTCACTAGATCACACTTTCATCTTCGATAACGACTTAGATAGTATAATGATGAACTCATCAGGAATACTAATGAGGCATTATTATCAGCAGGGCTGGATCTTTGTACGAGTATTTAGATGTAAATGGATCAATAATTAAAGTTGACATATCTTATGCATGTGTCCTTGTGACATGTAATTGATGGAAGTTTATCGGTTGAACATTGTGAGATATTCTTGTGAAGTCAAGGGTGCATGCATTTTGTGAATATTCATTTTGCAGGGAGAGAGGAACAGACAGACAGGCAGATGATGGGTGACCACATTTGATCTATGCATCAGAGATCGAACCGACACACCCAGACCATGCATCGAGGCCACCCCATCAACCACCCCGGGTGGCAGAGAGAGAGAGAGAGAGAGAGAGAGAGAGAGAGAGAGAGAGGGGGGGGGGGGGGGGCGGAGGGAGGGATTGCAGGGGGGAGGGAGATAAAATTGCTACATAGTGAGTACTCGTTGGGGGAGGGAGATAAACATCTTTCAGTACTTGTTGAGGGAGTTTATGTGATGGTGTGAGTACTTCGAGTGAGTGAGTGAGTGAGTGAGTGAGTGAGAGAGAGAGAGAGAGAGAGAGAGAGAGAGAGACTATGTCACAGCATACAATTTTTACATCCATGATATGTGTGTGTGTGCATGTGTGACTTGCTTATTATTTAAATGTCGTGTGGGGTTGCAGGCTGACTTTTCAAAGGTGCCATCTGCTCTGAGTAAGGCACGGACTAAAGGTGTGGCTAGGTTCCTCCCTAACCCTGAAGAGTTCTGGGGACCCAAGCCTAGGGCTGGGCGGCGAATTACTAGTAAGCATGCACCTTCAGTTGGGGCTGCAGGGACAAATGGTATTTCATATAAACCTGGTGAAACTGTTCATGCAGAAGAGGAGCCAGATATGAAGCGCCAAAAGATTGTGGAGGGAGAGAAAAGTTGATTGGCATCCTCATGTAATAAACTGATATTACATCCTAATTTTTGCATAGTAACTCTCCCAAGGGGTATTTTTTGTGAGTGTACAGTTGAATGGCAGTGTTACTCTTCTGAGGAGGATGTAATGAAAGGTTTTGTTTTTTCTAATAAAATGTTAAGTGATTCATTACCTCCATGATCTCAAAGACTCACTGAATATATTTTGCCTAGGTGCTAGTTTGTATACAAGGACAGGATTTGGGTTAAGATAATGTTAGAATTCCAGTATCTTCAAGCCTAAATTGTAACATAGCTGTATGTATGATGACATAAAAAATCTTCCCAAAGAACTAACAATCTTCCCTTTGTCACGAAGAACCACAATAAACGGGCATACCCATAAATGCATATATGTATACACGGTCATTCATATCTATAAATGGTGGTGGGTATGAACTGAGCTGGTGAAGCATTGAACATTGACAAGCATGAAAGATAAAGCCTGCGCACAAGCATGCACTGTATGCACATACACGTACGCACATCCAAGAATGCACAGACTGTTGTTTCCCATGCTGCTCGCTTCTTAGCGCACATGCTACTCAAGTTTGCTCGATCTCGATATTCTATCGGGGAAGAGGAATGCCTTTTCTTAAAATCTGTAGGCCCACTAAATTTGCTTGCATGATGAAAGTTTCGAAGGCCCACTTAAATTTCTATTTTATGACAAGATGCATGCACATGGATGTGTGCATACCCTTTCACATGTTCCTACCCATGCATGCATGTTAGTGCAATTGCACCATCAATGCATGCATTATGCATTCATATATACACGTGTGCATGAATGAATTTAGTATGAAGTTTAAACTGGTGAAATTCCTCAGTATAGGTTGCAAATAGATGCTCCCTTAAAAAAGTCTCAATTAGTGAGGGAGGATGCTCCAAGAAAGTAGGTGGAGAACTTGGAAGCTTTAGGGGATCTCATGCTTTGTTCATCGATTTACAAACTTGATGGCTTACGGACTAGAATTCTCTCAATTAGAATTCCTAAAAGAAGAATCTAAGGTCATTGCTATTGTCATTTTGTGTTAGATCCATTAGAAAAAGACCCTCAATTGTAAGTTTGAAAAAAGCAAATTGACCCTCCCTTCACTCTCCTAAGAATTGCTCAGTAGAGCAAAGAAGAGTAGGTGAGATTAGTGATGTAATGCTTAAACTATCATAGTTTTTTTTGAAAGATGTGTTATGCTCCTCACCTTCTTGTGATTATACTCCGAAATCTTTCTCAATGTGCTACATCCAACTTTGGTTGAAATCAAATATTTTCAATTGCTTTAGGAATTTCCATTCCCAATGAATGTTTAGACATGCGTGTCACAATTTTCTTGACACAAGGACCTATCATGAATGCATGCGCGCTTGCGTGTATGTTTTATACAGCCCAAGAAACTAGCATTATGGTTACGAAAGTCATGGTCAAAGGATTAAATTGACATATAGTGTTCATATTGTAAATAGAGTACTACAAAGTATCTTATAGATTAAGCTTTGTATTGTAAGAAAAAAAACAAAGATCGAGTGGAGTACAATAGTCCTATCCATACATGGTGGTGAATTTCAATTGGTCACTACATGTCCACAAGGTCTTGAAGGGAGAATGACTCAGTTGCCACCATCCCACGATAATGCATGTTAGGACATAATTATGTAGGCTTCACATACCAAGTAGCATTCAAGACCAAAGGATTGCTTAGTAAAAATTACCACCACCAAACATAGTTCTAGAGGAAAGTCGATTGAGAGGGTCATCATTATAATGTGGGAAAGCCCTACTTTGATTTTACTTTTCTTTTTATGCTTGTAAATTTGAGCTTAAGTTATATGTTAAGTCTAACAACTAATGCTTCGAATCCATATAAAACTAAGCTTTTTTTTGAAAGCTAACAATTTGCTTCGAATCTAACAATTTGCAACACAGTAATACCTATAAGATGGAAGCAAAAAGTGCACCCATTAAAAAAATGGCATTGGTAAGAGGACTAACACGATTCTAGCTTAAGTCACAAAAAATTGCATTTTAGGTGTCAAGCAACCTCAAAATATTTCTCTAGGAAATGTTTTGTTGAATAGGACAAGGAGCACATGAAGCTCCCTTTTTATTTGTGTTTGTGCGTGCGTGTGCACGCACATGCATGCATACACGTGCGCACGCACGCGCGCGCGCGCACACACACACACACACACACTTGCCTCTTAACCCACTCGAAGGGTATAGGCCCACCCTAACAATGAGGGAGCCCAATACAAAGGAAAGTAGACACCTTTGGCAGTAGGCCAATGATGGGACCCCAGGAGGTTCATACACATTGGGAAAGATTTATGTTGAGTTTTTAATATGATACAAGCACACAGACCTAAGATATGTTTGGAAAAACCCAACAAAAAAGGAAAAAATCAGAGCATAAAGAAAAAAGTGACGAGAGCATGAATATTATCCTTCTTATAGAACTACTCCCTTGGATGACCGATGGTTGGCCCTTGTACTCGATATATATAATCATATATACGCGTATAGAACAAACATGAACATATAGGCGGATAGAGATATGCTTATATGCGCGCGCGCACACACACACACACAAATGTGAGGGTATATGCATACATGTACATATACACACACACACAAATGTGAGGGTATATGCATACATGTACATATATGCATACATGTACATATATGCATGTACACAAATGTGGGAGCACCAGGCATGGCTAGCAGGAATCTTCTACATCCTTAATGCGAAGGGTATTTGTTGGACGTATAAACAAACATATGTTGCAAAAAAAACTTTTCCCAAATTGATACAAAAAATGAGGATTTCTAGGATTTAGGGTTGCAAGTTAAAATTGATTACAAATTCTTTTACCCTTTTGCAAATCTCTAAATTATTACAAATTTTTTTCCCAATTGCAAATCTGTTTTCCAAAAATATGTATCCAATCGAACACTAAGAGTGAAATGTAGTTTGCTTACTTTTTTCCAAATTGAATTATCTAACTTTTAATTTTCTATTACATGAAGCCAAGGGGAGATGCATGATCCAAACACAAAGAGAGAGCTTGCTTGATGTAGATGAGGAAGGTGTGTTAAAGAATTTTTAGGTAGAGGAGATGCCACGGAAAATGATGAGGGAGGATTACTATTCTAGAACAACCATTCTTTTGTACTCTGAAAAAATCATTTTACAAGTGAAATACATGTAGCTATGGCATTTTTGCTTTATAGTGATGTGGATTATCAAATGTAAATTATGTGTCATAATGACTCTTATGCACAAGTTTTTCATAGGACCATGTCTACTATCTAGTTACTATTATGGAATCATGCTTTTAGTAAAGCACACTCAAGCATAGACTTTACATACATGTTTTTTAGGTAACATGGTTGATCATATCCAAGATTTCTTAGATAGAAATAAATGCGCCTCTACAAGATAATTGAGGAAATGGACTAGTTCTTGGGGATACTAGATGGAATCAGGGTTGCTCAATCAAACATTTTACATACATATTGGTGGGTGAAATCAATGCTTAATTAGAGCAAACACTTTCCATACATTTTGGGAGGTGAAATCAATTGATTTGATTAGACCCATGAAATGAATTTAAATTCTTAATATAGAAATAAAGTGCCGTCCATAGGATAAGAGAGAAAAATGAACTAATTGTGGAGAAATTAGGACTTGTAGGGTAGGTGGGCATGCATACATGGGATCCATTAGGAATGTGAATACATTATTTGTTTAAAAATGTATAGCTATTACTAAGCATAATTAGTTTTAAAAGTAAAACAAAATGGTAGTAGAACCATTAAATCTCAACAAATAGGGCCATAAATAACATGGATGAGGAGGAAGGGGTAGCAAAGAGAAGGATATACCAAACCCAAGGTGCTCTAAAAATGAAATCATACATGTTAAGAGGAGTCTTTAGTCCATGTTCTTTTGGTTGATTCCTTACTCCTTTCTTATTTGTAACTTTTTACTACTAAAACTTCTTTTGCAAAAGTATCCTTGCTAGACTATGATGATAAACTCTCTCTCTCTCTCTCTCTCTCTCTCTCTCTCTCTCTCTCTCTCTCTCTCTCTCATGATGGTTGCTCACAGGAATGAAGAGATAATGTCAAGAAGCTCGGCCTTCTTCACACTCAAGACCAAACACAATTTTAGTATCCATTAAGACATCATTAAACAAATTATTACATCGCTGAAGCCAAATTGACCAAAGCGCTAAGGCTCTTATGAGGTTTCGATTTTGCGGAGCTCTATTAGGAGAGTCTCCAAGCAAAATGATTGAGTAGCTAAAAGGGAAGGGGGATATGTGTCGGTGTATCAAATCCCATAGTTCCCTAGAATAGGGACAATTGAGGAACAAGTGTGGGATATCTTCTCTCGCTCTGTTGCATCTTCTGCACCACCCATTCCCGTGCCCAATCTTTTGGGCTCAAACTGCAGTCCAAATACCTCGGTGTAGGATGAGCCATAGAAGACACGATTGCTTTCTCGATCCCAGAATTTAGAGAATCTGTGAGACCAAATTTGTTATCATCTCTTCGATACCACATTTTGTTTAGTCTACTTATCAGCTCCTCTTGACCATCATTGATGATAGGAGCTGGGGAAAGATTACATTGGCCCACCCATCTGAATTCTCTTGTCGCAGGTGGTAGGTGGTAGATGACCACCTAGCTAGGGGAGATTTTCTCTGGACCACAGAGCCTGACGTTCCTTTATCAGGGGGAGGTCAAATCTATTTAATCTATGTGATTCCAATAGGAAGTTATTGTTGTTCAAAACAATCTGTAAGTTGGTCAAATTGTTTTTTTGTAGGGAACCAGCTAGCTATTAAATAAAGAATGGATGGGTAGATGTAATGATTCTGTCCTAGCCAGTGAAGGTTGTAGCCCTTTCCACCTACTGATTTTACTCTTGATTTTGTCGATGACCCAATCCCATCTATCTTTGTTTGTACATCTGAAGCCCATTGGGATCCCAAGGAGGCAAAAAATATCACCTTCTTTTAGGACCTTGCACCTCTTATCTATAAGAATTTGGGGAGGAGCTGCTCTAGTTCCAAAGACTCCTATTTTCTCATGATTAATCTTAGACCTCGATGCAATGCAAAAAGTGTCCAAGCATCTGAGGATGCTCTCCACTGATCTTGTATCATTGCTCGGTGTGAGATTGGTGTCATCTCCGAATTGCTAGCAGACTATTTGTACTCAATTTCCCATTTGGATAACTCTGATCCCCATTGATTTCTTCCTCCTTAATGAGCCAGCCAAGAGCATCTGCTGTAATGGCGAAGAGGAGAGGCACTAAGGGGTAGCCCTGTCTAATAGATCTTTTAAGTGAAAAAGAGGAGGAGATGGCTCTGTTAACTTCCACCTTGGCTTTGGATTGGTTCAGAAGAGATAAACCCAAGACCTACCCCCATGTCTTGGAACGAGGACAGAATAAATCCCCACTCCATTTTGTTGTAAGCTTTATCAAAGTCTATTTTAAGAAAACAAATATCCTAGTTTATCTCCTCTACATGTTCTAGCCCTTCCCACAGAGTTAAGATAGCCTCTAGGATGTGCTTGCCTTGGATGAAGCCTTTTTGTTCTTCCCTTATCCAGTCTTTCATTTTGAATTTGAGTCTGATGGCTAAAGCTTTAGCGAAGATTTTGTAGCTAGTGCCAAGCATGGTAAGAGATCTCCAATTCTTGAGTGTTTCCTTGGGGCCCCCTTTGGATATCACTTCAATCATCCCTGTGTTTATCCTTGAGTCCAGGAAGCCTTTTGATTTGGATTCTTGCCAGAGGAGTAGCAGGCGTGGGCCCACTGTGTCCCATAATTCTTGGTAGAATTCTATTGGAAGTCCATCTTCACCTGGGGTTTTTCCCCTTGCCATGACAGTAACTGCACCTTTTAATTCTTCTAAGGAAAGTTCCTTGTCTAGAAAGATGGAGTCAAATCTTTGGATAGTACTCCTTCTAGCTAGCCGACATTTTTCTCTTGGTCTAAGCTTATCCATGGAAAGAGTTTCGAGTTCCCAAAGAATCCTCTGGAAGTGCCCCGCCACAATCTGACCATCTGACCTATCTCTTTTGGATCCTGGATGATTCATCCTTTGTGTACTAGTGTATCTATCAATTCTTGAGCTTGTTTTTTCCTAAGGCTTCCAAACATGTCCTCATTTGGTCTGTCCCCTCTCCCTACCCACCATTCTCTGGTGAAAACTTTGGATTGTGCTATTTCAATGCTTACTTCTATCCTAGATCTATCTCTAAAAGCTTTAAGTCTTTCATGTCCCTAGGTTGTTGTGTCCTCGTCCATAAGCTTGATTTGTTCTTCATCTGTTGCTCGTCTGGTGGCTCTAGCGATATCTGCTCGCTTCTTGATGGCCTTTAGGAAAGTACATGTTCTTTCTATGGCTCTACTCATTTTTCAAAAATTGTAGCTGTTCTATCTAAAGCTTTTTCCCATATTCTTACTACCTTTTATTGGACATAGGGAAGATGAAAGAAGAAGGGGTTTGCTTTGAAGCAAAATTTACATCTCTTTCCCTGACTTTTGTCTAGGGTGATTAGGATTGGCTTATGGTCTAAAAAGGGGAGAGAGTAAAGAGCTAAGCTCTTGGTGCACAAGGCTGTGTCAGCGATGTCTCTTGTGCAATACATCCTATCTATCCTTGCTTTCCTGTGGAGAGAACCCATCTGATTGTTGGTCCATGTGAAAGAGGTGTCTTCAGAGGTGTTAATGAGCACTGCAAAATCTTTGAGTATAGTCCAGGAGGAGAGCTCCCTGCCTCTTAGAGAGTTACCTATGCCGTTCCATCTGTCCCTATGGGATTCTACCATATTGAAGTCCCCTAGAAGGATAGCATTGTTTTGTAGTATCTTCCCATCCCAAAGGAGAGCTCGATCTCTCATGGCATGAGGGCCATAAATGGAGAAAATCTGGCATCGAAGTTGAGGGTGGGAAAAGTCAACTCCAATCTCAGCAGCTCCAAAAAGAGTTAAAGGCCACGTGACTGACTCGAGAAGGTGGCCAGCTACACCTATAACAGCTCCACCTCTTCCACTGCCTCTTGTTGTCAATTTGGCTGAGCTACCACCGTAGCTTTATCCCAAGAAACTTTGACCTCTTGAAGTGCTTAAAAGTCTGGTTTTAGGCAAGTTTTTTTGAATCATCTTTTAAGAATGGCAGGCTTGAGGTCAATTGTTAAGCCCTGCACATTGATGCTGAGAAAGGAAAAGTTGTCTTGCTTCATTGCATAGTGTTTTTGTTTCTCTTCTTCTTAAAACTTACTAGACTATTTTGAGAAGAAAGAGCGAAGCCTCTCAACATCCTCCGTTTTTCCCTTTCAATTGAGTTGATTTCCTTTCCCCTAACCTTAGCCTTCCCTAACCTTGTTGCTTTTCTTCCTTTGAGAACTTTGAAGGGAGGACCCTATTTGTTCGTTGACTCGTGCTCTGCTTGCTTCAATTGTGCCTCGAAGTCTTGAGTGGTGACCATAAATTCTTCCTCACCTGAACTATCTTCCATCTGTTCTTCCCTTTCATTATCAACCTCTTTGCATTTCCCTCTCATCTCACCCCGTGGGCTCTCAAAAATTGGCTTACTCTGAGCCTCCTTTCATTCCATGGCAGGAGGGGGGACCGGGAGCTTAGTAGGATTCTGAGTGTGCTTGGTTTCCTGAGGGTCTTTTTGTCTCATGCTTGGTTTTTCTTTTTTCCAATTGTTTCTGGAAGGGCAGTACATGATAAAGTGCCCCCCCATATTGCAGAGGAAGTAGGAGTTAGGAATGTTCTTAAAAGATACTTTTTGGATCAACCGTCCTCATCAAGGATATGGATGGCACTAGGAGGGTCGGAAGCGAGGTCCATCAAGACACATGCTTGAGGGTTACCTCCGGGGATTATAAACCTTTTTGTTTCCACACCGAGGAATTGGCCAAGCGGCGCACAGAGAGTCTCTATATGAGGAAAAAGAGATAGCAATAAATCAGGGAATTCCACCCAAATGGGGGCTTTAAATGGAGGCGGGGAATCAAGACTGAAGGAGGGCTCCCATAGCTAGACTAATAGAGGCCGATTTCTAATAGTGCATGTCCCTTTTTGCACTACTTCTGTCGTCATCTCCAATTGTTTGAAGATGAAAACAGTGTACCTATTCCTAAGAAAACGAATGGTTGTGACAACCAAGCCTTTATGTGACCAGAAGTTTCAGACCCAACCTTCTAGGAAAAGAGTAGGTGGCATTGGGCCGTGAATATATCCTACAACAACACAAGAACAGAGCCATTTTGTTGTTTCATTAAGAAGTGCATTGTGTACTTTGACTGTTGGGATCTTACCTTTGAGAGGCTCAACAACCTTTGGAGCATTTGGATCAATGGCAATAGGGAGCTTTGCTGGTTCTGAGATAAAGGAGGGCGGGGTGCCACTAAAGATTCTCCTAGCTCGAAGCGAGAGCTGCTCCTAGGCTGACTGTCTTGACATCGGCGAAGCCTTGAAAAGGCTTTTACCTCCTCCACTAATAGCACTAGCATAGGTGCTCTTTTGCAGCTTCTGCACAGGGTTCCCCTTCGGGACTTGGTCCATTGCAGACTTGAGGGCTCCATTGGGTCATTGATCCTTTGCTAGAGAGAAGGAGACGAAGAGAGGTTTTTCTTTGCTCTAGCTATTACTGGGAAGATTATTGGACGGTGCAGTTTTGAACTTTGAGAGAAACTTATGAAAAGTGTCTGCTTCTCTGCCACCTTGTTTGAGTTGAAGAACGTCTCTTTCCTCCAGGTGAAGGGTGAAGGGTGGGAGAGAGGTATCGTGTTTATCATGGTCTAGATCTTGCATGACAGAATCCGATGGACTGTTGATATCTATCTGATTAGACTCTAGATTGACGGGATGGGATGGGGAGTGGGGGGATAGGACGTGAGAGCTTCAGGAGAAGAAGACAGAGAACCCTTGTCTGCACCGCCATAGCTAGGGCCGCCATCACCAAGGATGCCCTTGCTAGGGCAGCCATCATTAGAGGAAGCCATTTTCGAGTCACCAATCGATTGAAAAGCTCTTTACCGAGTGGCTTGGTAAAGATGTCTGCAAAATTATCTTTTGCTAACCAAATTCTCTTTTGCTATCACAATGCTGCTGTGTGATCCTAGTGTGATGTCACCAAGTAACACACTTTCTATGATATGCTTGAGCCAATTGATTATCATAGTATATTGTTGTTGGCTTTGATTCATCAAAGCGATATGTTCATGACAATAGTATTCTGAGCCATATAGCCTCACATGTACCTGTAGTGAGTACTCTATATTCTACTTCAGTTGAAGATAAAGAAATAATTGGCCGTTTGTTTGACAACCATGATATAGCACCTTGACCAAGGAAAAATGCATATCCCTAAGTCGATCTCCTAGTCTCATGATCTCTGGCATAGTCACTACCATAGTATCCATGCAACCTTGGATGAATTCCTCTATATTCTATTCCAAATTGTCTTGCACCTCTGATGTATCTCAAGACTCTTTTGGCTGCATTCTAGTGAGACTATTTTGGATTTGCCATAAACTGTGCTAGTGAGCTTATTGCATAACAAATATCTGGTCGTGTGATAGTTAGATATATAAGAGATGCGATGAGCTGCCTATAGTACCTATCATTGACTGTAGGCTTTTCTGAATCTTTTGTTAGTTTCAAACTTTATTCCATGGGAGTGGTTGCAATCTTGCAATCTACCATATGAAACTTCTTCAGGAGACTGTCAACATATTTCAGGTGACTCATGAAGGTGTTGTCTGAATCTCTCCAGAGCTTAATTCCAAGACAATAGTGCATAAGTCCAAGATCTTTCATGTCAAACTCTGCAAATAAGACTTGTTTCAACCTTTTGATGAAGCTATCCTTACTTCCGGTCATAATCGGATCATCTATGTACAAAAGTGCAATAGTAATGTCTTCCCCTTGAACTTTGTAGTAGAGAGTATGATCTGCATTGGATTTCATGTATCCTAGATTAGAAAAATACTTGTCGATTCTGCTGTACCAACTTCTAGGTGCTTTAAGTCGTAGAGACTTTTCTTGAGATGGTGGCAAACCTGATTCTCCTTTCTTGGTTCAACATAACCTTTGGGTTGTTGCATGTAGACTTCCTCATCTAAGTAACCATTTAGAAATGCATTCTTGACATCGAGCTAGTACACATTCCATCTATTGATATTAAGAACCATATGGAATCCATCTTTGCTATTGGAGCATAAGTCTCATCATAATCTTGACCATAATGTTGTGCAAATCCTTTTGCAACTAGTATGGCTTTATATCTTTCAATGCTTCCATCTAGATTGTACTTCACTTTGTATACCCATTTGTTTGCTATGGCCTTCTTTCCTGGTGGAAGATTGCATAAGCCCAAGTATTATTCTTGTACAAAGTTCCATTTCTTCATTCATAGTAGTTTGCCATTTTGGCTTGTCAACCACATCTTCAAAATACACTGGTTCTTCTGTAGCCATAATGGTAGTCATGAGAGCAAAGTTGGTGGTTTCAACCTAAATTGCTTTGCCTTTCTGAGCATAAGCCAATATGGCTAGTGGTCTGCTTTCCCTAGTAGACCGTCTGAGAAGTTGTGGTTCTTCTCGGGTTGCTTCTGGCAATTCTTGCTCTTCTTCCATCAACCTTTTCTATAGATGATTGTGTAATCGATGCGTCTATATCCTATGTATTTGAGGTTTTCCATTCTAATTCCTCATCAAAGATTACATCTCTGGAGATAATGACCTTTCGGTTGATGGGATCATACAACTTGTATGCTTTGCTTTCTTCATTGTAGCCAACCATGATGCATTTGCGTGACTCACATTATCAAGGATGTGGGCATATGCTATGCTACCAAATATGCAGAGATGCCCAATGCATGGCTTGTGTCTAGTGAATGCTTCATAAGGTGCCATACCCTCAATTCGTTTGGTCGAAAGCCAATTAAGCAAGTAGTTTGCAGTGGCTATTGCTTCTACCCAATACTGCTTTGGAAGATGCTTCTCACTGAGCATTGTCTACTAAAGTACCATTCTTCCTTTTAGCTCTTGCATTATGTTGAGGAGTATCTGCACAATTGATTTGTGTTTGAATACCATGACTGCTGCAAAAGTTCATGAATGTTGAAGACATGTATTCACCTCCTCTATCTGATCTCATGACTTTGATCTATCTGCCGGTCTGGTTTTCAACCATGGCTTTGAATTCTTGAAATATGGAAAAGACTTCAAATTTCTCTTTCAAAAGTAGACCCAACAATATATTTTGTAGTCGTCGATGAAAGTAAAGTAGTTAAGTGAACCATTGATGTTGCAGGTCTGGGAATAACCACATACATCTGTATGTATCAAATCAAGAATACCTCTTGCTTGAGAGGTGCTTCAGCCAAAATTGGTTCGCTTTTATTTACTAAAGAAGCATGCTTCACAAAATTTTCCAAGAAACTATAGTTTGGAATTCCAATTGCCATGTTCTTATTTAATGAGTTCTATCAAGCTTTTGAAATTGACATGTCCATATCTCTTGTGCCATTTTGCGAATAGTGGCATCTATTGTGGTTGAGTTGACATGGCATGCAAAATCAGGTACTATGGCTAGCATTCTGAACAAGCGTCCTTCTTTGACTACTTTTCCTACTAGTTGATATCCTCTGGATTTGTCTCTAATCATGCATTCATGTCCATCAAAGATGACTTGGTAGTTGTGTTCCATCATTTGACCTACAGACAAAAGGTTTTTACTAAGTTTCGAAACATAGAGTACATCTTTGACCAATCCTTTCGTACCAGTGAAATTGTTCATAGGGACAATGCCTTTCCTTGAACTAGATTTTGTGTATTATCTGTCGCATAGATGATGTCCTTCTATCCTTCTAATGGTTTCATCTATGTGAACCATTCCTTATGCTTTGTTATATGAGATGATGCATAACTGTAATTCTCTTTTGAATTGCAATCAGTGTCAAGGTACACTGTATCAGTCTTCTGCATATCCTCGCTTGCAAGGAATAACTTCTCAGCTTCTTGTAGCAATCTCTTTCATAGTGTCCAAAATTATGATAATAGTTGCATTGAATGTTTGACACGTTGGTGGATTCATTCCCTCGTCCTTGGAATCTTCCTCAATTGGAATGATTTCCTCTTTGCTAATGGTGATGTTGCTAAGGATGATGCCGATGCTGATTCTGACTTTGTTGTTGATGATGATCACTTTGCAGGAATGATCTTCCTCTACCTCTGCTTCTATCTAAAGCTGTGAATGCTCGATCATTTGAATGACCTTTGCATGCGTGAATGGCTTGAGTCCTGAGTTCTTCACCAAGTAATACTAACTGGAGATCTTTCAGAGTCAAAATTTGTCATTGGATGGCAATATTCTAGACTAGATTCTCATATCCCTCTCCTAGTTCATTCAAGATGACTTGAACCATTTCTGCTCGATTCATGGTCACTCTTGCTGCTCTCGCTTCAAGTTGATTGTTGTAATCCTTGATCCTGAGTACATAAGCATGACAGATTTCACTGTTGTTGCAAAGACTCTAGTTGATTTGGTTTCTCAGTGTGAGAATCCTGGATGTGTTCTTGGACTTGTAGAGAGTTGCGAACATATCCCATGCTTCTTTTGATGTCTTGACTGTGTTGAGCCCAATCATTAACATAAAATCTATCAATCCGTGCATGGATGAGCATTTGTAGTCTCATGCCTGACCACAAAAATAGGAGATCTAGCTACGTGTGAAAGGCATCATCAAACCATGTATTTCTACCATTGAACCAAAATAGGAAGGCATCCTAAGATGCTCTCTCCAATGAGTGAATACCACCTTCTCTAACCCCTTTCTTATCTAAAGGCAACTCCACCATAGTGAAATCACCTCTAATGACCCATGATCTACAATGGTGGACCAGAAGAGCAACTCCTTCCACATAAGGAGATGATCCCCTTTTTTATTGGGGGCATATAGGTTTAGAAAGCCAACCTTTTGTCCCTCAATCAAAAGCAATATCCATTGATCTTTGGTGGGGATAATGACTCCGTGTCCAACAACCGAGGGGAGAAAAGATGCAAGAATTCAAATGCATGTACAACCCCTAGTGCTAGCTGGAAGGTGACCAAAAGGTGGTCTATACTCTCCACACAAAACACCACATAGTCAATTAGAGATGAAGAAGATGACCACATAATGATAGAAACAAGAATACTGGGTACAATCTCCCCCCCTAGATGAGTGATTCATGCTCCCTCATCTAGAGTATTTATAATATTTCAAAAAGATCAGGAGCCAAAATTATCCCTCTCTTCCAAAATAAGGGATTTGCTTTAAATAGCCTTTTTGGGCCCAAAATTAATTTGCATCTTCTCCAAAAATATTACCCGAACTTTACAATATCAAGGAAATACAAAACTGGCCCATGGCCATATAAGATGCACCGTGTGACACCTCAATCGGTACTCTCTCACTAACTCCAATCCTTGCCATTAGTTCCATCACTTGTATTCAAGCTGCCAATTACATTTGTTATTAACAATCAATTGAATGAATCACCGAATCAACCAAACCTAATATAACTGCGCTCAAAGTACAATAATCAAGCACAACACCAATAACACTAGTGACATCAGTATTAACATGGAATCACCCATAATACTGACCATCTAGCATGGCAAATCATAGGCTAGTTAGGCATCCCCAAGTAAACCACACAAAGCATCCACTAGGACCCCCACCACATCTAGTGTGCTCCTATGGAATACTTTGCCATAGTCACACTTAACTAAAATAAAATAATATCCAAAGTAAGAAATATCATAAATACAATTTTCGTAAAAACAGTCTAAAAGAATCTTACCTAACTTGGCACAACAATCCAATTTGTGTTCTTGAATAAAGAGAATGTCAATAGTGCCCCCAATAACACCTGGATCAAGTTGATTACGAATTAGCTACTATTAAGGCGGTCATGTGGCATGCTACCAAGGCCCTATATGTTACAAGATACAATCCTCATTGGCAAGAAAAGGTAGGATGGAATACCTTACCCGACTTGGTGGTAGGAACAAACCTCTCTTGAGAAGGAGACCTCCTTCTAAGTTTGTAAAGTGGAGGGAAATCCATGGGGAAAAGAATCCCCACCCCTATGGAGGGAGACTGATGAGGGCTTTATTGATCCTCAAGGATATACTCAGATTCACCTCTGCCATTCATTTTGGATTTCTATTGGACAGTTTCAGGTTTCATCACATCGACTCCACATTGAGAGTGGGTAAGACAAGGGAGTACCTAGGGCAGTTGCATATGCACCTTATGTGACATACAAGAGATCGCCAATTTACAACGAGATTAGAGGATGCTACTATTGTCTCTTCACAGATAGCTTTGGATTGCTCTCTCGCTTCCTTTCTTTCCCAAACTAGGGATGTTTGGTCACCTTTATCCATGAGGTAGTCAGGCATTGAGAGCACTGCTTGGATCATAAAGACAAGGATGGGGCATGCAAGTGGGCTCCTCTCAATGTATGATTATAGAGTTTTTCTAGGTAGACTGCACAAAGCACCTCGTCACGGACATTGATCATTTTTGAGTGGGACAAAAGAATGCCAAATCTCCTATGAGACCCTCAAACATGAAGTAGAGCTAGTGACATGACATGTTTAACATAGGGTGGATGCACATATTATGCTTGGGGATATCCTAGGGCTAAAGCATGACCCACAGGGTTATTGTGACCCTTGTCAGACACAGAGCCATAGCCAAGAGATCACACTGGTCCACATCCCCATGGATAGTCGACAACCATATATGTCTAACTTTATTCCACCACTATCCCATTGGCCACTGGATCCATCA
The DNA here is from genome assembly GCF_047967505.1 of Dipteris shenzhenensis. Taxonomy (NCBI): domain Eukaryota; kingdom Viridiplantae; phylum Streptophyta; class Polypodiopsida; order Gleicheniales; family Dipteridaceae; genus Dipteris; species Dipteris shenzhenensis. Next base: position 28,310,582 of record NC_141596.1, read on the forward strand.
TGACCTTCCTTCTAGGGGGGAGCTCTTGTATTTGCTACATTCAACCAGACTTGGCTTTGGATTTTGTTGATATATGATGATGGTGATGGTGATGGTGATAATGATGTTATGACTTTGAATTACTGATTTCTTGTGACTATGCAGCATTTAGTATTTAGCATGGGTGTTGATGCTTGTTCAATAGCTCCCCCCCTTCAGCATGTTTTATTAAGGTTCTGACAATCTCATATACCCATTGGTATTCCAAAGACTTTGACAAGCTTCTTTCTTTCTTTCTTATTGAAACAATTAGTTTTTCCCTATTCATCTTTGTAGTGAATTGACTAGAAGAATTTGTCTTCAATTTCATCACTATGTTAGCAATCATCTCCTTTTCTTCTTTTTAGAGAATTACTTGCTCCCTATCTTATATGGATTTGGAAGCTCTTCCAAAACTCTTGGTGAGTTTTTGTCTATATCTCTACTAGCACACTATATGAAACCTAATGTCAAAGTCTCTTGACCCTTTTACATGCTGTTTGTAGCATATCCAGTTGATTCTTGTATAGATGACATTCAATTTCAAATGACCCTTCTTACCATGAAAGTAACAAGCCCTCTTCTTTGGTCTCTCCTCCTTTCATATTGTCCCAATTTATGATTCATCATAAGTGATCTATTCTTTTGACCATGTTTTGAACATTTGCTACACCAGCCCCCTTCTTTCCTGGAGGATACAAACTTGTATTTCTTCTAAAAGACTTTGTCTCCTTTTTTAAAACTTTTGCTGACTCTTTCTTTAGTTGTATAATTACCTCTTTAGTTTTCTTTAATCAATGAAGATGCCTTTCTTCTTTTTCTTTGTCAAATTCGATGTTTTTCAGTAACACCTCTTCATTGTGTGTTGAGTTTCTCCAACTATTCTTCCTTGCTCGATTGATAACTTTCTAACTGTGCACTCCTCACTAGTTGAACTTGGCATAACCAATTCATTGAAAGTCACCAATATAATTATCACTCTATGTCTTCTTTTGCTTTTTTCCATCTTCTACTTCTTGTCATACCACTCTATCCTCATCACACCTTAATAAAGAAAAATTCTCTCAGCACATGCATCAATAAGGAATCAATGTAACGTCTTTGATATTGCACTATCCATCTCAAATCTCTTTGTAGGCATGGAGTTCAATTTGTCTTGGAATGGATGTAGAAGTATAGTAACAATGAAAAATTCTCCTTGTTCTTCGATGCCATCCTTGTCAGATTGATCTCATAGGTTTCATATTCACACTAACTTTGTCTCCTCTTACACCCTAAAATGGATTCACTATGTAAAAATCCTATATAGCATGTGCATCCAATGGACCAATATAAATACCTTCCATAAATATATACTCTCATAAATTTAATCTATTTTTAACATCCCACTTTTAAAATACTCTTTGTAACTGTAATTTTGTAATGATTGCACTTGCTATTCTAGATATTCCTTAGATAACCCTTGGATCCTACACTTGTGATGATGATTTTATGAACTTTAGGTCAAATATCATTAAAAATTCACATAAATTATTCCCATTCATGACCTTATTTGGTGTTGTTCCCTCATTGATTTGTTAGTCATAGTAATTCCGCTCTCGATTACTTACTCCTCTTCCTCAACACACCTTACCATTTTTTGGCAAAATTACCAAAATGTTGTTGTTGAAGATATATTTACTTTATCAATGAATCACCTTTGCTTCACTTTTTTACTCATTATATTCTTCTACTTCATGTTATTTTTTAGAAAATATACCTATTTAGTTGCACTCCAACTAATGCTTAACTCTATCAATGACTAAGCATGATCACCACATTCCTTCAAATCCTTGCACAAAGAACACCTTCTATCAACTCCACCAACTCAATGAGTATTATGTCATCCTTTATTTACTTTACTTTGAGAGGGATTGATTTATCATATTTTTGAAAATCAGGTATGCGATGTTAATGTTTCTAGTCTCACTTTTAAGACATGGAGGCTACATTTTTTTATAGTTCATTCATTGTTGAGTCTAGTGATGATGTAGGATCATGTATATTGTAACTTGTGACCATCTGAATATTTGTTCTGGTAACCAAAATTTACTTGGGTCCCAATATCTAACCTTGAGTTGCCTAATAATATAACAAATCCTTTTTGTAAATTCTTGTGCACTATGTGGGTGATCGTGCCATGCTTTTTGACATCTAGGAGTCACTTATGGAACCCATGTAGCTCAAACTCTATATTTATCTAGTTGCAAATTTGGTTGAGCTCTTTCCTTCTGGCCTCAAGTTCTCCAAGCTAGTGTTTTCTTGCCATTTGAAGAATCAAAACCAAGGATTCTAATAGGACCACTATGTTTAAGACAAACGCCATCTAGAAAAGGGTGATTGAGATCATTAATTTCTAGATTCACAATCAATTTTGTTGAGATTTACCATCTTGATAAGTATGGCCTTTAGCTCTCAACCCAACCATTACACTTCGATCATTAGATTGTAGCCATTATATGGACATCTGGTCATAACCTCAAATGAGAATCAAGAATACCTTAATCATAAAGTGGATACCTTGGCCCATTGACAAATTTGATGGAGCACTTGATAGCGGAAGTCAGAGAGGGAGAGAGAGACACAAGTGCACACAATATAGCTACCTGTAACTAAGTTATATTGAGCATGAACATGAAGATATACATGTGAACCCCTTAGAGTTAGGGTTAGGGTTAGGGTTAGGATTAGGGTTTGCCCCTATGCCCTAGAGGTATGGTGCAATTTAAAGCATCCTCAACACCCCCTCTTATATTGCACTAGGTAAGTAGAGGGTGCATATACAAGACCTTTTTATGGATTTTGTTTGGTGCATAAATTGCACCATCCTCAACACCCCCTCTTAAATTGCACTAGGTAAGTAGAGGGTGCATGTACAAGACCTTTTTGTGGATTTCGTTTGGTGCATATGATAGCCTCCGAATTTGGAAAAGAAAACTGAAAAAGAAATCACAGTATGTGCATATGCACAGTGACTACATAGCAAAAGCATGTACAATGAGACAACTTAACGATCCTGTACATAATGTGGATTTGCCCCTCTTAAGTTGTGGGTCATCCTTTGCCTTTGGAAACAAAACCTAGAAGATAGGCTGAAGGGAAGAGAAAGGAAACATGCAAAAAGCAAAGTCTACCTGGATCAAAGATTAGTCGAAGATGACTACGTGGAGAACTATGTGTATGGTTGTGTGCTAAACATGTCAAAGCTGAACATGTCATGTGTCACTGTGGACTGTGTAGCTACTCTGAAGAAGAGGCATCCAGATGTGAGGCTAGTCGATGTAGTGATGGAGAAACAATCCAGTAGGTTGTGACATACAAGGGTATCACCAACCCAAAAGAACTAACAACAATGTCGAATGTATGTTGTAGTAGTGTAATCTCTATTGAATGATGCAAGATTGTAAAAGATTGCATAATCGATGTGGATAGAGTGATCCAGGGGCTACATGAAAGTTGGAGCCATAGATGCAGGTATGATACGCTACTTTGCTGAAGAATAGACCCATTAAACTGACAAGGTACATCAACTTGTTAAACTTGTATGCTCAACTGTCATGAGCTGAAGGTCATCTGATGTGTGCATGGCTAAACATCCATCGCCATGGGATGTAGCATCTGTCATAGGCCTATCAAGAAGGAGCTAACAATGTAAAGGCCTAGAAGCCTAGAACACAACTGAGAATGCATAAGATCTCCCTAAGGCATATGAGGTGCTGAATGCTGATGAAGGGACCGATCTGAAATCATGGATTCAACCACTAATATGCATCAAGTAAGGATTATATACTATAGCCCATAAGTGCATGAGGAAACACTGAGCCTCCCCAGGCTGCACTATGGTGGAACCTGATGATGTCTACTGCATTAGGGTAGGACCACATTGATACATAGGTATCCTTGTGCTGAGGCATCATACACTGTTACATACCCCATGGCAATGAATGGCCAGATGCTCCATGCAAGAGGCTATCGATGAGAGTGCCTACCCATGAGAACACTATAAAGGAGTTGCCACTGTGGGGCTTATGCTAAACTGTCAATCTGAACCAAGTCATGTGATGGAAGAACCAATTGTGCCAAGGATCAAGCCTATAATCAAATGATGACAATCGAGTGTCGGGCGTAGCCAAGAGGTTGTACAAGGCTGATGTATATGTCTGCAAGAACTAAGTCCAAAAATAGTCAATGAAAATGACTTTACATTGGTGGCATATATGTGTGCAAATGTGCAACAATCTTGAATCTAGGAGAGATCACTGCCAAGTGTCACACTAATGGATGGAACTACCAAATGGCAACTATACTGAACTGGTGTGAGATGTGTGAAAGTGTATACCAATGATGAAACTGATGGGAGTAGCGCCGGTGGAACTAATCAGGTAATGTAGAAGTGGCTGACTTGGCTTGGTTGAGTTAGTCTATAACTAGACTATGCATCAAAGGAGAAAATGTAGAAAATCAATTTTATCTTGATTTGTCTTAAGTGTTGGGTCCACTGCAATGGATCAGGATGTGGTTCTAATGAAGAGGATTTGATGATGCCGATCTATGAAAAAATAAAATGACAGATCTGAGGTGCTCAGCACGTAGAGCGTGAGTTGGTGAGAAATTTTGCTTTTAGAGCACTGTGAAATTCCCTTTAGATCAAAAGGTAAGGCCCCTGGAAGGATAGCTAGATTTTGATCACAAGAGAGGGAAAAAATGATGATGGTGGGGCACATGTGGTGACATAGTAGTGGGAGGTCACATGCAGAATACAAAGTGCGCCTGAGGAGAGGCAACTGTGCCTAGTTGGCACTTTGCTGACTTGGCAAGCTGATGTGTTAGGTGCTGATGTGGCATTGACAAGTGTCTCTTGATATGGCACCAAGCTTAATTGTGCTAATGTGGTTGAGAGGTTAAGAAGACACAACCATGGTTAACCAAATCTTTACACTAGTGACCATACCTTGGCTAAGCAAGCTTAACTGGACTTAACCAAGGTAAAGCCTTATCCTGCCACGTTGCTTTTTCTAAGGTCCAAAGAGCTTGTGAAGGCTTGCAAGATGGCAATGGCACTATAAAGGGTGATGGCGAGGATGATGGAAGGTGTGGTCGATGGCCAAGTCATTTGCAGAAGGTTTGGCATTACAAAAAACGTTGGAGAGTCCATTGAAGTAGTTGCTACTGCAGATGCCATTTGCGTAGAGCAAGTCTCATGCATCCGAGTCTTGAAGGGTGAAGCTAGGCTCATCCATGAAGCTTTGGGTAGCACGGTTTCACTGCTGTCATGCCAATTGGAGGCTAAATAGCTCACTACATGCTTGTTGAAGGTGAAGAAGAGAACTATGTTGCTAGTCGCCCTGATGTTTGGAGCCTTGGACGTGTTGTTGGAGGCGAGATCTTATGTCCCTCATTGGTTGGAGGAGCCATAGAGGCTGATTGCTGAAGTTGCTTTATCCTAAGATGCAAGAGCGTTGCTCAGTCAATGCAGGGTTGCTTGGTAGCCCATTGCTTTGGAGATGGTGATGCTTACTCGATTGAGCATCTAGGTTGTTGGAGTTGCTTACATTGGAATGGCATTGGAGCCTGTTTGCATTGCATGAGAGTCACTCTTGACATCCATTGAGGAAGATGCACTTGGAGAGCATGGTTGTCTCGTTTGGAGCCAATATTGTGGGTTGCGTGCTGCTTTGGGAGCTTGAAGCGAGCCGCTGAGTGGCACTTGAAGGCTGAGAGGTCAGCTTGTCGACTAGAGGGAACTGATGTTGCATTGTAGGGCTGGTTATTAGAGTCAGCCAGAGTTGTTATTGGTGCCCGTGTCGGCCTGTGAAGGACGCTGACAATGGACTATGTAGGAGCTAGTGGAGTTTTAGAGCTCATGCTGTAAATGGCCTGGTATGTGTTGTTTGGAAGTAGTTGTAGGAGCTTACTTAGTTGTAGCTTGGGTGTCAAATAGCTCTCTCAAGCACTATGGACTCTTAGAAAAAACTCAAGAACTCTCAGAAATCTCAGAGATCTCTCTCAAACTCTCACTCATCTCTCTCTCATAATAACATCTCTCTCTCAAGAGGAAATCTATCTCTCAAAGGAATAGCTCTCAAGATTTCAGGTGCCTCTCAGAGAACAAGAATGAACACTAAAACACTAGGACACTCACATTCCTATAACTTGAGCTCCATGAAACTTAATGACGGAAATTCTTTTTCAACATGAACGAAATTCCTCTCAAGAAGAAAATGAACATATCTCTTTTCCCATAGCTTAGAATGATGAGCTTTTTGAACCAAATCAAAGAGGAGAATAAGCTCTACATGAAGAACTAGAGTAGAAATGAAGATGCCTCACAATGGAGAGAGAGAGAGAGAGAGAGAGAGAGAGAGAGAGAGAGAGAGAGAGGAGTGTACACAATATAGCCACCTATACACTAAGTTGTATTGAACATGAACATGAAGATATACATGTGGACCCCTTAGGGTTAGGGTTAGGGTTTTGCCCCTATGCCCTAGAGGTATGGTGCAATTTACACCATCCTCAACATCACTTAGACCTCTAAATCATATTTTCAAAGTGGGAATAGCAATGCCTTAGTCTTGCCAAAGAGAAGCATCCTCAACATCACTTATACCTCTAAATCATATTTTTAAAGTTGGAATAGCAGTGCCTTAGTCTTGCCAAAGAGAAGTCAGCAAGGAGTCCTTTCACAAATTGCCAATATAATATCTTTGCGAAGTATAACGGGACACCCCCATGGTGAGTCTCATTGCCATATACATCAATGTAAATCTCACGGGCTTGGGCTCAAACCTCTCAGTACCTCCAATCGCTTATCTTCCATCTATCATGTTGCTCTCAATAGGCTAAGATTCTAATGCCAAGAGCCTCCATCCTCTCTAGCTTTCCTCACCTTTTGGTTGCTCCTCCTCTACTTGTGTTGGCTAGATGGACAATATTTCCTCCTTGGACACCAATTTTTGTAGGTCCTTCCATGGGAGCCCCTAGGATCTACCCATTGCAAGGTACACTACATGATGTTAGGTAGGCATTGAAAAGAAGCAGTAGCAACTCCTTGTATGCACTCGAAACATGGCCAAATCTCATGGACACGTTGCTCTTCTCCTTCATCTCTTATCATGTTAATGGTCTCTTCCCTGCTCCTCTTCTTCACTCATCATCTTGATGTGACTCATGTCTTAACATTGCAAAAGGTAGCAAGTGTTGTGTGAATGTAGAAAGTGGATCCTAAGAGAAAATATTGGTGGACATAATCAAGAGAACCTACATGCATGAATAAAGACAAGGACAAATTTTGATATTAATGAATCAAGCATGTAACATTTAACAATTTAAGCATGTAATATCATATAGATTGCATGCATGTTTTGTTTTGATAGTTAGAATTCAATTTACATGCATGCAAAACCAAAAATAATGGCTTGGGTCTAGGGTCATGCCTAAGGCCTAGGCATTTATGAGGAGGTGCATAGGGCAGCGGGGTGAAAAGAAAGGAGTCCCTTGTGGGACATGTGGCACTAAAGCCATAGGCCAAGTGGTAAGTGCTGGAGCAAGGGGGAGGATTCTAGAAAGAGAGCTCCACATGGAAAGTAGGGGGAGAGGAAACTCGGAGGGAGTTCATGGATGCAAGAGGGAGCTCACTAGGATCCGTGGTTGGGTGGAAAATATGAGAAAGCCCTCTGTGTTAGAGAGATTGTGACATTGGTATCAGAGATGGCGTTAAGTTCATCTCTCTCGTGTTTATCATCTCTCAAAGCTACGTGGTCACTGTGGTGAAGCGTGGAGCTGTAGGTAGCCTACACAAAGCAGTTTGTGTAGAGGAAGGGCCAACTGGTTGGGACACAGGACTACGGGAAGGCGTCTTACAACCATAGTACATATTGTGAGAAGTACCTTTGATTTATCATTGTAGTCTTCCATGAAGTTATGTGCATAGACAGTGTAGAGAATTCAAAGATTCACTGGAGATGAGCTTCAATTGATGCTCCAAGCCCAAGGTTGGGAGCTTCAAAGTTCAATTTCCCGAGTTCTTGAGTTTGACGGTTGTGACAGAATTAAAGTTGCGTGACTTCATGCGGTGCTTGAAATCCTAACAAGCTATAGCTTTCATTGACACTCGTATCGCTTTGTCTCACTCGACGTTCGTGAATCCTGACAACCACGACCCACATGAGGAACGAAGGCATTTAGACCAACTTAGTCTCCTTGAGTCCTTGACAGCAGTGTATAGGCTTCACTTACAACTCACGATCCCATCATCACGCTTTGACGACCTTCAGGCTGCACATATAGACAAATCTTAAGGCTTTGTAAAAGTCACGTCATCTAAGGTTTCCTACACCTTAGGAGGAGCCACCTCATCATTTCTTTTCTCACCCCTCTCCAAAGTCTCAAGGCCCCTTTTCTTCCAAAAGATTTTAGGGCCCTTTTTCACCCCTTTTCTTCTCCCAGATCTTTATGTGCCTATAACTTATTAGCCTTGCCGATTTTGAGCGGAAGATCAAGGAGTTAAAGATTAAAGAAAGCATGGCATCAAAAGAGCAGTTCATGAAACAAAGAAAGCACGCCAACCTCAAAGATGAATTCAAGGCCATCGAACAAATACTCAAGAAGTGGGCATCATATTTTTCTCTCTAGTATAAAGCGCTTTGCTTTATAATTTCTAGAAATTACGCATCTTTAAAATGACAACTCCATAAAGGAATGATATGGTTAGGGAGGCCGAGGAAAGTACTAGGAAAGGAAAAGCTGTAGCTAGAGAGGAAATACATGAGGAGGTACAAAATGAAACTCAAGAGGATAACGTGGAAATGGAGGACATAGACTACGGTGATTATGGAATTCCGTATATGGAATTCACTAAGCTAGAAACTTGAAGGAAAAATATATAAACACAGCTAGGAACTACCAGTGATACATTGAAAACCCTAACTGAAGCCATAACCAAATTAGCCTCAATCGGTAACTACTACAGAAAAATCACCGACTCCTCCTAATCAAGTTAAGAGGTCCACCTCTCGACTTAGAGAAAACTTTAACACCCTTAAAGACTTCAAACTGGCAATTTTCAATGGGGAAGAAAAGGAGTGCAATAAAGATGTGATTAATACGTTCTTGCAAAAGTGGCAAGACTTCCATCGACTCAGGAATACCCCTCCTAAAAATCAAGTCGTGGAAGCAAGTCTTTCCCTTGGAAATAAAGCCTATAAATGGTGGATGAGCCTCAAGGAAAATGATAGAATTCCTAGGTATTGGGCTGAGTTTGAACAAGCCTTCTTAAAAGAGTTTTAACCAAAAAATGAATTAGAAAGAGCGTGGGAGGCTTGGGACAATTGCACAATTGTAAAAACACTCTAGTCCAGTACACAGTGAACTATAGGGAGGCAATCCTTAAGCTGAAGGGAATTGATGAATTCCAAAAGATAAGGGGTTTTGTGAGAGGTCTCAAAGACAATTATAAGGTTGAGGTGAAAAGAAATTCTCCCAAAAGCTTTGAGTAAGCAATTAATTATGCCCAAATATACGAAGATACGACAGGGAAATCCAAAGTTGGAACTTTAGAGCAAACAGGTTTTGTTCCTAAGTTCAACAAATTTCCCAATTTGAAAAGGAAGGGGCACTTTAAGAAAGAGGTTCCTCACACATCACCTAAGAAACCTCAAACATAAAATTATCCTGTCTTGAAAAGAGAGGATCATGAAAGGGCCAGGCATGAAAAACTTTGCTTCAAATGTTTGGGCAAAGACCATGCTACTTGGAACTGCCCTAAAGTCCTCAAAAGTACACTGAGATAGAGGTCTATCATAAGGATAGCACCCACATGTGCTGTCTATCATCAACAATGTGGCAGCCCACCTTTGGTCCTCATGATTTGATGAGGACACATGGAAAAATTAAGGATGGTACTATGCGTTTATGCATAGATTTTCGAGCACTAAATAAAATCACCATAAAAAATAAGTATCCTATGCCTCGCATTGATGAGCTCTTTGATCAATTGCAAGGGGGAAAGTATTTTACTAAAATTGATTTAAGGTCAGGATATCACCAAGTACGGGATGAGGATGCCCCTAAGACATCATTTCGTACTAGGTATGGGCATTATCGGTTTAGAGTAATGCCATTTGGATTAACAAATGGTCCAGCAACTTTCATGACACTTATGAATAGTGTCTTAAGGCCATATTTAGGGAAATTTGATGTAGTATTTTGAGATGATATCCTTATTTTAGTAAAACTAGAAAAAAGCATTTGGAACATTTATGAAAAGTGTTCTAGTTGCTTAGAGATTATTCACTCTTTGCTAAAGAATCAAAATGTGAATTCTTGCAAAAGAAGTGAAATATTTGGAACATATAATATCCCAAGAAGGGGTTCATATGGACCCTGAAAAAGTAAGGGTTGGAAGGGCCACATCCTACAAACCTAGAAGAATTACATATATTCTTAGGTTTGTCCGGATTCTATAGGAGATTCATCCAAGATTATGCTAAGATTGTTGTTCCGATGATGGACCAGCTTAAGGGGAATGGAAGCACCTTCATATGGGATGAACCTCAAAAGATAAGTTTTGAAAAATTAAAACTAGCTATAGCAGCAGCTCCTGTCTTAAAGGTAGTGGATCCCAATGAACCACGTGGTTGAGACAGATGCCAATGATTTTACTATTGGGGTAGTACTTTTACAAAAAGGTTGACCAGTGGCTTTTGAAAGCAAAAAGTTAGATCGTGCCCAATCAAATTACTCGGCATATGAGAAGAAAATATATGCTATATAGTCTATGCTTTAAAGAAGTGGAGGCACTATTTATATAGTGCAAAATTTGGGATAATCTTTAATCAAGAGAGCAAAAAAGTTAGATGGGCTGAATTAATGAAAAAGTTTGATATACAATTAACATATCGAAAGGGGAAGTTCAATGTGGTAGTAGACTACCGTAATGAAATGCCAATTGTTAATTAATTGAGTTTTACTCAATTTCAGAATGATTTCCTAGAGTCCTTAAAGGAAAAATCTGAGTTTGATCCTCACTTCTCTAAAATATGGAAAGCAATTAGAAATAGGGATCTAACTAATCAAGGGGCTTTCTCTAAGGAGTCGCATGGAAATGGCAACACACCACAGGTTGGTGATAAAGGACTCAAGTGGAAAAAATACACTATTGAAGATGGCTACCTGCTCTACAAGGGTAGAGTATGTGTCCCGGATAATAATGACATTAGGCGCCAAATTCTTTTTAAATGTCATGATAGTCCTAGTGCTAGACACCTGGGAATTCAAAAGACATCTGCGCTTCTAAAAAGAAAATTCTTTTGGCCTAGAATAGGTAAGGACGTCCAAGATTATGTATTGAAGTGCCAAAAATGCCAGGTCAACAAGGCTGAACGCCTTAAGGTAGGAGGTCTCCTACACCCATTAGAGATTCCATCTGGCAAATGGGAAAGCATCTCCATGGACTTTATTGTGGAATTACCTAGGACACAGAGGGGGCACAACTCTGTATGAATAATTGTTGATCGGTTAACCAAGATGGCTCATTTTATTCCTGTCACTGAAGATGTTAAAACTCCAGAATTAGCTAGGCTACCAGTCGGTATTGTTAGTGATTGAGATAACAATTTTAACATTCATTTTTTTAAGGGTTGTGTTTATGAGGTTAGAAACTTCATTGAATATGAGCACGACGGATCATCCATAGAGTGATGGTCAAACTAAAAGAGTCAATTACATCATTGAGGATATGCTTCGAGCATATGTAAGTAAATGGCAAACTAATTGGAAATAGTATTTGCCCATATTAGAATTTGCATATAATAGTGCCAAACATTCCGCTATAGGTTTTAGTCCATTTATGATGATGTATTGATTTCAACCAAAGGCCCCAATGGTAGTGGGACTCGAAAAGAGAAGGTTCAAGCAGCCAAAGACTTTCTTGAAGATATGAATCAAACACTTAAGTTAGCTAAAGATAGCATAAGAAGAGCTCAGGATAGAGCACGAAGTTATGCAAATCCCCACCGTAGAAGGCTGGAGTTTGAAGTAAATGAGAAGGTCTACTTCAAGGTACCTCAATCTTCAGAATCTCTAAAGACAGGTAAATGTCATAAGTTGTCTCCTAGGTATTGTGGACCATTCACAATACTTAAGAGGATTGGAGAACTTGCTTACAAATTAGCCTTACCCGAGGGATGTAGAGTACATCCAATTTTTCATGTTAGTAGACTAAAAAGAAAATTAGGAGATGATGATAATCTCTTCGGAAATGAAGTCCTAGTTGAACTCATTGAACCTACATTTTTACCACATGAACCAGAAATAATTTTAGATAGACAAGAAAAAAGAACGCGGCACACAATATGGCAAGAATGTCTGGTTAAGTGGAAAGATAGACCTGAAGAAAGTTTAACATGGGAAAAGGTAAGCAATCTCAAGAGGAGGTTTCCCAATTTTGTTTCCAAGGACGTAAACCATTCTTAAGGGGAAGGGAATGTTACGTCAACTATAATACCGTGACCATGGTATAAGGCAGGAAGCCAGAGGGCTTGGCAGCAATTGCATTAGTAGGGCCTAGAGGGCTTGGGTCTAGGGTCATGCCTAGGCCTAGGCATTTATGAGGTGCATAGGGCAGCCCGAGAGAGTGCTAAGAAGAAAGGAGTCCCTTATGGGACACGTGGCATCAAAGACATAGGCCAAGTGGCAAGTGTTGAGCAAGGGGGAGGATTCTAGAAAGAGAGCTCCACATTGAAAGTAGGGGAGAGGGAACTCGAGAGGGAGTTCACAGATGTGAGAGGGAGCTCACTGGAATCTGTGGTTGGGTGGAAAATATGAGAAAGCCCTCTATGTTAGAGAGACTGTGACAAAGTTCCCATGGAAGCATGCATGCTAGGGGCACAGAATGTGAATGCATTGCTTTACTATTTTCCATATTTTACTAGTAGCCAAACATAAGTATTGGAAACATCATCACATAGACTTGGTCATCTCTTACACATATCAAATGATCTATTGCACATGCATAGCTTGGATATAGCTATCATCTCACCTAGTCTACTTGTTATTCAAAAATATTATAGACTCTGTGTTTCTAGTCCTCTACTTGCATAGGCAGTTGTTCATAAGACATTTTAAGAGCCAATATAAAACCTCCTCTTCAAAGAAAGATGTAGGTTGCTATTAGCTCAAAGCAATTCTATAGTTCTATTAAGTTAGTGCAAGGTTTATGACTTGTCATTACATGTGTCAATAAAACAATGGAAGTATTTAGTCATGCTTGTCATGCTAGGTCATGGGCCTAGTATGGTGACCTGAAAGAAAGCGGACTCATCAATCCTACACATAAGTCATGACCATGCTATCATTATGCTTATAGCTAAAGCAAACCAAATCAAAGGTCATGCTCTCACATGATGGCAAGATCTTGTGCCTCATAGGATAGAATTAGTACACATAATTGACCTTTAGTTGTGCTTAAATGTCATGATTACTAGTGATTACGAAGAGCATGGTTGGAGTTACATTACTCCTCGGTCATTGTGAAGTCTTGGGATGAGTTCTGAAAGATGTAGATTGAGCAACTAATGTCAATTCTCATGAGGCCTTTAGCTTGCTAGATGAGCATGGCTAAAGCCATCAAATACTTGAATTGTGTTGCAATGTCACAAGTATGATCTTTTGTTGCACCTTGATCAGCTTGATTGGAGCAATTAAAGCCCTAGACTCATCAGGTGACTCATGGTAAAGTGTTGGGCCCCATATTTATAGAATCTATAAATAGTTTTAGTGCTTTTGATAGCCTTATTGTGATGACATTGGTCAACAACATTATAACTTTACTTTTGTCATAGTTTACACCTAAAAACCTATAGTACTTCTACTTAATTCTCTCAGTTTCTATTATTATATCATCATTGAGTTGACACTTTTGTATTATGTTAATGGTAAAGAGTACAATAGTAAAAACAAAATAAAACCAAGCTCATAAATTCTAATGTGTAAAATAAAAGTTAAATGTCCAAATATCTTGTACATGAATATCTATTTGTTTTACAATATAGAGCTTGAAAGGGAAGAATGATAGATTACGAGGAGAGGGGCCCAAGCCAAATCCATCAAGAGAGTATGCAATGATTAAGAGAGTTAGGAAAACTACGAAGAAAACGTGACATATGAGCTTGACTATACATATTTAAGCAAAAAGCACACATCACCATTTCATAGTCCCTTGAGAAGGCCAACATTCTATATTTGGACCTTGGTATTTTTTGGAAAACCTCATCTCCTACATGGGATCTCACTTGTAACATATTTATTTATAGTTTCGAACAAGGTATGGTTGTTAGATTAATAGTATTAAATGAAAGGAGTATAAACTTTTTAGTAGTCTTAATGGAAAGGGGGAGTATAAACCTTTTGATATTCTCAGACAAGGATGCTTTCCCTCCTACACTTACAAAATATGATTGTGAAGGATCTTCAGGCTACCAAGAAAATATTCAAAACAAAAATAGAAAACCAAGCATTAGAAGCAAATAACACTAGTTAGTTTTTGCTAAAAAAGAAACAACAGCTTATGGGACATGTTGTAAGCTCCTTTTTATTAGCGCTGCCTTAAGGTACCACTAAGACCTCTCATAAAAAGTGTCTTCCCAATCAATTTTGGACACTTCATCCCATCCTTCCAATCAATTTTGAACATTCATCCCCCCCCCCGCTCCCTCTCACTCCCTCCCCCCCCCCCCCATCCTTCCAATCAATTTTGAACATTCATCGCCCCCCCCCCCCCCTCCCTCCCTCCCCCTCTCCCCCTCTCCCTCCCTCCGCCCCCCCTCTCTCTCTCTCTCTCTCTCTCTCTCTTGCATGCGTGCGCGTTTGCTCTCCCCCACACATGAACTGTTGACTACTCCATAGAAGTTAAACAAGGCAACACTTCGAGCACATGATGTGCTCCCTTGTTTTTGTAACTTACCAAGATTAGGCTCTCCAACAAGAAAGAGCAAGCTATAATGTTCTTGTGTACATCTGCTTGTAGTCTACATTATGTAGAAGGGAGCATCCCAATGGATTTGAATGTGGACATCTAGCTCAGGTGGGCAAACGCCCAACCGCTTGAGCTGCCATTGCTTCACTAAGGCAAGGTAGTAAAGAGGCGAGTGCCTTTATAATGTTAGCATCCCCCAAATAGGGAGGTAGGTGCCATCCAATAGTCCACATTGATAAAGATGATATGTCAAGCTCTCCTTTCATCGTGACCGAAGCATTGGCTCTCATAGTTTTCTATGTTCCACAAAAATTTTGAAGAGTGTAAAAATAAAAATTAGCTCCCTATTACGACCTGATGATTTGGATTGCTGGGAATTTGGATTCTCAATTCATGAAGGCCATTTCCACCATGGATCAGTGCTAAAAAGTTTAGCTCTCCATAGTACCGACCCCCTTAGGTTGGGTTCACGCCACCCGCCGACCATCCTCGAAAAGGTGGTGTGAATCGAGTTGTGGCCCACAAGCCTGGGAAGTGACATAAAAGAGTTGTGTTCGACCCATGAAGGCCACCCCAACTCCTCCACAACCGGTACATGATTGGCCCATTCCAATTGCTACGTCATTTACAGGGGTGACACCCACTTGGTGCAGGGGGGCAGGTGGTGTAAACACACCCTTTTGCCCTATTAGGTGAGTGATGGCCAAATTGTTCTTAAAAGGGTAGGCCAAATTTACACATGGAGAGTGAGGTCGTTGTGCTTCTTCAGCAAGCTGCACAACAGGTCCTTGTCTTCCCGCCATGTCTTTTGTTCAGCTTTTCGAAGATCCTGCGTCTCGATCGAACTAGAAAACAACGCACCCTTGCGTTTTCCCTCGCTTGAATCGCGTGCTTCTCTCAGCTCTCTTTAATTTTCCCTCACAAGAGTTCCCGTCGAAATTTACGAAGCAGTTTCTGTCAGCAACACGACGCAATTTCCTCTGGAAAACGCTCGAATTTTTGTGGCAGAGCGTCCGCTTGGCGAATACCTGTAGTCAAACCATGCCTTCGCAAGTGTCGAGCGGAAGTATCCACAGGCTTGAAGTGGAGAATTTCAAGTCTTATAAGGGCCATCAAGTGATTGGTCCTTTCAAAAACTTTACGGCAATCATTGGCCCTAATGGGGCCGGGAAATCGAATCTGATGGATGCCATCAGCTTTGTCCTCGGAGTAAGGTCCATGCAATTGCGGGGTGCTCAGCTGAAGGATCTTATTTATGCATTTGATGACAGAGAGAGAGAGCAGAAAGGAAGGAAGGCTTTTGTGAAACTTGTATATTTGACGGGCAACGGTGACGAGCTTCATTTCACGAGAATCATAACGAGTTCTGGGGCCGGTGACTACAAAATCAACGATAAGTCTGTAACGTGGGATGAGTACAACGCTAAAATGAAGTCTCTTGGGATTCTTGTGAAGGCGCGAAACTTTCTGGTTTTCCAGGTAAGACTTTATCGCTTGAAATTTTAACGCAAAATTTTGTAACGGGCTATCGTATAACCGGATATTATTTCGGGGAAAATAGTGCGTCTCTTGGAAGCAACTCGGCAGCTCATACGTTGGCAGGCCTGATGAAAGAAGTGAAGAAGTAATTATTCCGACGGTTTTCTCACTAGCTTGAGACAAACGGTCGTCGGGTGGAGATCATGCCTTCGTGTCTCCTTCATTTACGGCCATTTGGCCAGGGCTCTCAATTTAGTCTCTTGTTAGTTTATGTGGAAGGAAAAATTCCTCCAAATGAGACGTGTTTACTTTTTAAGCACGTGCATTATAATGCAGTTTTGCAAGAGTCGCCTAGACAGGAGTACTATTCAAGCTTTATCAGACCGGCTCTTCTGGACTAAGCCATTAGGCTATGTTACAATCCCTGTCAGAACGCTTCTGTAGCCAAATTTCAATGAGGAAAATTGTACACAAGTGTTGATGCGTCACCTACTGATGTGGCAAGCGTGCAACTACTATTCACACCTAGCACTCTAGACCTCCCTTGCCTGCCACATGGTAATTGTATGTGGCACTAACTTGACCAATGACCAATCTAACCCTATCTTATCTTGTTTCTGATGTACAACATGGTAATTTAGCTAGGTTTGCGATTTTGAAGGAAAGGGTTGAATAAAATGTGCACAGATAAAGGCAGCAACTGTAGCAGCTGTTGTTGATACGGCTGGGGAGGAGGCCAAGGCAAATATTTTTTGCAACATATCAACACGAGCATTGGCAACTGGACTGGGTCCACCTTGTGACCAGTGATTAATCCCTGACCATGTGCGGCAGTCATGCACGGCATCTCCCTCCTCCATCCTTATGGTGAATCCTCTTGAGGTGTACAGACGCTTCAAGATCCCATGTTTGTTTCGAGGTATACAGCAACTGAATGTGTGGGATCACTGAATATGTTGTCGTTCCAATAATCTTTGACGATGCCGAACATCTTTTGCTTCCACTCTTCCACTTCTTCTGGTTTGCAAGTTTCCCTAGCTTTCTTGTCACATCCACTATGTCCCGGGTTTTACCTCCCTCTTGTTGTCACCTTCCACACCTTCCTTGCCCCAGGTGGCTCCGCAACGTCACCTTTTAGATTGGGTAATTGTCCCCATCTGGTTTGCCACCCTCTCCCCATTGGAATGAACACCAAAGATGCCAGTGATACAAACTCTGCAATCCCTACTTGATAAACACACACTTACCTGAATCTAGGTCACCTTCCTTCTCACAAAGGTACCTGCCCTTCAGATGCTGGAGTTGATCTCAAATTCTGCACACTGAGTTGTTCACCTTCCTTTCAAGTAAAGGTTCTCTCCTCCAGGTAGAAACACACTTATGAGTCTCCTTTGGAGCTTTGATACCATGTCATAAAATAGAGAGCCACTTCTGTAGCCAATTCCTGCACGGGAAGACTAATCCCAAGGTTCATAAAATGCATAAAGACATCTCACTCTTTCTTGTGCACACAATACTAATTCTTTCTATCTTAAATGGTGCATTGCCCTATCAGCTAGGTTTAGATGCTCGTTTGGGAGAGACTAAATGAAATCATTTAGACTTCACAAACAGTTGTAGCTTGAATGAAGAGATTTTGGACTACTTTTTGATTAGCCTTCTCCTTTAGTGCTAGCCTTCATCATAGCTGAGTCTGCCCTTCACCTTCTGAGTGCCGACAGAAACTCAGTACGAAGACTTTGTATAAATGGATGCTCAAGTATGTGTGGGTGTGTGGATTTGTATGTGAGCATGTTTTTATACTATGGTCTGCCCCCACTGTTGGGCGCTGATGACGTCAGTCCCAGGGGCCAGATCTGTAAAAGTAGTGGGGATGTCATAGTCGCTAGTCCCTGCTATGTCTGATGGAGTTTATGGTTTTCAACCTTGTGAGTGACTATCATGAGATTGAAACTGCACTATGTTGTGTTTTAAAAGAAAGAGTTTGGGAATGTTCCTGGATTCATCTAGGTATAGACAAACATCTAGTTGAATATAGTCGTCGACAACCAATAGAATATTTATTAAACTCCCAAAAGAGACCGAACCATATACAAAATACATTTGGACAGCTTGTTGCTGCTCCACCTTGCACTAAACAAGGGCTTCACCTGCTGTCCTACTGCTGTTCACCTTCCTTAAGATGTGTGGCCCATCCTTGCTGGAGATCTGCAGACGTGATTGCCACAACTATACTGTCTACTGGAATCCTAGGCCTTCTTGCTGCTCTGCTATGCAGCCAATTGACATAGTGAATGTCCCACCTTTTTTATAGGGTGTGAAGCCATAGACTGGCTGACCTGTTAAAGCAGACTCCTGACCTCTGTCCCCTTTTCTGGCCTATAAATAGGCCCTAGCAGCTCTTGTCGACTACCCCATGTTCTGCCCTTACAGGGCCTGCTGTTGCCAGCACCTCATGGTCTTAGGCAGCCCTAGTTGGAAAGGTCACCTCGCCATCTGTAAGCCCCAAAATGAAGAGAGCGTGGGGGAGGGAGACCTAGGGCAATATGTGCCCAGAAAAGAAGACTGCCATGTGGGAAGGAATCAGAGAGAATAGGCGCCAGCATGGAAAGGCATGTGGGCAGGTTATTGGCCTGCAACACGGCCTTGAACAGGGCGCAATGGATGGCAGGTGGACAGCAGACGAGAAGGCCTGGTTGAAGGGCTGGACCAAGGCTGGAACCGGCACAAAGAAAAGGGGCTGGAGAAGGCCAGCCAAGGGGCGCATTCATGAGCAGGGCAAGGACCTGCAGGAGGGTCTGGCAGAAGGAAAGGGAGGGGCTGCAAAAGGGCAGCACCCTGCCCTTATATAGGGCCATGGCCATATGGCCCAGCCTACAGCTCCATACATAGGGGGGAGTGGAGGGGGCCAGCCAGTGAGCTGGCACACAAAGCAAGGGGGACTGGGCCCCACTTAAATGGAGAGAGCACACAGCCCAAGATATAGGGCTGGTGGTGTTAAGCAACTCCAATCCCCAATTTAGGGGCAAACATACCAGCAGCTAGCAGGGCCAAGCTGTCGGCCAGAATCAGGCCGACCAGCTGATCTGGCCGACCCAGAACTGACCGACCAGCTGGCCGACCAGCTGGCCAGCCCACCGACCTAGGAACTGACCGACCAGCTGGCCGACCAGCTGGCCGACCTCCTAGGTGAGGCCTATAAAAGGCTCCCTACCCCCTCACTCTCAATGACAGGACCTGCAGCTGCTCCTCACCTCCTCCATCCTTTGCTGCAGCCTCTCCTGCTCCAGATTTGGCTATTATGCCTGCTCCATCCTCTGCCCCTCTATTCCTCTCCTCCAGATCTAGCCCTGGACCTCCAGCTGCTGCTCCAGATCTGCTCCTTTCTTCATCATGTTGCTATTCCAGATAGCCTGAAGGCTCCTTCCTCAGAGCATGCTGTTTTTCAGCCATTTCCTAGGGCAGCTCCAGCCCTTCGTCATCTTCGTCATCATCGAGCTTCATGGAGGACTGCGTTTCGCTCCCTCTGCTGCTATCTTTTCTACCGTTTTTCTACATGGAATCATCTTTCTGATTTGCCTCAGCCACGGTCCTTGAGACACGACGGCTTGAGGTTCTTGTATTCAGTTTTTCATATTACCGACAGGCACTATGTTTTTCTGAGTTCCGTTCTTCAGTTGTGTCTAAGTATCGTCTATTTTTTGATCGCTGCACTGCAAACCCTATTGTTTCTCTATATGGTATCAGAGCCATGGTGATCTAAAGACCCTGGATCTCTGGTGATCTAAAGATCCTGCTTCTTCATGGACATAGGTACGGGGAGCATCACTTCTATGAACATATCAGTTTCCTCTTCATTCAACTGCGCACTACGGGAGAGAACTCCATCTTCTACTCCCATCCCTCCCTCCCTTTTCGGTTTCAGGCTTGACACTCCCCATTCCTTCGAACAAGGAGGTCATGATCCTTCAGCTCTACCAGATCTCCATCGGCATCGACTTCCAGGATCTACAAGTTCTCCCTAAGCGGGACCCTTTCTGTTCAGATGTGTCTTGATGACTGTTGTTTCGAATCTTCTACATGCATGGAGGCGGGGATAGACTCCTCTCTCCCGAGGTCCAAGATCGGGCACACACTGGCTCACTGTTCAGCTACGACCTCTTCCTTTGGCGGAATTCCACCATCTCTGGATTATCAGTGCTGCTACGAGATATTTGTTCTTTTCCTTTGCTTTTTCCTCCACCTTTCGGCAGTGAGAGGGGGTGGCTAATTGCCTCGAGCTTCACAGTGTTCTTATTTTTGCTGATCATACGTGTAACTCAAGCACTTGAGGAAGTGAACAATTCCCTTGCAAGGGCACTCCTCTTGTGACCTTCTCTCCATTTTTTGCCTTGCATCTCTTGGGCATTTTCGTAGGGATCGCCACCACCACCGTCGACATCTCTACACGAAGCTCCAAGCACACAATGTCTGCCCCTCCAAATTGGCAATTGAGAGGGGGTGTTAAGCAACTCCAATCCCCAATTTAGGGGCAAACATACCAGCAGCCAACAGGGCCAAGCTATCGGCTAGAATCAGGCCGATTAGTTGATCTGGCCGACCCAGAATTGACCGACGAGCTGGCTAGCCCACTGACCTAGGAACTGACCGACCAGCTCGCCGACCAGCTGCTGGCCGACCTCCTAGGTCAGGCCTATAAAAGACTCCCTACCCTCACTCTCAGTGACGGGACCTGCAGCTGCTCCTCACCTCCTCCATCCTTTGCTGCAGCCTCTCGTGCTCGAGATCTGGCTATTATGCCTGCTCCATCCTCTGCCCCTCTATTCCTCTCGTCCAGATCTAGCCCTGGACCTCCAGTTGCTGCTCCAGATCTGCTCCTTTCTTCATCATGTTGCTATTCCAGATAGCCTGAAGGCTCCTTCCTCAGAGCATGCTGTTTTTCAGCCATTTCCTAGGGCAGCTCCAGCCCTTCATCATCTTCGTCATCATCGAGCTTCACGGAGGACTGCGTTTCGCTCCCTCTGCTACTATCTTTTCTACCGTTATTGTACATGGAATCATCTTTCTGATTCGCCTCAGCCACGGTCCTTGAGACACAATGGCTTGAGGTTCTTGTATTCAGTTTTTCATATTACCGATAGGTACTATGTTTTTCTGAGTTCCGTTCTTCAGTTGTGTCTAAGTATCGTCTATTTTTTGATCGCTCCACTGCAAACCCTATTGTTTCTCTATAGGTGGGAGCGGTATTTGGGCCCTATAAAAGCAGCCCATGACAGGGCATTTCACTAACCAGCAGTCCAGCAAGTTGGGGAGCAGCAGGAGCAGCTACTCACACACCCTCAGGCCTACTTCTAGGAGGTAGAGAAGTCGAGAGAGTGGCTCCATACTGAGCTTTACTAGGGCTGGTATGTTGACTGTCTCCTAGGGCAGCAAGAAGCTGACCTCAAAGGACGGGGAGTCTACAAACGTTCCAGGTGGAGCACGTTGGCTCAAGTTCTAGAGATATTTGGCAGATAGTAGAAGTACACAGTGGTAAGATTAAAGGACCACGCTCTGGTGATCTCTCTCTTTTGTATTGTGTCCATAGCTTTGGACATCTATTGTGTCTATTTATGAGTTTGCACATCTATTTGAAGCACATAAGTTAAGAAGTTTGTGATTCCACACACTGTGTGAGCTCTTGGACATTCTATCAGTCTTCCGCTGTGCGTACCCTCTGTTGGTTGATTTCTAACATGGTTTCGGAGCCCAAGTAGGAGGCTCACAAGTGTGGGACCTTGAAGGCAGGAACCTGCTGAAGGACGACCCTGATTCAGAGGCCCTTGGGAATTGACTTCCATGATTGGAGGACAATGCCCTTGCGAGGAGGAGGGTGACTCAGGTTCAGTCAAGTGTGTACAGAGTTCTGGTCTACAGAAGGTTGAGTTTGCTTTTCGATTTTGTTGTGTGGTTTAGTAGCAGAGATGTCGATTTTAGAAGCAGAAGCCTCTTCAGCCTCTTGTCTCCCTTTCTCCTCCTCCAGTTCAGTTCTTTCTTTCACCATCCCTAACTTTGGAGAGTCCAAGAAATTGGATGGGACTAACTATCCTATCAACAAGACCTTTAAACATTTGTGAGGAATTAGCGTTATGCACCATAGAGAGGGAAAGGAGATAAGGGTAGAGAGAGAATGGAGTCGACAACTGATTGGGTCCTTGTACCCACTAAGGGCCCCCTCCCCCAATCATGGGAGACTTAGCTTTTTACTTGGAGAACTGAGAAATACAAATAAAACTCTTCGAGAGAGCATGGAAATGCACTTGTGAAGAGTACACCGTGCATACATATCACAGACCCAAAGACCTGAGAGGCAATGCTGACCAATACAGAGACCTTGATGCTGTCCTCACTGACAATGCAGGGCTCTTCTGCAAGGCAATGAAGAGGCTTGTGCTGTCCACCCGAATGCAGGGTGATTGCGTGAGTGAGAGTGAAAGCTAGGAGTGATAGATTGTCACGAGGACGTGAAAAGAGGACGTGAAAAGTGATGTAAAGTATCTTCGTAACTCAACCTATGCTTAACCATGGTTAAGTGTTGTAATGGTTTGGCCGTGAGGGACTGGCTAGAGGAAGTGCACACTTCCTAGAAGTTCCTAAGGGCAAAGTCTAGGTGCACCACTAGGTCCTAGGGGCAAGGCAAAGGCTTTAAAAGAGGGGTCTAAAAGTTGGGCCCAAGGACAACCAACGTTGTCCTTGGTATGGGGGTTAGGACTTTAATGAAAGGGCAAATGGCAAGGAGGAGGTGCCATTTGTCAAGCATGTGTATGCATGCCCTTCCCCTACCTTCCATCTCTCTCCCCTCACTCTCCCAGAGGTGTGGGACGTTTTCAGTTGTTCTTGTGCAGTTTTTGAGCTGTTTGAGCTGTTTCAAGCTTGTTTTCAGCCGTTTTAACACTGTTTTGACTGTTCCAAGGCTAGTACGGACTTCTAGGAAGTGCCAGAACTCATTTTTGAACTTTCGGGAAATTTTCGTACGGATTGTATGGACGTCTGTACGACTGTATGGACGTCCGTACAGACGTGTTCAGTTGCCTCCAGCAGGTGCCCGGGGTTGTCTTTTGCTGTGCTGGACCTTTGTGCACATGTTTTTGGTTGCGTGGTGGCTTCTGGAGCTGTTCTGGAGCTGCGCAAGCTGCAAGAGGAACTTTCCCTGTTGCTTTTGGCATCTTCTCTTAGGAGGACTGTCAAACACATAGATCTAATTCTCTACTTAGATCACGGGAGTAGCACCATGAATCACCTCCCAGCCATATCTCGCTAAGGCTAACGAGCAGACAGAGATCTTCGTTGGTTCAAATCAACATGAATCATCTTCTTCGCTTCTCTCTCTAGCCTCAACAAGCCCCAATTCCCTAGATAGATCTAGATGCCACATGTCATCCATATAGGACCTTCCTAATGCTATATTTCACCCCTCTCTTGGGATGCATTAAATTCATTGCCCCTAGGCACAACCTTTGCATTAGGCCCTTGGCCTTAGATCTACCTAGTCTGGTGCTATCAGCCCTCACCTAGGACCTTGACATTAAATCCCTCCCGATCATTTACACGAAGCGCAAACACATATATTACAGAAATAGATCCTTTAAGGGAAATGTCGACTGATTCTTTTGAGGTCATGCTACCTCGGCTAGAGCGTAACAATCCTTCCCTCTTCAGACATTAGCGTCCTCGATGATAAAGTCTGGGAACACTCTCCGCAACTGATATACGGATTCCCAGGTAGCTTCGGATAGAGGCTGACCATGCCATGCAACCAACACCGTGGGTATCTTCCGATTTCGTATTTGCATTGTTCCTCGGTCCAGGATCCTTGTTGGTTTGCGTCTTGCAATATCCTCTATCTCCTGAAACAAAACCACACCTTCGATTAGTGAGTCACCAGTATGTAAAAATTTCTTTAAGCGCGAAACATGAAAAACCGGGTGCACCTTACACCCCTGTGGCAATTCTAATTTATAGGCTACATTGCCTATTGTGTTTAGAATTAACCACGGCCCACAGTATCGAGGTGATAATTTAGCACATTCTCCTGAAGTCAACGACTTCGAGTGCAAAGGAACTCTGAGAAAAACTTTTTCTCCTTCCTTAAATACCCTTATAGACCGGTTTTCATCCGCATACACCTTGGCTCTATCCGTAGCCTGGCGGATATTAGCTCTCGCAAGTGCTAGCATCTCCCGCATCTGAACCACAAAGTTCGCGGCACTAGGTACTCTCTGAGGTACTCCAACTATAGTTGGATTGGCTGGTCTATAACCATAGTTCAGCTCAAACGGACTGAACCCTGTAGAGGAATGTTTTCTATCATTGTAGGCAAACTCCAACAATGGCAACCACTTGTCCCATGTATGTTGCCTCAATGACACATATGCCCTCAGCATATCCTCTAAAGTCTGGTTGACTCTCTCTCTGTCTGACCATCCGTCTCAGGATGATCCCCACTACTCATTCCCAACTCAGTCCTTAGTGTTTCAAATACCGCTGTCCAAAAATGACCGGTAAATCTGACATCTCTGTCTGACACTATGGATCTAGGCAATCCATGCAGACGAAATATATGTCTAATGAACAAATCCGCCACTTGCGGGGCACTAACAGACTCCCTAGTCGGAATGAAGTGAGCCATCTTGGTTAGACGATCAACCACCACAAGGATAGAATCATATCCTCCTTGTGTCGTAGGCAGGCCTACAATAAAGTCCATGAAAATGCTCTCCCACTTACTTAGTGGTACTTCCAAAGGCTGTAAAAGTCCAGGTGGCTTCACCCGCTCGGCCTTGCTTACCTGACACGAGAAACACCGTGTCACATATTCATGAATATGCTTTTTCATCTTTGGCCAAAAGAAATCTCGCTTTACGAGATCATATGTCTTCTCGACTCCTGGATGTCCCGCACACGGGCTATCATGGCATTGTCGAATGACTCTCTGCCTGAGATCATTCTGACTAGGTACTACAACCTTGCCATTTCTAACTAGCATACCATCCCTTATGGTATATCTTGCATAAGTTTGGCCTTTTTTGGATGCCAGGTCATCCTTTTCACTTTCCTCGGGTTTTAACACATGGCTTTAGGCCAGAAGCTCTGGACAAACTCGTCCACTTTTTTGAGTTTCTCTTATCTCGGTCATTAGAGCACTCTCTAATACCGTGAAACTCAGGTTGTGCATAATGCGAGACAATGCATCAGCAACCTTATTGTCTTTTCCTCTTCGGTACCGAATCATTAGATTAAACTCCTACATGAGCTCTGCCCACCTAGCTTGGCGGCCCCTCAAGTCAGGTTGTTTACAAAAATGTTTCAGAGTATCATGATCCACATCCACATAAAACTTTGAACCATACAAATAATGCCTCCATGTTTTCAGAGCATGGATAACAGCATACAACTCCAATTCATGAGTTGGCCAATTCCTTTGAGAGGGAGAAAGCTTCTTGCTTTCAAAGGCTACTGGCCTTCTCTCTTGAAGGAGAATTGCTCCTACCGCAATGTCACTTGCATCGGTTTCTAGGAACAACGGTTTTTGGGGATCAACTATTTTTAACACCGGTCCTGAGACCACAACTTGTTTTATGGTGTTAAAACTTTCTTGTTGATTCTGCCCCCAAGTAAAAGGTACTTTATCTGAGGTCAGATCAGTCAATGGCGATACTATTCCGGAATATCCTTTGATATGCCTTCTGTAAAACTGGACAAATCCCAAGAATAATCGCAAGCGGTCAGACTCTGAGGGATTGGCCAAGTTAGTATCGCAGCCACTTTCTTCGGATCCATTTCTACCCCTTGTGGAGTAATTATGAACCCTAAATATTCAAGCCTAACCATACACAGTATAGTTTTCTTTTTATTTACATAAAGACTGGCTTTCCTCAAAGTACTGAACACTACTCTTAAGTGTTCACAATGCTCAGTAATACTTTTACTGAATATCAGGATATCGTCAATAAAATGTACTACGAACTTTCCGATATACGGACGTAGTAAATCGTTCATAAGCATGACGAATGTAGCCTGAGCATTGGTAAGTCCGAAGGGCATTACCAAAAACTCATAATGACCAAACCTGCTTTTGAAAGCGGTTTTATGCACATCCTCGGCTCTAATCCGGATTTGATGGTAGCTGCACTTAAGATCTATCTTACTGAAAATCACGGCTCCACGTAATGCATCTAGCAAATCATCAATTCGAGCCATCGGATACCTGTGCTTAACAGTGATATTATTCAATGCTCTGTAATCTATACAAAGGCGAAACGTATCATCCTTTTTCTTCTTTAATATCACTGGCGAAGCAAAAGGTGAGAAACTTGGATGAATCTGCCCCAACTTGAGGTATTCTTCCAGTTGTCTACGCACCTCCGCCTCTTCGGTAAAACTCATTCTATAGGGAGGTCTATTTACAGGTTCTGCCCCCGGGATCAGTTCAATCTTATGTTGAACTTTCCGCTCTGGAGGTAACCCATAAGGTAGTTCATCCCTAAAACATTCAGAGAACTCCTCTGTTATAAGATTAGCCAGCTTGGCCATCTCACCACTTTGCGTAACATCAGTGCTAGCCGAAGAATCATCAACCGGCTCTACCGATGCTGTGCAAAGGAATAAAAACTCTACTTGAGCTTTTCGGATTTCCATCACGGAAACCAACGGTCCCTGAGGTATATCTTTTTCACCTCGCAAGACATAAAGCACATCATTCATCTTGAATTGATATACGTGCTTTTTCCAATCAATGGCTGGATTCTTCTTAGAATGCCACGCCATACCCAGGGCTATATCTTCATGAGCAAGCTTGGTCATTTCAAAATCAAGCTTCTCAGCATAGTCATGAATCCGAAGCTCCAACTGGGTAACCCTTTCGTCCCATACTTCAGTTGAACTTCCATCTGCCATTCTAACTGTATACGCATAGTCAGATGGGCTTGTCTTTTATTTCAGCCTCTTCACGAGCTTGGAGTTAATTACATTGTGAGATGACGCCGAGTCAAACAACACAATGACATCATGATTGGCCACTTGCCCTTTCATTTTAATTAACTCCGTATCATTAAAGGCTGTATACTCCGTTGCTGCGGGCTTAGATAGGATGTTATCAGGTGCACTCGTCACTAACTTAGCAACAGACACACATAACAAACAAGGTACTAACCTCTGAGAAGATCCCGCTAGCTGAATCTGCATCTCTTCTGCTCTGGGACTTCCCTGCATCTACACGTCGCACTCTGAGATTACCATCTCAGCCATCTGACGATCTTTGTTACGTGGACAATTCTTCCACTGGTGAGGTTGAAGGCAACCAAAGCATAAGCCTTCTCTCCTCGCTTTTTCCCTTTGTTCTGGGTTCAAGGGAGAGTTAGACCAAGCCCGGGCTGCCATTGGGGTTACTTTCCTCTTCACTCCAATGGTGGTACTTGGTTTAGGAGTTTCAGCCGGTCTCGCCTGCTTGGCTTGACCACTCGGCTGCGAACCACTCCCTCTACTAGCCCACTTCTTCTTAAACCCAGATTTCTTCGGATACCCATACTGGGTTCCGACTTGTGCAAACCCACTTGGCTTGCTGCCCTTGGCATCCTCGTAGTTCAGGGCTATAGCTATTGCATCATCTAACGTGTTAGCGTACTTAGCCCGAACTTCCATTTTTATTCTATCATTCAATCCAAATATGAAATCTTTCACTTGGATTGATTGAGGCAGGGGTTCGTCAACCTTCATTACACTCTCTCGAAACTTATCAGTGTATTCTGCCACTGATAAATTTCTCTGACGAAGGTTCCTATATTGATCCCAAGCTCGGGATGCTTCATCAGGAGGTAAGAAGTGTTTCCTGAACTCTCTTTTAAACCCCTCCCAGGTAGTGGATGCTATACCATCTTTTTGTTGTTTAATCCACCACCGATCCGCTGCCTCACTAAACATGTGGGTGGCCTCACGGATCTTATTGATGTCATTTCTGATTTCACAAATGGCGAACGCCTCGTCCCATTTGTGTAACCAGGTCTCAGTGACATCGGAGCTACGGTCGTTCATCCGACTAGAATACTTTTCCGGTCTGTAATTGGCAATATTTGGCACTTTAACCTTTCTAGGCTTGACCGTATGGACACTAGACTCCAGTTCCATTGGAGCCTTTCCCTTCTCTTCTCGAGAAGGTCTGGCAGACATACTCTGTATCGCTCTCCTAAGTTTGGACTGCCCTGCATTGGCCTGTAATTGCTGCGCTAACAACTGTTGCAAGGCATCCTCCAGCAATGCAATTCTGCCAGCTAAAGTATGAGCTACTGGGCGCGATCCCTGCTGGGTCGGCCGGACTCCTGATTCACCAGGGTCCCTCCTGGAAGCCCCTTCTTTGGGTGTTTTGTTTTGTTTTGTTTTTTTAAAACACCACTGAAAAACTGTATTTATAAGCTGACATAGTTGAGTGTACTAACAGTCTAACACAATTCCCTATACTAGGGAATCCCCGCAATCCCACATTCACACCGATCAGGCATTTAACACATGCATATATCTCAGATGGCGCTTTTCCCTATACTAGGGAATTTCCTGCAAACTGACTTTGATCGAAGCACATAGGCATATGCACAGGCATAATCTGTCCCTGCTACAACATTAACGCCTCATGCAAGCTGATTACTCTTAAGATCCTGTCTATGAACGTAAAGCATCACCCCCCTAAATCGAGGAGGAAAAAAAACAACACGAAATAATAGAGGTCGAAGAGAGCTCCCTGGTCGTTAACGAATAGTCACACTCCCCTTTTGTTCCATGCAATTCCAGTCAACAACCTGTCGTACTCCTGCTATCAGTCTTCAGTTACAGTTGATGTACAGGCTGCGGGCCACCAGCCTGTTCTGCCACCACGTTCGACCAATTTGTCCGTTTAAATAGTCGGACCAATTGGTCTCCCGCTCACAAACTGCTGCAATCCGTTCCACTCCTTCCTTTGGGCTTTCTATTGAACTCACCCACAAAATCCCGACGTCGCGAGGAACCTTCCGCTCCAACAACAGCTTCAACGCCTGCGCATGTCACTGCTCCTACGTTCGACGACCCGTTTGCGTAGCCACCGTTCAACGACTAGCGCACTTCTGTTTGATTTCGTTATAGCTGCGGGAGCGCCACCAATCCTTCGTTTCCTAATTCGTGGACGTCGCCGATTACCAGTCGTTCCACCCAGGCTCCAGACCCGCTGTCCGCCACTAACTTACGGGACCCCCAAGCTCCAGCCACAATTCAGAAGCCTTCGTTCGTCACGTCGCAGCATCACCCGGTCAGTCCGTCGATTGGCGCTCAGATCGTTCGACGATCCAGCTCTGTATCGTTCACGTGAAGGTCTTCTTATCCCCTATCTAGCTTGCGTAGACCATCGTTGGACGACTAGCCACCAAGCCCATGAACACGACCTTTCTTCGTCCCGTATCCCTTGATCTCTCCACAGGCTCTGATACCAAATGTCAAACACACAGATCTAATTCTCTACTTAGATCGCGGGAGTAGCACCATGAATCACCTCCCAGCCATATCTCGCTAAGGCTAACGAGTAGACAGAGATCTTCGTTGGTTCAAATCAGCATGAATCATCTTCTTCTCTTCTCTCTCTAGCCTCAACAAGCCCCAATTCCCTAGATAGATCATGTCATCCATATAGGGCCTTCCTAATGCTATATTTCACCCCTCTCTTGGGATGCATTAAATTCATTGCCCCTAGGCACAACCTTTGCATTAGGCCCTTGGCCTTAGATCTACCTAGTCTGGTGCTATCAGCCCTCACCTAGGACCTTGACATTAAATCCCTCCCGATCATTTACATGAAGCACAAACACATATATTACAGAAATAGATCCTTTAAGGGAAATGTCGACTGATTATTTCGAGGTCATGCTACCTCGGCTAGAGCGTAACAAGGACTCAGGCACAGATCCCGAGGCAAATCATTTCGGGACAGATCTGTGAACCATCTTTCCTCTACAGCTCTTTCTTGTTCACCCTCCGCTCTCTACCTTCATTTCTCTCTTCTCCTGATTGCTGGAAGACACCTGCACCCTGCGGGGAGCTTGGGCAGAGGATAGGTGTGAGGAAGGAGCTCGCCCCTCTGCCACAGACAGCGGGAGTTGGTTCTAGGTTCGGTTTTTCCTTGTTCTTTCTTGCTTTGTAGCTTTTTGCAGTGCATGCGTGTTGTGTGTAGGACTCCAACAAGTTCTAGCAAGGTGATCCTGTGGAAGGCCTAAGGACATTGTGGATGCATGTGATAGCCTTGAGTACAGTTTGCCAGTGGTTTGGATGCCTGAATGCCTCTAAGTTGTGTCAGATCAGAAGTGAATGCCTGAGTATGCCTTGCCAGTGGGAATTCTAGTGGTGCATTGGGATTAGATGCCTTGAAGACAAGTAGAGGATTTGCAGAGAGGAACAATGCAAGGTTGAACCCTTGTTGTAAAGCATTTCCATTCAGAAGCATTAAATAATACCGTAAGGGGTGCCAAGGCCTTGTTTCTAAGTTGTGCTAAGTGATTTAAGTAACTGAAGCTTGCATTGTGGCTATTTATGAAGTTTATGACTGAGTAGAAGCTCGTATCTTGGTGATTGTTATCCAATTGATGTATGATCCAGAAGATAGAGGAAGAGACATGAGCATGTCATGGATAGTGCCACCATTGAAAAATGGACTAATTAGCCAAAGCTCCTTGTCATGCACATAGCCTATTGCTCGACACACAGCTCTATGTGTCACACTCATTACTAACTCTATCTTTAGTGATGAATGTGCTCTTGCATTATCCTTTAGAAGTCTTTTGCCAGCATAGGATAATGTTGGTCTAAAAGTTGGAACACCTTAAACTTGCATTCGGTATACCCTTCCTTCTATTCCACCACCTAAATATTAATGAACTGTTAATGCTGCTAGTGAAAAATGCATAGTAGAAGAACACAAGTCAGCAAATTGAGTGCATAGTTCAATTTGTGCCCTTCCTTGTATGTCTGCAGCATTAGTGTTTTCCTCAGATCCACTAGCCATCTTAGTATAATGAACAAGAGCACTAGTAGTTGCTTTCCCTATTGATCCTCTCTCTCTGATATTTTTCCTATGAATAGCAGCATGTGAAGATAACTGAAAACAGCTGCTGAAATAGAACCCCAAACCTTACTCCGTTTGCTGATCCGACTCCTCGTCTGATGCCCTGCGTGAACACCTTCCAGGAGGGCCAAGAGTTGAGGCTGGTCAGAGGCCAACTTCTTGTCAGGCCGTTCAGAAGGGGCTGGAGTGGAGCTGTAGGAGTGCTGAAGGAGGGAGGACTGAATGAGAAAAAGAGAGGGCAGCAAGGGCCTTTTATAGGGGCTGAGGAGCCAACCAACCAGCCTGGCTGTAGCTGACTGAGTAGTCGGCTATAGCCGCCTGGCTGTTGGTCTCCTTGGCCTATAAAAGCCCGTCCTTGGCTCATTTGTAAGGGAGTTTTGTGGACAGCCTTTGCAGGCTGCCTTGCTGGCTCCCTTTTGGTCCATTGGTCAGCCTTTGGGGGGCTTGATGGGGCTCCTATCCTAGGCTATGACCTAGACCTAACCTAACCTAAGATGGAAACACTAACTACCTACTGTTCTCCAGTGGGTACTAGTAAACAAGACTAACTGTCTTAGTTGACCTAAGGTTTAGAGATTGACTTACGTAGCTTGTGCCTAACCTTTGTAAGTCATAGAAGGCCTGCAAAGCTTTGCCTGTAACTTGAACTTTCTCCCTGCGTGTCTTTACCTTCTCTAATAAATCTGTAAGAGGGGCTGCGTGTGTTGAGAATCCATCCATGTGCGAGTTGTTGGCTTGACACAAACCTGCAAAGGATCGAATCTCTTGAAATGTCGTGGGGACAATACAACTAGTGAAAGTTTGAATCTTCTCTGGATCCAATTAATCCCTTGAGCACTAATGATGTATATTAGATACTGAATTTTTAGCAATCCAACTCACTTTTCTTTGTGTTGGGGTAGAGTTGGTTAGGGCGCACTATAGGGCGCATCGCACATCCTGAATATGTTGCTCGGCTGTAGTGGAAAAGATAAGGATATCATCACTTCCCAATATACTCTGCAAATACCCAAGACATCATCTTGTTGAACGTTGGTGGTGCATTCTTCAGACCAAATGGCATGACGACGAACTCGTAATGAGCTCGCTCTGTTTGGAAAGCTGTCTTTGGGATGTCAGCTTCCAAAATCTGGACTTGGTGGTAGCCACTCTTGAGGTCGATTTTTGAGAAAATTTTTGCACCATTGAGTCTTTCCAAGATATACTCGATGCGGGGCATAGGAAACTTATTACTTATTGTGAGTTTGTTGAGTGCTCTGCAGTCGACACATAATCGTGCGGACTTATCCTTCTTTGTCACAAAAGAATGGGTGCAGCAAACGGCGAAGATGATGGTCTAAGAAACCCTGCGCACAGTAATTGAGACAACTGTTGCTTTAACTCCCCCTCCATAGACTTGGAAAGCGATACGGGAACTTACTTGGAGGTGACGAATTTGGAAGCAGATCAATGCGATGGTCTTTGGGTGTGTTGGGAGGTAGCTAGGGTGGCAGATCATCTCGTAGCATGATGTCTTTGAACTCTTGGAGTAGATACACCATAACTTGTTCTTGGGTGAGTTTGGGAATGTTCGTGGATTCATCTAGGTATATGCTTCTGCTGTATTAGCGGACATGCAAATTTCACCTTGTGAAGTTTTCGTCCAAGTTGCGGCCTGCTGGTATTGCGAGAATTCTTTCTATCTTAAATGGTGCGTTGCCCTATCAGCTAGATTTTAGATTTAGATGCTCGTCTGGGAGAGACTAAAATGAAATCGTTTAGACTTCACAAGCAGTTGTAGCTTGAATGAAGAGATTTGGACTACTTTTTGATTAGCCTTCTCCTTTAGTGCTAGCCTTCGTCATGGTTGAGTTTGCCCTTCACCTCCGGAGTGCCGACAGAAACTCAGTACAAAGACTTTGTATAAATGGATGCTCAAGTATGTGTGGGTGTGTGGATTTGTATGTGTGAGAGCATACTTTTATACTATGGTCTACACCCATTGTTGGGCGCTGATGACGTCAGTGGGGATGTCATAGTAGCTAGTCCCTGCTATGCGTGATGGAGTTTATGGTTTTCAATCTTATGAGTGACTCTCGTGAGATTGAAACTGCACTATGTTGTGTTTTTAGAGGATGAGTTTGGGAATGTTCCTGGATTCATCTAGGTATATAGATCCACCATAACTTGCTCCTTCGGAGGAGCAGCTTGACTGCAGTAATCTAGTAGTGGACGTAAACAAGTGCACATATGGCGCGACTTGCTTGGATACAAGAGATTAACGAAATCCTTGGTATCCTCCGATCACCGCGTATCACGGCAGGCTTAGGTAAACCTTTCACAATGGTGAAGGTGTCCAATTCCCAATTAGGGGTCGGTACATGCTCACGGAACCACTAAATCCCAAGGATCATGTCGCATCCCATCAAAGAAGTCAGAATGAAATCCTATGTAAAAATGGCCTTCGGAAGTGAAAAAGTGAAACGGATGGCCTTATGTGTGATGTGTGTGCGCAAGCCGGGTGTGAACTTGTCCACTACAAGCTAGTGAGGCACCAAGTTGCATCCCACAGTTTTGGCAAGATGAGGGGAGATATCTTCTGAACTTCCCATATCGAACAATATAATAAACAGATGCCCATCAGTTGTGCCGTATGTCGAATGGGCATCTTTTTTTGATATGAGAAGTCACCCTCCTCCTTACCTTGAAAGACCACTGTGGGAATGACGTCCAAAGTAGGGAAGACAACATTCGTAGCTGAGGATGGAGGCGGGGTTGGAACAACCAATACATTGGCGACGTACGAAGTAGGTGCTTTTGCAGCCTTTTTGGCAAGCCACTTCGGACAATCCTTCTTGCCGTGCCCAGCAATGTGTTGGCAATGAAAGCAATGAGCTTTTGCTCGTCAGGCTATAGGTAGCCTCCCGTAATATCCACTTTAGCCTTCTCATCTGGAGTCATCTTTGGCTTGGACTCCTTTTGACCAGAAGCCTGGCCGTCTTTCTTTTAAAACTGGTTGTCCTTCTTTTGATTTTTACCGGCTGTGGTGTTTGACTACTGTGGGGATTTGGAATCCTTCTGTACCTACTTGGGCTTTCCCCCGTTCAGCATCATCTTCGGATTTTGTGCGAGAGTCAGCACCCACTCGTAATCCGGCGGGTCGAAGCTGTGGATGGTAAATCAGATGTTGATGTGCAGTCCTCAAATGAATTGCTTCATCTTGTCGCTCTTAGACACGCCTAAGTGTTGTGCCAACGTGATGACCTTGTTACTGCACGTCAACACCGGTAAACCGTTTGGGAGAGACGAGAAAACTCATCCTCTAAGTTAAGCATATACTGGGGCAGGAGAAAACATGCTTTGAGATCGGTCACAAATGTTGTACAAACAAAATTCGTCTTAAACGTGACCAGGTCAAGGTGTGAGGGATCAACTAGCATCGGTTGGTTAGATAATAGAAGGTAGACTTCGACCAGTTGGCCTTGATGGTACTTCGAAGGTTACCAAGGAGCTTCGTTACGACTGTGACTGCAGGGTAGAGGACCAAACCTCTGACTTTCGAGGAGTTGGGTCCATTACTGCTCTAGGAAGAAGCTAGGGAGAAGCTCTACAAGAACGACAACAATGACAAGGCTCGCAAAGGATACTGCTGGCAAAGGAAAGGGAAAGCCTAATGGTGGCAAGCCCAAGAAGGATGACTCCGGAGATAAGAAGAGGAAGCAAAAGAAAAAGTGTTCTTATTGCGACAGGCCAAGCCATTTTTGCAGAAAAAAGAAGGCGGATCAAAAGAACAAGGAGGAGTCCGACTTAGATTCAGATGGTGATACAAAAGCCAAAGCTAATGTGGCAATCGGAAAACTGTTCATGGTGACATCTCCATGTGTTATTGAGGTAAAATATGCCGACCTAGAAGTCATAGTGAAGATGTCTGACATTGAGATGTGGGCCGACGGGGAGTTAGAGACCTTTGTGAAGGTGAAGGACAGCATGGAGTGCTTGGAAACTTCCAGGTGTGCGGCTGTTGCTAGTGACACGAGGGTGGATTCCAGGGAGTGCCCTAGAGTTTTACGTTTAGATGGTGGTTGTAGTAGGATTACACAGGTTATTCGTATGTGCCTCGATGAGGTGCATGGTTTGCTTTCAAAGCAAGCAAACATGCAGTACGAGGTTCTGGGAAGGAATGGGCCTTCTTGGAAGGCAAAAGGGGAAGTGTGGGTGCTTCTTCAAATCTCAGACGCAGGTTGCTAGAAGGTGATTATGGCCAAGGTGTACTGAAGCCAGAAGAGTACTTACTTGAGAGCTCAGTAAGAGTTCGTGGTCCAAGTTATCTGGAAATATTCTTGGGATGTCATTTCTCAAGATGGTTCTTTTGTTGCGGACCTTGCCAGAGGAAGGACGGGTTGAAACAAACCCTTAGAGCATGGTGCCTAGAAGACTCCAGGTTGTTTACTCACTATGAGGGGGACAACTAGAAGAGCGTGGCGTCTGGATTGCTCGAGTTCGAAGGCGGGCACATGAGTGGCGGTGCCATCTGGTGCTACTGAGGATGGATCTGTGTACAAGGATGGTTTGCTTGTGCAGGAGCAGCAGGAGTCCTCGGACTGCCCAAATAATGTCCTAACTGTACCCAAGATCAAGTAGGCATCTAAAAAATCAAAGCTAGGGATGGGAATCGACACCGAATTGTCCTAG
Source organism: Dipteris shenzhenensis (assembly GCF_047967505.1). Lineage (NCBI taxonomy): Eukaryota > Viridiplantae > Streptophyta > Polypodiopsida > Gleicheniales > Dipteridaceae > Dipteris > Dipteris shenzhenensis. Next base: position 28,346,878 of record NC_141596.1, read on the forward strand.
AGGGTTCCAACTTGGGAGCTGTTGGGGCAACGTCATTGATGTGTTGGCATTGGGCTGAGATGTATTGGTGAGAGGGGGTGTTGGAAAGGTCACCTCCCCATCTTTAAGCCCCCAAATGAAGAGAGCGTGGGGGAGGGAGACCTAGGGCAACATGTGCCCAGAAAAGAAGACTGCCATGTGGGCAGGGATCAGAGAGAGAAATGGCGCCAGCATGGAAAGGCAGGTGTGGCCTGGGCAGGTTGTTGGCCTGCAACAAGGCCTTGAACAGGGCGCAATGGATGGCAGGTTGACAGCAGATGATAAGGTCTGGTTGAAGGGCTGGACCAAGGCTGGAACCTGCACAAAGAAAAGGGGCTGGAGAAGGCCAGCGAAGTGGCGCATTCATGAGCAGGGCAAGGGCCTACAGGAGGGCCTGGCAGAGGCAACGGGAGGGGCTGCAAAAGCGCAGCACCCTGCCCTTATATAGGGCCATGGAACTGGCTGGTCGGCCAGATTGGTCAGACATATGGCCCAGCCCACAGCCCAGGGGGGAGTGGTGTTGGAAAGGTCACCTCCCCATTTGTAAGCCCCCAAATGAGGAGAGCGTGGGGGAGGGAGACCTAGGGCAGGATGTGCCCCAAAAGAAGAGAGGCGGGTACCTGGCTGATCTGCAGGAGCATAAGGCGGAGCAGAGGACAGCAGTAGGGACCCAAGAGAAGAGACCACTGATGACATCAGCAACAGTACGGAATAGTACAGAGCTGAGGCGCACACGTGGCAGATCAGGAGAACAGGATAAACAGGTGCTGACATGGCAGGTCAGGAGCGCAGGTGTATGGGGCTGCCAGTGGGCAGAGGCATGCCTTATATAGGCTGGGCCCTTGCCTAGATTGGAGGGCCAAAAGCTCTAAGAGTGTGGGCCATAAAGGCCTAGTTTTGTGAGCCCTTAAAGGGCTGGACCACTGGTCGGCCAGTCTGGTCAGCCAGTATGAAGCTGGCTGGTCGGTTTTCTACAGCAGGCCTTAGGGCTTATAAAAGGAGAGGCTTGTGGCCTCATTTCTCATCCAACATCCAGCAGAAAGTGGAGCAGACAGGAGCAGCCTGAAGGCATTCCCTTTGGCCTCATCTTGGAGGTAAAGGAGAGTTGAAGGAGTGCTGCAGACTGAGTTCCCTAAGGGCTGGGACCTTGGCTGTCTACTAGGGCAGCAAGGTGTTGTGATCATCATACCTTTTGGAGCAGCCATTCACAAGCAGGTTGGAGCAGTGGAACAGGGACCTGTGTGCTGCAGACAAAGCTTGGCAGGGGCTGCCCACCTAGGCTGATTCACAGGCAGTAAGGTGGAGAAGAACACACTGGACAGAAAGTCTACAGACGCTCGAGGTGGAGCACGCGGGCTCGAGTCTAGAGATAGCCAGCAGATAGGAGAAGGACCTTGTGGTTAGATCAGAGGACCACACCATTGGTGGGACTCTGGATCTTTCTCTCTTGTATTGTGTCCATAGTTTGGATGGAAATATATATTTTGGTGGTTTCTCTATCTGGCCGGTTCATTGTCTATTGATGAGTCTGCACATTTATTGAATGCACATAAGTAAAGAAGTTTGTGATTCCACACCCACACCGCACACTGTGTGAGCTCGTGGGCATTACTATAAGTCTTCCGCTGTGTGTACCCTCTGTTGGGTTATTTTCTAACAAGTGGAGCCCAAGATATAGGGATGGTGGGGGCGGTTTTTGGAGGCTGAGTGGGCACACACAGTGTGAGCTCCTGGGCTATTCTATCAGTATTCCGCTTTACGTACCCTCTGTTGGTAAATTTCTAACAGCCCTTACCGCTTCGTCCACACCTTCTCGCCCTGATGCTTCTCCTTGGGACCATTTCACACATAGGAGAAGGGGAATCCCGTATTTCATTTCTCTCTCATATCCTATGGCAGGCTGCATGCTGCCCATGTGGCAACCCATATTCTCGTTTTTGTCTCTGCCCAAATGGCATCTCTGTCAAGCCCTTTTCTGCCGCAGGTCCTCCCCCTCCATGTCCTCATTTGGGGACTCACAGGTGGGGATGAATTTGGATGCTAGACAAGCAGGTCATCGAGGTAGATGGCTGCGTATATTGCTTTCAGGAGAATGCTGTTTATAGGCCTCCAAACCTTTCATCAGCAAACTGTGAATTTCTCATTATCCTTCTGCTTTGGAATCCTGTTCATAGCCTTCACATCTGCAATTCCTGGCAGGCCATGTACAATCTTTTTTGCATTCTTCTGCTGACCTTGCAAGATTACTGCTTTCAAGTTCTGGGAAAAGGCAGTCCCATGGGTGACATGGTCAACGGTGAACTCACAATTGTTGTCGATTTGTGAAAGTCAAGCATATGCCTTCCAAGGTTACCTCTATGTCCTTATATGTGCCCTATAAATATGCTTTTGGGTTGTTAATTCTGTTGGAAAGTTTTGTTAGAATTGAAACAGCCGTATCTGATCTGCTAGAATGCAGATCTCCCAGAAGATTAACTTGAGAAAAATGTGGGCTTGTATGTGCTTAAAATTGATGTACAATGTATTGCAGGAAAATTCGATAGTAGATGACCCTGATAGGATGCTTTCCTACAACTATGTGTCAATGAATTCTCAGATCTACCTAATGAGCTGTGTCCTAAAAGAGAACCCGATCGTTCAGTTATCTTGGAAAAGGAACAAAGCTAGTTAATAAGGTTTCATAACGGGTCATTCAGGTCGCAAAAGGCAAGGTTGCGAGGTACAGTCAGAAAGACACAAGCAATCTCCTTTTGTCATGTGGAAGGGTCATTCAGATTATGAGGATAATTTGGCTGCTTCAGCTTTGTAAGATTTGTAATCATCTGCAATTCAATAACATGGGTTGCATATAATCATCAAAATTGAAACACGCTAAGATTGATTCACATGTCAATTAGGAAATTTCTTCCTTTAAAAAAAAACTTAAAGTCCATACTTTCCAGTTTTCCACCGCTGCAATGAGCTGTCTCAGGTGTATCTCTTTTTTCATAAGAGCATGTGACGAATGTTTCCAGGCTTCATTATCATTTGGTATTTGAATGGTGTTGACAGGGTGATGTTGAATCTATTGCATCAAAGAGTCCAAAGGAGTTAACAGCCCTTTTTGAGCAAATATCTGGTTCAGACGAGTGTAAGAAAGACTATGAAGAATTGGAAGTACGCAAAGCTCATGCAGAGGAGAAGTCAGCATTCGCATACCAGAAAAAAAGGTCCGTGGCTGCTGAGAGAAAGCAAAAGAAAGAACAGAAAGAAGAAGCAGAGAAACATCTTCGCTTACAGGGTGAGCTGGTATGATAACAAGCCTATTTCCATGGACGGCAATTGGTACAATTTTGCATAATAGTAAAATACCTAGTACACTCATAGTGCGGTGTTGGGATCTCGTCTTGTGCGCACATTCGTTCAAGTCAGCCAGTCCACATACTTTTTTGGCCCTGCAAGGGTCCTAAGGGATGATGGTTAGTGAGTTGCTAATCAAGGGCCATAGTTTTGAAGTTAGTTCATTTGGTCAATTTGACCTTGCAAATTATGGCTAGTATGAGGCTTAAATGTGGGTTAGTAGAAGTTTAAGGGCTCCTAATGTGTTTAGGGTTTAAGGTTTTTGTTTGCTTGTGGAGGTCCTAAATGTTTTTGTCTTTTATCCTAAAGCTTTTGTCTTTTGTTAAGTATTTCTCTCTAAAGATGGAGGCTCTCTTTGTCTTTGTATGACACCACATTTATATTAGTCTTGCCATGTCCCCACTTTTATTTAATGGCCCATCCACCACACTGTTAGAAAATACCCAACAAAGGGTACACGCAGCGGAAGACTTATAGTAATGCCCAGGAGCTCACACAATGTGTATGTGGGGTGTGGAATCACAAACTTCTAAATTTGTATGATTGGACTTATTCTAGTCTTACAAAGGTATATTTTTCTATCGCCTTAGCGGACATGCAAATTCTTTGAATTTTCGTCCAAGTGGTGATCAGCTGTTCAACTACATCGTTTTGTCTTACGCGGGTGCAGAAGCCCCAACAGCTAATCTTATTCTCATTTATTCTTATTATTATTTTAATCTTTTTGTTTATTATTTTTTTTAATTTTTAATTTTGTCTTTCTTTGTAGATTTTTTATCTTTAGAACAACAAAAATTCTAAATTTGTATGATTGGACTTATTCTAGTCTTACAAAGGTATATTTTTCTATCGCCTTAGCGGACATGCAAATTCTTTGAATTTTCGTCCAAGTGGTGATCAGCTGTTCAACTACATCGTTTTATCTTACGCGGGTGCAGAAGCCCCAATAGCTAATCTTATTCTCATTTATTCTTATTATTATTTTAATCTTTTTGTTTATTTTTTTTTTAATTTTTAATTTTGTCTTTCTTTGTAGATTTTTGATCTTTAGAACAACAAAAATTCTAAATTTGTATGATTGGACTTATTCTAGTCTTACAAAGGTATATATAAAACTTCTTTACTTATGTGCATTCGATAGATGTGCAGACTCATCAATAGACAATGAACCGGGCAGATAGAGAAACCACCAAAATATATTTCCGTCCAAAACTATGGACACAACAAAAGAGAGACAGATCCAGAGTCCCACCAATGGTGTGGTCCTCTGATCTTACCACAAGGTCCTTCTCCTATCAGCTGGCTATCTCTAGACTTGAGCCCGCGTGCTCCACCTCAAGCCTCTGTAGACTTTCTGTCCAGTGTGTTCTTCTCCACCTTACTGCCTGTGATTCAGCCTAGGTGGGCAGCCCCTGCCAAGCTTTGTCTGCAGCACACAGGTCCTTGTCCCACTGCTCCAACCTGCTTGTGAATGGCTGCTCCAGAAGGTATGATGATCACAACACCTTGCTGCCCTAGAAGACAGCCAAGGTCCAGCCTCTAGGAACTCAGTCTGCAGCTCACCTTCAACTCTCCTTCACCCCTAGTGTGAGACCCAAGGGAGTGGCTCCTGGCTGCTCCTGTCTGCTCCACTTTCTGCTGGATGTTGGATGAATAATGGGGCATGAAGCCCCTCCTTTTATAGGCCTAGGGGCCTGTCAAAAACCTGACCAGTCTGTCCCAATCTGGGCCGACTGGACAGACCAGGTTGGCTGGCCCAACCGACCTGGTTGGCTCAGCCCAACCAGCCCTTTAAGGGCTCACAAAACTAGGGCCCTTTGGCCCACACTTCTAGGGCTTTTGGTCCTCCAATTAAGGCAAGGTCCCAGCCCTATATAAGGGCCCTAGCCAGGCCCTTTTGGGCTGCTGCTGGAGACTCTATTGCAGGCTGTACTCCTGCCCATAGCCTCTGCCATCTGCCCTGTATCTTTCTTCATGCAGGTGCCTTCCTGCTGCAGCATCCTTGCCTCCTGCCAGGCCTTCACCAGCCCCGTACAGCCACGTATGCATACCGTGCCCTTCCGTACTGCTGCGCCGTCTGTCCTTGCTGGAAATCCCTGCGCAATCAGGCTGCTGCAGGTCCCTGATGTCTACATGTCTGCCCTGTACATCGGGAGCTCCATGACTTGCCAGGTACCCTTCTTTCTTCTTTTGGGGCACATCCTGCCCTAGGTCTCCCTCCCCCATGCTCTCCTCATTTTGGGGCTTACAGATGGAGAGGTGACCTTTCCAACACACACACACACACACACACCCCCCCCCCTTTTCACCTCTTTTCTCTCCTCTCTTTCACTCATCTATCTTTCCTGATATTCCTTCACCTTCTGTTGCTCTTTCTCTTTTCCTTTCCTTCCAATTTACACCTATCGTTTCCTTTCACAAGTTATTCAAAATATTTATTGAGCTACTTACACTGGGACTTATAATGACACTCCAAAAGGCAGGGCCATAGTGGGATCCCCACCTTGTTTGTTGTAATGCATCAAAGATGAATTAAGTAGCTTTTGTCCTTACACCAAGAAAGAATGTGGGATCATTGGTGTAAGTCTTTAGGTGTGAGCTCTGGAAAGATTTATTTTTTGGAAAATAACTAGAATTCTAGTACTACCTCATGGTGAATAGGATGTTTCAAGAGGAACTAGAGTAAGTACAATAGAAGTATATACCCTTACAATGTAATATTTGCATTAAGAGTTTGTCGGGTTAACTAGGGTCCTACAAAAATGCATTCTAAGTATATATTATATAAGATCTAAATATCTTAGTTCTCTCCTTAAACGTGTCAAAGTGTCTCATTAAAGGTGATATTTATTTTGACATCTCACCTCTCTCATAGAAGCTTGCAAAGCTATTAGATGCACCTTTAGTCCCACTATTGTGTTTGGTATGGATAGTTCCTTTATTGTGTCTGAGATTAGTACTAAATCATCTGCATAGAAATAGAAAGCTTGCAAAGTTGTTAGATGCATTTATCCACGATTGTGCTTGGTATGGATAGTTCCTTTATTGTGTCTGAGATTAGTACTAAATCATCTGCATAGAAATAGAAAGCTTGCAAAGTTGTTAGATGCATTTATCCACGATTGTGTTTGACATTGGTTGACTTTGAGAGTGAAGGAGGGGTGAGAGGGGGCTGAGAGGGAACTGAGAGAGGGAGGGCTGAGAATGAAGGGGAGGCTAGGGCTGAGAGAGAGCTGCAGAAGGGAAAAGGATGAGAAGAGCTGATAGAGGGCTGAGTGAGGGTTGAGAGAGGGCTCACCAAGGGCTGAGAGAGGCAAGGTGTGCTAACTAAGGGCTGAGTGAGGATTGAGCTGAGAGAGGCAAGGGGCTGAGATTGTGAGAGAGCAAGACTTGAGAGCTCTGGTAGACCAAAGCAAAGGCCTATCCAAAGGAGTTGCGTGCAGCGGACAGCATCTGGAGGCACCAAAAAAATGAAAACCCCCATAGCCAAAAACATCCCCAAAAAAAAAAAAGAAAAAAAAAAGGGAATTCCGAAAGTCCCAAAAAAAAACACACAAGCGCACCTTATGATTTGAAGCGTTTCCAAAATGCCCTGAAAACTTTGAATGGCACCTTATGTTAAGGTGCTCGCACCGAATTAACCATGATGTGGATTGTGAGAAAACTAGAAAAAGCAGGTTTGGAAAAGCTATAGAAAGCTAAAAAAGCAATTTCTAGCATCTTAGTTTTTAACTGCAGTATTTAGTTAGTTATTTCTGAATAAGAAGAGTATTTTGTACTCAGTTTAATGTTGTAATTATGTCTTTTAAAAATTTAATTAATTATTCTACGTCCTTTAAAATCTTTGTCCATGACCCCTCTACCCATGCAATTATATTAGTAGCCTAGGTTTGCTAGGCTCAGAACTTGACCTAGAGAACTCTGAAGCCATTCTTTAGACCTCGACGTGCCCTAACTAATGTGCATGTGAGCGATCAAGGTGTTGATCCTGGTTCTGAAGATTTGCCTCACGGTTAAATACTACCTACCCTCATTAAGCCAAAGCATCGTTTCCCAACACACTGAGGCTCACCCCCAAAGCCAAACTGAAGGTGTTAGGAATAAACCATGAGAAAAACCTTGTGGATGTGTGAAGCATTATCAGTCTTGTACGGCATGTTGATAATTGAATATAGTCAAATGACCCATAACTTCACTAATCTGAAGTACATCTTATGCACCGGATGTGACTATCATGGATACTAAAGATCCATTACCATATTGTAGATGGTGTAAACAAGACCATACTGAAGATGGAAAAAATAGGTCATACTCGATGGTAAATTTATATTGAAGATGACAAATCACTCGGAAGGTGATAGATCACTCTGAAGAAGATAGAGTCACACTGAAGGTGACATGGATACACCGAAGGTGTCATGGACACACTGAAGGATGGTGATCGGAGCATGTCCAAACTGTACATAACCATGCGCACAGGATTTCTAGAAGATAACCAGCCAAGGTATGAACTCTTGTCACAAGAACTCACACAAAGAAAATGAACATATGGTCATAAGTAAAGCAAATGGAAATAGCCTTCTCCTTTAGTGCTAGCCTTTGTCATGGTTGAGTTTGCCCTTCACCTCCGGAGTGCCGACAGAAACTCAGTACGAAGACTTTGTATAAATGGATGCTCAAGTATGTGTGGGTGTGTGGATTTGTATGTGTGAGAGCATACTTTTATACTATGGTCTACCCCCACTGTTGGGCGCTGATGACGTCAGTGGGGATGTCATAGTAGCTAGTCCCTGCTATGCGTGATGGAGTTAATGGTTTTCAATCTTATGAGTGACTATTGTGAGATTGAAACTGCACTATGTTGTGTTTTTAGAGGATGAGTTTGGGAATGTTCCTAGATTCATCTAGGTATAGGATATCTAACAATGATCCATAAATGTATCGGAGACAAAGTGTAGGCCAGCTGGCATAATGAGTACCGGCTCTTGTCAAATCAGCGATGTCACACCGTGAACTTGAGATGATATTTTTTAGCGCACACCTTTTCTTAGTTTGATACATGCACAATATATAAACGTATATGATAATGCTTTTGATAAGATAATTTTTTTGGGTTTCTTTTTAGGTTATGCTATCATAATATGTGTGGTGTAATTTTTTATTCTTTTTTCTTATGTGCAGAAATCTTTGAAAACTGAGTATTTTCTCTGGCAAATGTACAATATTGACAAAGATATTGAGAAAACTCAAGCAGAGTTGGAGATTGATCAGAAAAACCTTCAGGAGATTAACAAGGCGCAAGAGCAATTAGAGCTTGAAGTCAAGGAAAAAAAGAAAGAACAATCTGTTTTTACGAAGGATGCATTGCTTTGTGAAAAGAAAATTGCAAGAAAGAAGGCTGAACTGGATAAAAAGGTGTGTATGCTACTTCTGAACCCTTTTCTAAAAAAGTTTACTCTCTTGGAGTAATTGTTGTGAGCAGTCCTTTTGGCAAGGGTACGAAATCTTTGGTGGCTATGTTTATTGCTGGCTGCTCTGCTGTCTCTAATTTGGAAAGTTACTGATTCGACTTTTAAGTAAAGTAACACTATATTTGGGTACCGGTGTCTGGGGCCCTTTAAACAGACATACACACTTGTCCTTGGTTCTAAGATTGTTTGCGATCATTACAGGTTGCCTTTTGGAATTTCTGTCATAATCTCCAAACCTTATCTTCTTAGTTTATGTGTTTGGATGGTGCAGCATCCTGAAATCCTGAAGCTGAAGGAAGAGATTACGCGGATAACACAGAAGATAAAAAATAGTGAAAAGGATTTGGAAAAGAAGAGGGAAGAGCAGAAAAAGCAGAGGAAGGAAATTTCTAAGCTCCAGAGAGATCTGCAAGATGTTACCGCTGCCTTAAATGAGCTTAACGAGCAAGGTAGCGAAGGAACAGGGCCACTGCAGTTGGCTGAGAGCCAGGTGCAGGAATATCATCGGATGTAAGGCTTCCATGTCTCTTTTGAAATTTGAATAATATCCAAGTTGTAAATAATTTCCATGGAATGGATTAGGTCATTTATCATATCAGCTTTGCCATTATTTTGAAGTTCCTCAATAGGTCAAGCGATGCTTAGCACTTCTTATGAACACCCATATGGTAGTACATAGGTCGAGTCTCTTTGAGACATTCATGTGTGTGTGTGCGCTTTTTCAACACATAATAGTTAAGACAGCATATGAAGACATACCTCTTTTTTTGGTCCTATCCCACAAGACGGCACCTCACACACTTCTTCAGCATTGTGAAACCAGTTGCTACTGATATGATATAGTTTCTTGCTAAAAGGGAAGAAATGTACTTGCAAATGCTTATACACATCCAAAAGCTTCCATTCGATGCCATTTAGTCTTCATCCATTGCTCACAATGGTCTCAAATTCTATTTAACTTATTTTCTCTTTGGTCTTTTTCCTGGTCTGAATGGTAAGACGTAAGGTCCACTGCTTAGATGTAAGATCCATTGGACCATATGTCAAATATCTTTGGCTCCACTGTGATGCATGCGTTCTAAGCACGGGTGTTGCTGAACATGGCAGCAAAGAGGAAGCTGGTACAAAAACTGCGAGGTTGAAACAGGACAAGGAGGTGCTTGACCGACAGCAGCAAGCTGATGAGGAGGCAAAAAATAATCTGGAGGAGAATCTTCAGCAGCTTTATAATAGAGAACAGCAACTAGCTTCTCAAGAGGACCAAATGCAATCTCGTATGAAAAGACTACTTGAAACAGTCTCAAAGAACAAAGAAGATTTTTCTCAGATTCGTACTGAGCTTAGTCAAATGCAAGACAGACACCGTAAATCAAGGTGACTGGGCAACAGCTTGCAATTATTTCAAAGCAATGATTTAATTTCACACATTAAAGAGATTTTTAAATCCTATTTAGCAGTGTGGTTCAATCCTACAACCATTAGCTTTTCTGCGAAGGACATTTGTACTGGGTTATATGGAATTCTGTTATTCAAACCAGCATAGGAGTAGACCTGACAAATTGGATGCATTTTCTTTGCAAACAGGACAAAGTATGATAATTTGAAAGCCAAGGTGGATGAAATTGAGAATCAGTTACGGGAGGTGAAGGCAGATAGGCGCGAAAGTGAGCGTGATGCAAAATTGTCTGAGGCTGTAGAGAGCCTTAAACGTCTCTTTGCAGGGGTATATGGCAGAATGACAGATCTTTGTCGGCCGATACAAAAGAAGTACAATCTTGCTATTACTGTGGCCATGGGTAAATTTATGGATGCTGTGGTTGTTGAGGATGAACATACTGGCAAGGAATGCATCAAGGCAAGTGTCCCAGCTTTATAAAAATTTGGGCTTACCTTTCCTGGCTTCCATTTTGCTGGCCTTTGTGTGCTGTAGTGGTTATTACTGTTTGTAAGCTGTTGGACTCAATTCTGTACACTTACTTTTGAGTCTTGACTCTACAAAATTCTTAAAGTGGCCATTTGGAAGACTTAAAAAAGAATGATATATGAGCGATGATCATGGCATTTAGGACTCATGTAATTGATATTGGTTTTAGAGGCTTGAGATTGTCTTTTGCTGTAATGCAGTATTTGAAGGAACAGCGTCTTCCTCCACAGACGTTTATTCCGTTGCAGTCAGCTCGGGTAAAGCCTATTCAGGAGAAGTTACGCACGCTTGGAGGGACTGCCAAACTGGTGTATGATGTTATACAATATCCTTGTTTGGGCATGCGTGCTTGGTCTATCTTGTGTCATTTTGTATGTCTGTTCTCGTTACATTCGGTTGATCTTTCTTAACTGTTAGAACGTTTGATCCTGCTCTGGAAAAAGCAGTACTTTATTCTGTGGGCAATACACTTGTATGTGACATTTTAGAAGAAGCAAAAGCGTTAGCATGGGGACAGGAGCGCTATAAAGGTAAGCAATGTATAAAGTGCACAATTTGTCATCAACGTCTGTCTATTAAGGAGTGTTTGTTTTATCTTGTGTTACACGATTTATGCCCTGCAGTGGTAACACTTGATGGAATATTGCTATCAAAGTCGGGCACAATGACTGGGGGCATTAGTGGTGGAATGGAAGCTCGTTCACAAAAGTGGGATGATCGGGCAATTGAAGGTATTCTGTTTTGTTCTCAAGTCCTACCTATTGTAGCTCTATGGCGCACATTGCTGTTTTATGTGTGTTTGTGTGTGTGTGAGAGAGAGAGAGAAGAGAGAGAGAGAGGGGGGAGGTTGTCAGTGTCTTCAGAAGGCCAAAATGTCGCGGATGCCTTAATCAAGACTCCTGGGATTTATGATACCTTTGGGTCACGGTTTATTTGATCCTTGTGGGATTTTCCTATTGTGTCCTTGAAAAATGGAGAAAGAAAGAAAGAAAGAAAGAAAGTTTATAGAAGTCTTTGAAAGACCATAGGGTCTATGAGACTTCATCATCACTCTACAATGAATATAACATAATCAAATCACATCAGATTATGAGTGGTGTGGTGTGAACACACCCTCGGGGCACGTTTCCCTCTAGTTAGGAGATTGTTCTCCCTAGGGTTGGTATTAGGGTTCGCTTCTTTGTAGAGGATATCTTCTTAAGGGGGAGAAAATGTTACATCAATATTAGGTTAGATAATTAGGAATTAAAGACAATGGTCTTTGCTGGTTAGGCCTAAGTGGCTTAAGGGGCTCATAGTGCCCAAATAGGACATGTAGCATTGTTAGTATAACTAGATGTGTCTTCTAAGATACATTAGGTAAGTGGCCATTGGACTTAGGGGTGGCAGATGGTACACCTAGTATGTTCTAGTAGTTGCTAGGACCCAAGTGAACTGCTGAGGCAACTTTTAGGTCATCTATTCCTATGCTTGTTGTGTGAACATGAAATCCTCCCCCATAAAAAACCGCAGAGACACTCTCATTTCTCTCCCTCTATCCCTCTCTCAACAGAGACACTAGGGCCGAGGACAATCGTTCGGCTGGACCCCCCGAAGGTTTTTATTACTTGAGAGAAAACTGAGTACAAGAGTTCAGCGTGGAAGCTGTTCATACAAAAAATCCAAACGTGAATAAATATTACATGAGCTCTAAGGCTCCCCTTCTTGGCAACAAGCCACTTGTCAATTTCTACATTACTTTCCTAATTACATGCCACTAAGGGCAACTCTGGAGTCTTTGAAGCACTTGGTCACGCGAATCGCCTCCTAGACTCTTGTTAGGCTCCCGTGGCGCTTAGGAAAATAACTCTTCCTAGTACCTACAACAATTAATTAAAGCGCACCTACCATGGTACCTATTAATTGTTAGCGCTTTGCATGCAAATAACACACTGTGGACTAATTCTAGTCACGGTGGGCATCCCCACTGAACACATGTGCACACATAACAAGTGTAAAAATACATGTTTATTCTCGAGTTGACGAAAGTCAACACTCTTGATCATAATTAAGGGCTTTGACCAAGGGTCGAGGCGCCTTAATTATAGTCAAGTCTCTCCAACCGAAGTTGGCACATCTTGGTTAATTGTAGTTAACCCTCTTGGCGCATGCCAAGTCTCGTTGGCTGAAGTCAACACTCTCTGACTGTGGTCAGCTCTGTGGTTCTTTGGTTAACTGCAGTTAACCCTCTTGGTAATAAACCAAGTCTTCCCGACTGATGTCAGGTTTATTGACCAGAGTCATATATCTTTGACCGTAGTCAATTCTTTGACCATAATTAAGACGGATAAAAACTCTTTAATTATGATCATATAAATGGTCAACTGTACTTTGACTTAGGATATTTACATTGTGGTGACATCCCCTCGGCTTCTATTCAGTTGACCTCAATTGAAAAGCTTCCTTGTAAACATCCAAAAGCTGTGGATGATCGGATAACATGTTTTCATCCATCCACTTGGCATCTAATGCCGTATAATTCTTGAATTTTACAAGATACCTGTAAAACTCCTTGCCCTGAGGGCCTTTGCGTACAGTATGGTACACAATCTGCTCTGGCGGAAGGACCTCCTCCAGCTCATCCACTTCTGGCGGATCCTCTAATACTAGCTCTGTAGGCTCTGGCCCTTGAAATTTCTTCAGAAGACTCACATGGAATACATTGTGAATCCTCCAATGCTCTGGCAATGCCAACCTGTATGCAACTTCATTTATTCTTTCTATAACCCTGAAAGGGCCATAATACTTGGAAGATAACTTTGCATACACTTTTTGTTTGCCTTTAAACTTGTGGAGCCTAGCTTTCTCGAACTTTAAAAGTACCCAATCCCCTTCCTTGTAGAATTTGCTACTTCACTTTGACCATCTGTCTGGGGATGGAAAGACGAAGATAAATTCAAATTCGTCCCCATGTTATTAAATAAAGCTCTTTAGAATAGACTGGTCATTCTGGGATCTCGATCACTGACAATGGACTTAGGCATACCATGGTACTTAAAAATCTGCGCCATGAAAAGCTTAGCCATATGATCTGCCTTTATGGTTTTGCGAACCGGAATGAAATGAGCTTGCTTGCTGAATCTATCAATGATAGTCCAAATGCCATCATTCCTGACTTTGATCTTGGCAAATAAAAAATGAAGTCCATTGTAATTGATGTATATCTTTCCGTATCCTAGTGCTAGAACTGTTGCTGTAATTCCTCTATGTCCAGCATAGGGAGGTGCATGGCATTCCCCCAAAATCTTTTTCCTCATCTCTTGGGTGATGCATAGGCAGTCATCTTTCATTAGATACCCATCTTTCAGGGAATAGTGATTGGTGGACTGCCCCTCTTGCATTTGCTGTAAAATCTCACCAAAATCTGCATCATTAGCATATTGCTCCCTCATGCCTTCTAGGTCCTGATGATAAGCAATAGTCACATTGTTGACCTGGGGTCTTCGGGACAAGGCATTTGCCACTCTGTTCCGAATTCCTGGGGTATGCACAATCTGAAAATGATACATTGACAGCATACTTGCCCATTTCATATGCTTCTCAGAAAGCTTTGTCTGAGTTAGAAAATATCTCAGACTTTGGTGATCTATTTTAACAGTAAAATGTGCACCCAAAAGATAATGCTTCCATGTGTTCACAGCATGAACTACAGCCAACAATTCTTTTTCATAGATTCCCAGATATCTTTCAGCATCACGCAATCTTCGGCTCTCGTATGCTACTACATGTCCATTCTGATGTAATGCAGCCCCAACACACTCTCCACAAGCATCGCAATCAACATCAAAAGGTAGATAAAGATTCGGGACTACAAGAATAGGCTCTGTAGTCAACTTCTCCTTGAGTGTATTGAATGCTTTCTTCTGTGATATTCCCCATGTAAAGGCTGCATTTTTCTTAGTAAGGTCATGTAATGGAGCTGCGATATCAGCAAAATGCCTGATGAATCTCGTGTAATAGGAGCAAGGTCCCAAAAAACTACGGACTTCATGCACAGTTTTCAACTCAGGCCATTCTTGTATGGCTCGGATCTTTGCAAGATCCATCTGTATCCCATTCTTGGATATTATATGCCCCAGATAATGGATCTCTTCCAAAAAGAATTCACTTTTCTTGCTATTGGCAAAAAGCTGATGATTTCGAAGTTCTTGAAATACGAAAGCAAGATGTTCCCTGTGCTCTTCTTCTGTCTTTGAAAAGACTAGGATATCATCAAAGAGAGTACCCGTGAAATGCCTGTACTTTCAGAAGATGCGATCCATCATTCTATTGAATGTGGCTGGAGAGTTTGTCAACCCAAAAGGCCCCAAAAGGCATCACTAAGTATTCATACAACCCGAATGTAGTGCGAAAAGCTGTCTTATGTACATCTTGTGGTTGTATTCTGACTTGATGATAGCAACTCTTCAAGTCTATCTTGCTGAAAACTTTTGCTCCTCTAAGCTGGTCAAGCACATCATCTATGCATGGTATCGGAAATCTATTTTTGATGGTCATCTTATTCAATGCACGATAATCAATGCTCATTCGAAAAGAACCATCTTTCCTCTGTACTAGTAGTAATGGTGAGCAAAAAGGAGACGAGCTGGGCTGAATCAATCCTTTGGACAGCAAGTCCTGCACCTGAGTCATAGTCTCCTCTCTCTGAGTCGCATTGACTCTATAAGGTGGTCTATTTGGTGGCTCACTACCAAGCATTAACTCTATCTGATGATCCTTTGGTCTCTCTGGGGGTAACTCCCCTGGCAAAGCATTAGAAAAGCAATCTTTAAAGTTTACAAGAAACTGAAATTTATCTTTGTCTGCATCATTCATTTCAGCATGCATATCATTCTCTTTTTCTTTCACAAAAACCATGTACGCGGAAATTGCAGATTTTATTGCTTTACCACATGTAACATCAGATACAATGGGGATAGTCTCCCCTTTATTCTTGGCAACTAAACGCTGGTTTTTCCCCCTATGGATAAAACTCAGCACCCTCTCAGGGTATTCTATTGTTACTTTCTTTCGATGGAACCACGGTGTACCAAGTACAACATCATGCTGCTTGAGAGGAGAGATTAAGAAGTCCTCCTAATCTACATAGCTCTGCACATGGACACGAAGCTTTCCAATCAAAGGAGTAACTTGCACTGGATTCCCTTGGAACATTTGATCAGCATCAAGAGCTCTGCCTAGCTCTTCAGTTTTTATCCCTAATCTCAGGGCTAATTCTTCATATATGATATTGTCTGTAGACCTTGGATCAAATAGGATTAATGCTTGCTGATCTCTTATCTTTCCCCATGATAGCAAAAGCTCTTTTTCCTTTGGGTCTGAGGTACTCCCCAAAACATCTGGGATTGCTCCCACCATTGGCCTCGGTGGTACTTGTGGCTTTTTTTGCTCCTTAGAACCCGAAGGCTTCTCAGGGCACTGGGCAGCTATATGCCCCTCTTTCCCACATTTAAAGCATTTCCCATCTCTGCGAAATTCAGCTATCTGTTCAGGAGTGAATGAGGATTTGCCTTTATATGACTTTGAAAATTGAGTACCCCTCGGCTTTTGAGGGTGAAACCCTTTCTTTTCTACCTTGGGATACTCTCTCTTTTTTGATTTTGAAAAATCAGCTTTCTTTCTTTGAGCACGTCCTGCATGCAAGGATAGTACTGTGGATGGATCTTGTAACGGCACAAGACTAGCTACTGAAGCTGAATGCATAAGGTCTTGAATGTTCTTTGTTCCCAAAGCATTCTCTACTGTCTGAATTCTTGGACTGAGACCTGCTCTATACTTTCTCATTTGGGTTTCTTTGGAGATCTTTTTGAAAGGTGCAACCTGCAAATAAGCATCCCAAAACTTTTGATTGTACACATCCACTGTATCTCGTGCATCCATATGACAAACTGTCCCAATCTTGAAGAACATGATCTCTAAACTGTTTAGGCATAAACTGTTGGTAGAAGGCTTTCCTGAAGTCCTTCCACCTCTTTGGGGCTGACCCATCTGTGGTCTGTGCACTCCACCATGCACTAGCTGTAGCTGTCAAGTACAAACTGACCATTCTTAACTTGGAGGATTTTGAAAACTTTTCTGTACCGAATGCAGCATCAAACTGCCTGATGAACTGCAATGCTTTGTCTGTATGACCATATTGTCCATTATAGGTCATAAACTTGACAGATTTACCTCCCTCTTTGAATTCCTTGGTCTCTCTGGAAGACTTACTCTTCCTAGACTTCTTGTGTTTCCTTCTTTTCCTGGATGGTTTATCTGATAAAGAAGAAGATACAGAAGTCGAGCTCAAGGTAGACGGTGAAGGACTGGGAGATTGGTGATGATGCCTCGATCTCTTCCTGCTATGAGACCGTCCCCTATGAGATCTCCCTTTCTCTGGCTGTACACGAGAGTGTGCCTCTGGCATTGGCACATCATACGCAGCATTAGGCATAGCTTCTGCTTGAAACAAATGCTGAGCTCTTGGATTCTTTCTGAGATTTTCCATCTCTTGCATACGAGTGCATACCATCTGCTTAAATTCTTGCTGAGTTTGTTGCACACTTCTCTGTCTTGGATGTGCATCCCTATCCTGTGAATCCCACTGGATAGGTGATTGAGCCATTTTCTTGCAACTCGTCTGAGATCTGCAAGTTTCTCACACACACTGTGTATGCAACTAATGCACGTTGCCTTTGCTTTTCAAAAAGAAAAATTACCTCAACAAGAGGTGTCTTGCATTCACAACTTGTGCCAGTACCGGGCTGCCGTCAACTCAAGGCATATACCCACAAAGTTGCCAAGGCATCAACAACTATATTGTCCCTTTTCTGGCTACTGCAAAAAGCACTGAGTATGCATCTGATTCCCTTTTCCTGAGCACACAGGCATGCATCCCTTTACTTGTCCAAATCTCTGATTTTTCTCTGGTTTCTGCTTTTTCTGACAGTAAATGCTTTCTCAGATAGGTGAAAACTGTTAGCAGAAACAGTCCTTGCAACTTTTTTTTTTCTTGGGGGGGGACAGTAACCAGATGGGTAACTACTGGTTACTCTAACCAGACTGACTGGTTCTGGTCTGGTTAGTCTGTGACTGGATAGTTACTGTCTGGTCAAACTGACCAGACTGGTTCTGTTATGGTCTGGTTTGGTTGGGCCAGCTAACTGGACCTCTGACCAAAGTCCAGCTAGCTAGAGTTACACTAACCACGGGTTAGCCACCTGTCTGCCACGTGTCAGTGCCATGTCAGCATCTGAGCTGGCTGCCACATGTACTGCCACATCACCTGAGTACTTCGCCACCTGGCTGCCACGTGTACTACCACGTCAGCACCACACGTGTGTGCACCACGTCATTTGCTGAACTGCCACGTCATCTGTTGCCTGGCTAGGTGCCACATCTGAGAGGGGGAAGAGAGGTGGAAAGGGAGCAAGAGAGTGAGAGTGAGAGAGAGAGACAATAGTGCGGGTGTGAAGTGTTGAGTGAGCCACACCACAAACTCACTTAAGTTTTATTAGGATTAGGTTTACCCTATGACTGTCTTAAGACAGTCATAGGTGTCCTAACTTTAATTCTTTAATATAAGGGTAGGCAATGTGCCTTTACCCCAACAACCTCCCACCTAAAGGCCAATGTGCCTAAAGGGGAGAAAAGAATAAAAATACAGCAATATACAGTTACTGTATACAAGACCATAAAGTAAGAATGGTCTCATCCTAATCCCATGATGTGGCGGCAATGTGCAAACCGCTCTGTAGGCAAGCTCTTAGTGAGCAAATCTGCAGGATTATCATCAGTATGTACTTTCACAAGCTCAAGACGCTTGTCTTCCAGTACCTCCCTGATAAAATGATATTTCACTTCTATGTGCTTGGTCTTCTGATGAAAAACCGGATTCTTTGCCAACATGATAGCACTCTGACTATCACAATGCAAAACTGGCATATCTCCTGTAATGCCCAAATCTTTCACCAGCCGAGTAAGCCATATTGCTTCCTTGCAAGCCTCAGTGGCTGCAACATATTCAGCTTCTGTGGTTGATAGTGCAACGCATTTCTGCAACCGTGACACCCATGATATAGCACCTCCTGCAAATGTAAAAATATAACCGGTAGTAGACTTCCGGTTATCTGCATTGCCTGCATAGTCTGAATCTGTAAAACCATGCACCAAAGCATCCTGCCTACCATAGCATATGCACAAGTCTTTGGTACCTTTGAGATACCTCAAGACACCTTTCACTGCTTCCCAATGCCGCTTGCCTGGATTTGCCATATACCTGCTGATAACTCCCACCGCAAAAGCAATATCCGGACGAGTGGCAACCATGGCATACATCAAAGATCCAACTGCAGATGCATACGGAACCTTGGCCATTTCAGCCTTATCATCATCTGATCTGGGGCTGTCCTTACTGCTGAGTTTTAAATGTGGAGGCAACGGGGTACTAATGGACTTCCCCCCCTCCATTTTAAACCTCTGCAGTACTTTGTCAATGTACTCTTTCTGTGACAGAAACAAAAGTCCCTTGGACCTGTCACGAGTAATACGCATGCCAAGAATATGATTTGCATCACCCAAGTCTTTCATGTCAAAAGACTGATGCAGTTGTTTCTTCAAAGCACTAATCTCATGCTGAGATTTACTGGCAATAAGCATGTCATCCACATATAGAATGAGTAGCATCAAACTGCCATCCGTTGCCCGTTTGGTGTACAAGCAATGATCGGTCTCACACCTATGATACCCTTGGGACTGCATGAATGCATCAAACTTCTTGTACCATTCTCTTGGTGCCTGCTTGAGTCCATACAAGCTCCTTTTGAGCTTACACACAAGCTGCTCTTTCCCTTTAACAGCATATCCCTCTGGCTGACTCATATAGATCTCATCATGGAGATCTCCGTGAAGAAAAGCTGTCTTCACATCCATCTGACATAAATTCATGTCAGCATGAGCAACAAGAGCCAACACTGCTCGCAAAGTAGTCATCTTGACTACAGGGGAAAAGATCTCATCAAAGTCAATGCCCTTCTCCTGCTTGAAGCCCTTGGCAACCAATCTGGCCTTATACCGAGGTAAATCATTTGAATCCACTTTGACTTTGTAAACCCACTTGCATGGCAAAACTTTTCTGCCTGCAGGTAACTGCACCAAGTCCCATGTATCATTCTGAAGTAGAGAGTCCATTTCTGACTGCATGGCTTTCTCCCACTTCTTTTTCTCTGTTCTTCCCATAGCTTCCTTGAAGCTGGAAGGCTCACCACAATCTGTCAGCATGATAAAATCAGCCACATTATTGGCTCCTGGAACAAACCTGACAGGAGGCCGTTGTGCACGGGTGCTCCTCCTAACAAACTGTTCCGGATTAGGCTGCTGTCCAGCCTGGTCTTCATGCATAACAGGTGGCTGTACCACCGTATCTGGCTGTTCTACAGCCCCATCAGTTGGCACATCCAGTGGTGCATCATTGGCAAAATTATCTGGCTGATTTTCAGCCTGTATACCCTCTTGAACAGGGTGATCTGCAGCAGGCTGCTGCTGCATATAAATGGGCATTCTTTGCTGTCCAACATCATCATAAATAACCCTCCTGTATTCCACAGGTTGCACGGGTTCCTTGTGTACACTATCTTCTTTAAAGATGACATCATTGTTGCGTATAATCTTCCGTTTAACGGGATCCCATAACCTGTACCCCATTTCACCTTCATCACCATATCCCATAAAGATGCATCTGATAGACTTTGGATCCAGTTTGGTGCGTAGATCTTTGCGTACATGAGCAAAGCACTCGCAGCCAAAGACCCGTAAGTGCTTATATGAGGGTGGCTTGCCAGACCACACCTCCTCTGGCACTTTCAACTCCAAAGCCTTATTTGGTGACCTGTTAATAATGTGAATTGCTGTTTGCACGGCTTCTGCCCAAAAGCCATGGGGTAATGCAGCATAAGACAACATACATCGAACCTTCTCCTGAATAGTTCGATTCATCCGCTCACTGGCACCATTTTGAGATGCATTATGAGGAGCTGTGAGTTCCTGTTTGATGCCCTTAGCTTGGCAAAACTGCACAAAAGCATGTGACACATACTCACCCCCATTATCGGATCTTAGGCATTTCAGCCTACGACCTGTCCGATTTTCAACCTGAGCGACAAATCTCTTGAAAGCATTTAGGGCATCTCCCTTATGCTTCAAGAAATATACCCACACCTTACGTGTGGCATCATCAATGAAAGTAATAAAATATTTGGCACCCCCTAGTGATAACTGTGGCATCTCACACAAATCAGTGTGCACTAGATCAAGTGGTGCTCTATTTTGGGGAGTTCTCCTCTTATGAGGAGTCACAGAATGCTTGCCAAAAATACAATGATCACAAGTAGGCAAATCTGAAAAAGAGAGAGGCGGCAGATAACCCAAACGTGACAGTTCTTGCATTCCCATAACAGACATGTGTCCCAACCGGCTATGCCACAATGAAACCTTTGGCAGCTCGGTTATGGCAACAACATGATTACCCACACTGGAAACATAAAGAGGGTACAAGGTATCACTCTTAAAACCCTCAGCCACTACTGTCTGGCCATCAGTAATCACCCATTTGGAATCCCCAAATGTGGTGTGGTAACCACTGTCATCTAATAAGCCAGTGCTAATCAGATTTTTCTTGATTTCCGGCACATGGCGAACACCATCAAGCATAAATGACTGTCCATCAGGAAATACTATCTTTATACTGCCAATCCCTGCAATCTGACATGCATAGTTGTTCCCAAGATGAACAACTCCATGAGTACCTGTGTAGGAGGTAAACCACTCCCTATGAGGTGTAACATGAAAAGAGGCACCTGAATCCAAGAGCCAGGTGTGCATGTCATGGCCATCAATAACCAAAGCATGTGCTATTACAGCAGAAGAGCATAAAACATCATGTATGTCACTGTCACTGTCCTCTGCTGCAACATTCACTGCATCCAATTCAACTATCTTGGCCTTGCCTTTGCCTTTGCTTGCATTTCCTGCATCTTGTGTTTCAGCCTTCTTGGCTTTCTGATCCCGTATGAACTTGAAGCACTTCGACTTCACATGTCCCTTCTTGCCACAATAAAAGCATTCAATGTCCTTTTTGCCACGGGACTGACTGCGGGATCTGGACTTACTAGCAGATCTCCCCTTCTGCTGAGTCCTGCCTCTATCCTGTACCTGCAAAGCATTTGAAGACTTGCTGCCCGCATTATTCTTCCTGCTCATCTCCTCCATAAGGAGAGAGCTCTCTACATCAGCATAAATAAGAGTGGCATTTGAGTTTGACAGGGTGGTCTTGAAAGTGTCCCAACTCTCAGGGAGGGTACACAACAAGAAAGTGGCCTTGAACTCCTCATCAAGATTCAACCCCTGTGCAATCAGCTGTGTAAAGATAGCATTGAACTCACTCAAGTGTGAGGTCATAGCTGTACCTTCCTTCATGCGAAGATCGACCAGCTTCTTCAGCCAATAAACCTTACTGGCTGAGCTCTTTTGGGCATACAATTCCTCTAGTCTCTGCCATAGACCATAAGAGGTCTTTTCAGCCTGTACATTGAACACAAGAGTGTCTGAAATAGTAAGCATAATAGCTGCCCTCGCAGACAAATCAAGCTCTTCCCAATCATCAGCTGCCATATCAGATGGCTTGACACCCTTTACCCTTATGGGCTTAGCAATCTTCTTTAACAGAAGAACATTCAAGCACTGTTCTGCCCATAATGCATAGTTATGTGCTCCTTCCAGTTTCTTTATGTTCAGAATTGAAGAATCACCTCCTCCTGATGCCATATCAGATGAGGAAAATACCTGACTCCCTGGAAGTAAAAAAGACTGAATAATAAAGTTCTGATTTCTCAGAAAAGCCTGCTCTATTCAAGAGCCAGTAGCACTCTCAAAAGTGCTGTTTTTACTGTTAGTAAAATCTGCAGCAAAACAGTAAATGTCCCTGCAAGTACTGTACCTTCTGACAAACTGTTCTGTGCTCAAAGAGGCATAAAAAACAGTAATTTCAGACTGCTGCTGCTGCTCAACAAGAGCTTAACAGTGCATAATTATCTGACAAAACCACTCAGACTGCTGTAAACACTGCTGTACTGACTGTACTGATCACTTCTCCCACCTCAGATGAGGTATGTCACTGTCTCAAATTGCAGAAAATACTTGACTGACACCCCAAAAACAGTAAATGACTCTTCAGCCTGTCACACAAAACCTGCAACAGGAAATGGGATAAATCCCAAGCAATCACCCTTATACCAAGGGGAGAAAATGCATCTGAAGATCTCTGTTGGTAACCCAAGTGCAATCAAACAAAGTCTGGGCAAAAGCCCCTTGATCTGACACCTGAATCAAGTGGAGGACACCTCAACAATGAGGTAGCATGCAATATGAAAATCTCTCTGACTCTTGTACCTGACAATGTGCAAAGCATAGACTGCCTCTGTGTACTCAGTAACAACACAAACCACAAAGTACAAACACCCAGAAGAAAATCTTTTGAGCACTGTCAACGATGGGCAGTTAGGGACCGAGTAAACTCGATGCGCCCTGACCAAGCGTGGCTCAACTGAGATTTTCAGAGTGTGTACAAAGAATGTGACCTGCAACAAATGTCACCAAATGCACTGCGGAAATAAAGCAAATGTGTGCTCCCTGGCTACACACTGCCTCAAGGCATAGACTGCAAACACATCTAGGCAAAAGCCCTTTGATAATTTCACTCAAAACTGAGATTTTTCCTCAGTAAATGCATAGAAGCTCCGGCTGTCCTGCTGTACTTCTGTCCTTGCAGCAGGTACATGTTCCCCCAAAAAAAAAGAATTTCGACTTGCTGTAGGCACACTTCCCAAGAAAAAAAAACGAGGCTCTGCCTGGCTCCCTACGCGCACACATGCACGTCGAAGGAGATCCAGCTTCCTGGGTGAAGAACTGTCGTCCGTACAGTTGTACGGCAGTCCGTACGACTGTACGGACAGCCCGTACGGTTGTAGTAGGACTAGCTGCACACAGCAGCTAGACAGCTGCAGATGCAGCGTCGCGGTGTACAGCAGCTGCTGTACAGCTGTAGCAGTTCGCCCTAGCTGCGAAATGCGCCGCCGCCACCCGTGAAGCCCTAGCTGCGAAGTGCGCCGCCGCCACCTGTGAAGCCCTCGAAAATGCGCCGCTCTGATGCCCTAGCTGCTCGCCGCCGCCTTGGACTGCTCCCGCGCCATCGACTGCTGCGCCGCCGTGATGCTCTGACAATGCCCGTGCAGATCTGGCCGCCCTGGAGTTCGCGACCGCCGTACGGCTCTGCGCCCTGGTCCGCCTGGTCCGTACGGTCGTACGGACGAAGTACGGCAGTACGGAACTGTCCGTACGTCCGTACGGTACGGGTTAGGTCGAGGTAGAGGGGGCTGGGTAGGGAAGAGGGGAGCTAAGTAGGCTCTGATACCAGTTGAGAGGGGGAAGAGAGGTGGAAAGGGAGCAAGAGAGTGAGAGTGAGAGAGAGACACAATAGTGCGGGTGTGAAGTGTTGAGTGAGCCACACCACAAACTCACTTAAGTTTTATTAGGATTAGGTTTACCCTATGACTGTCTTAAGACAGTCATAGGTGTCCTAACTTTAATTCTTTAATATAAGGGTAGGCAATGTGCCTTTACCCCAACAACATCAGCACAATACACGTCTGCCATGTCACGAAAGCTACGTCACCCTAAGGTTGAACCTTGGATGAAAACGGGTGACAAAAACTCTATACAACAATCACGCGCCGTCGCGTTCACGGGCTGGTGGTCTACTCTATTGTTCTCGAAGCGCCCACTGCAAGGGATAAAAGAAAGTTGTTCAAAGCAGATGCAGCTTCGTCCGTTTACGCTTCATCAGTGCCTTTCTGATAGCATTTGTTGGTTGTGCAATCTGCGAAGAGTAGTCTTCGGAGGCATAGTTGTAGCATGGCATCAACGCTGCACGTCAGGTGAGTTCTATGCCACGGAATCACAAAGAGAGATGGTTTTGGGGCTAGCTTGCTTGGTTGGGTCTACGCAGGTGCACTGCTTGCATGAGCGCCTACATATACAGACCAACTCACCACACTTGTGCGGCAAAAAATTATTTTGTCAAAGCCCTGTTCCGCCATACTATCAGAAGTCCGTGTATCCTCTTTACGGATACTTTACGCTCAAGATTGTCATCTCCAAGGAAATAGATGAATCCGGCTTTGATACCAATGAAATCCTTCCGTAAAAAACTGCAGAGACACTCTCATTTCTCTCCCTCTTTCCCTCTCTCAACAGAGACACTAGGGCCCAGGACAATCGTCGGGCTAGACCCCCCCGAAGGTTTTGATTACTTGAGAGAAAACTGAGTACAAGAGTTCAGCGTGGAAGCTGTTCATACAAAAAATCCAAACGTGAATAAGTATTACATGAGCTCTAAGGCTCCCCTTCTTGGCAACAAGCCACTTGTCAATTTCTACATTACTTTCCTAATTACATGCCACTAAGGGCAACTCTAGAGTCTTCGAAGCACTTGGTCACGCGAACCGCCTCCTAGACTCTTGTTAGGCTCCCGTGGCGCTTAGGAAAATAACTCTTCCTAGTACCTGCAACAATTAATTAAAGCGCACCACCATGGTACCCATTAATTGTTAGTGCTTTGCATGCAAATAACACACTGTGGACTAATTCTAGTCACGGTGGGTGTCCCCACTGAACACATGTACACACATAACAAATATAAAAATATATATTTATTCTCGGGTTAACCGAAGTCAATGCTCTTGATCATAATTAAGGGCTTTGACCAAGGGTCGAGGCGCCTTAATTATAGTCAAGTCTCTCCAACCAAAGTTGGCACATCTTGGTTAACCGTAGTTAACCCTCTTGGCGCATGCCAAGTCTCGTTGACCAAAGTCAACACTCTCTGACCGTGGTCAGCTCTGTGGTTCTCTGGCAGTTAACCCTCTTGGTAATAAACCAAGTCTCCTCGACCGATGTCAGGTTTATTGACCAGAGTCAAGTGTCTTTGACCGTAGTCAATTCTTTGGCCATTAAAAGAACTTTTTGACCATAATTAAGACAGATAAAAACTCTTTAATTATGATCAGATAAATGGTCAACTGTACTTTGACTTAGGATATTTACATTGTGGTGACAGAACATGACAGGTTTGAGGTCTTATTGAGTAGACAGAGGTAGGCAGGAGCTGGGAATGAGACGCAGCTGAAGAGGGTGGCAAAGAGGCTTGAGAGGGGCAACAGGTTTAGGGACTGCTTGGAAACAGTCATGGAAGCATTATATCTTTATACTGCTTTATTTGTCATTTTCTTCTTTGTGCTGCAACCTTTGTTTGAGCTGCTATATTCTGAAAACTTTCAACCCGCATCAGGTTAAATGGTAGATGTCCTCCCTGAAATTCATATTCATGCTATTTTCATTTCTCAGGGTTAAAGAAGAACAAGGAGCGCTATGAGGCAGAGATGGCAGAGCTAGGGTCTGCCAGGGAAATGCAGAGTAGAGAAGCTGAAGCAGCTGGAAAAATCAGTGGACTGGAGAGAAAGATACAATATGCGGATATCGAAAAGGTACTTTCTCATGGCGCGATCAGGTGGTTAAGAAGATTTCCTGAATGGGTAGATTAGAAGTGAAGTAACTATTTGTTTCTTTTCCCTGCCAAGTCTGTGTAGGCCAGTTTTCATGCTCTTTTGACTTTTCATGGTGTAGAAAAATATTGAAGATAAGCTCTCCAAGCTTGCTCAACAGAGGGAGGCCATAAAGGGGGAGATTGATCGAGTCAATCCAGAGCTTCAAAAGGCAAATATCTCCTTTTTAAAAATATTGACTGCCATTAAGCTTGCTGTCATACTATATTGAGTGCTGTTGGTCCATCTTAGTTATTCATCATAGTTAGTAACATATGTGATTTGTTGTTGCAGGTGCAGGAAATTATTTCGAACAGGAACAAAGCTATCGTGAAGCTGGAAAACCGAATCAATGAAATTATTGACAGAATCTATAAGGACTTCAGTGAATCTATTGGAGTTGCAAATATTCGTGAATATGAAGAAAATCAATTACGAGCTGCCCAGGAGTTAGCAGAAAGGCGACTCAGTTTGAGCAGTCAAATTTCAAAACTGAAAAATCAGTAAGGCTGTACATGCGTTGATGAAGTGTTATACAATATTTTATAGTGTCCAAGTATGTTTAGTATTTGAACATTGCCATGTCCAATCATTGATATTGGATGGTTTTTACAGGCTGCAATATGAACAAAGGAGAGATACCGAGGCACCCTTGAGAAAGATATCTACCACTCTTGAGGTTTTGAGGGAAGAGCTGATCAGGGTGCAGAGCCACGAAAGCGAAGAAAAGGCAGCCATGGATACAGCTGCACAACAATTAGAGGAAATGAAAAAAGAGGCAGAGGGTGGGTTTGGAAAGGCTTGTTTTGGGTAAAAACAAAAGAGTGGAATTATTTTGCCGTGAAGAATGCTGAAGATTTTCTTTGTGATGCAGGAATAAAGTCCAAAGCTGATCAATTTGAGAATGAAATACAGGAGTTGAAAAAACAAGCAAGCAGTGATACTGCAAACCTTGGCAAACTGAAGCGGCAAATGACTGTGAAGGTTCTCTCTCAGAACATCTACATACACAGTCAATGACTTGTCATTTTCAATTATGAAATGAGTCAAGTCTATCAGGAAAAGAATTTCTCTGATATTCATTAATGGAAGGTCTTCCAGAACCGACTTCACTTTTATCCCATGGTTTGCATTGAAGAGTTACTGAGGAAAAAGAACTTCTGAGCTCAGGTTGCTACGAGGTTTATATTTCTCTATATGCTTTTGTGCACTCAAGGTCTCACATTGGATGACTCAGTGACTAGCAAGGTGAATTGAATGTTGGTTGTGCAGCGAACCTGAGGAGAGTAAAATATATACACTGGTTCATGGTCACAGCTTTGATTTTCTGTATTTGCTTGGCAGACATGTAAAAGTTGTCAGGAAGACCCAAATTATGGAGAAATGGACTAAAAACTGTCTTGAAAGTACTGCACAATGTGAGGCAACAAAGGGAGATAGAAAGAAAGAAAGAAAGAAAGTTTATTAAAAGGCTCTATGTTACAGATACAATGAGCTCAATGGGTGGAGCCTTTAAGCGGGCATCAGCACCCAAGAAAAATACAACATAATCATTTAAACAGCCCATGGAGAGGATGCTGTGGCATAGCATCACTGAGATGATCCTCTGGAAACTGATGGAGGGGTCAAGCCCAAGGGGGAGCCTGGTGGTGTACAAGGCTGTGATGGCATAAAACCTTTGACACAGCACTTGCGGCGGTCGATGTGTGTGGTCCGTTGTGGCCTCCTAGTTGTGGCCCTGTGTAGGACTAGTGCAACTGTCACGCCATCTCCCTGGGGCCTACTGGTCCGTGCCATCTGGCAGCGATCAAGTCTAGTTGTACACCCTGATCTCTCCTATGTGTCTTGAGTAGATGCTCTGTGTTGGATGGTCTGATGAATGAACGTTGCTAGGCATATCTGTTTTGGATAAGGCAAGAAATTAGAGAGGGGTCTGAAACTATCCTTGAGGAGACAATGGTAATGACGTCGGATCTCATAGTATACCGGGCATCTAAAAGCGAAATGGTCCTTTGACTTGATCTCCTGCTGATCACATACAATACAGATGCCCTCTTTATGTATGACCTTAGCTTGCCCACTCCAGTGCGTAGTTGGATTGATGAGACACGGAATGCCCAATCAATAGCTCAAGGAATGGGGGAGGTGAATCAGTGTATAACCTAATGGTTCAATGAAGCCCTCCTCTGAAATCCATAAGCAGTGTTCCTTATAGAAGATTGAGCTTCATAGGGAGCTCGTTGGGTGCCAACTAGGCCCGGAATGTGTGTAGCTGTAAGAGATCCTCTTGGATAACTTGATTGACCTCGTGATAGGTGATTGGAATAGGAGGCGCCTCAATGCTATATTGAAAGGGGGATAATTTGTCCATGTGGAGCTCAAACCATGTTCGTGTATGTGCGTACCAACACCTCTGATGGCCCTCAGAAGTTAAAGTCATGTAACCCTATCGAAACCATGGTCTACAACACTAGAATCATATGCAAGCAACTCGACACCCAACCATGCTGATCCAGACTTGGCCCCATTGAGCCGAGGCTAGAGGGCCTTGTGGAAACTGCAAGCCCTACAAGCCATACCTCACCCTTGGCATCCCATACCTCCTGGTGAACATCTGCATTGGTAGCTCCTACTTCTACTCCCTCACTGGCCAGTGTGTGCAACTATGGCCCTGGCCCTCCCTTTGTAGCCTCGAGGAAGAGTGCTCACCAAGAAAAGTGAAAAAGCAATCCTGTTGACCCATGCTCCCACGGATAGCACTCTAGCCTGTCATCTCCCTACCTATCCCTAGCGTGCACATGACATACTTTCCTTTCTCAAAGAGCTGACTGCTGAGCTGATAAACTCTCAGAAGAAGTAGTCAACTTGCTAGAAACAACTCACTATTGGTCCAAACCAATAGACTCAAGGACAATCCTACCAAGAGAGCCACCTGCTCAGAAACATAACATGAGCATGAAGTCCTGGTCAAAAAGCAACATCCTTTGGTAGTGAAATCAAATCTACACTCCTCAGTCTCGAAAGTGAATCAAATCTACACTTTCCAGGTCTCGGAAGTGAAATTAAATCTAACTTTCCACACTTGAAAAGTCAAAATATCTGCTTTTCACATGTAGTCTAAAGTCTTAACTCAAAGCAAATTTGGCCGGTCAATGTCAAAGAAGCTTGAGTATCAAGAACCAATATTTTAAAAGACTCTATTATGATTTAAGCGAGCATCTCATAATTGTCTGTATGAGTAACCTATCTTCTAAGAAAGGAAAAGGTAGTCTTGTGTTCGTAGGCGCAGAGTCCTAAATAAATCTGGATGCTCTGGCATAACCCCGTCACATTGATGGATCATGGAGTCCCATACCACCTGAATACACCACACCCCCACGTACTATGATTGCTAAAACTCCAGTTTGTGGATTTGTCGCGAATTATCAATACAAATGGCCAACCAAAAACCACAAAATTGAAAAAGCTCTCGAAAAGTATTGATGCAATTCGAGACTAGGGACCAACTCTTGGTCTAGAGAATAGGCAGCGTCTGTGCACGTAGAAACTTCCTTGACAAGCGTCCGAGTCGAAGCATCTATCTATACCCATCAAATCTTGGAAGCTAAGCATGTTTCCCAAAACTTTGGACTCATTGAAATCCTTGAGATTTTAGATCCCTATGAAAGGATTCTCATCAAACAATTAGCTATAGACATCTAAGACACCCCCAATTGGCAATCAAAAGGCTCTCATGTCTATAAGCAACAAACAATTAAAGTTTTAGAATCACATCCACAAAGAAGTGGGTTAAAAGCTTAAGAGTTAACCTTATGACAAGCATAAGAAAACAATGTATTGAATTCAGCCCAAAATCGGGTGAGTACAAAGAAAGGCTGAGGTGCCTAGAGATCAAGTGCGAGATCTCTTATGCTTATAAAGAACATGGTGTTGACGCAATGCTTCTAAGACACATTGTTGACACTTATTAGAGCCTTTAGTCACATACTTTTGATTCTGTGGAGTCTGATAATATCTAAGAGATTCCCAAAGCTCTTCTTGCAAATTCTCCCATCTCCTGAAGGACAGCTTTTGGTCTTCGTGGAATGAGGTTTGAGGTGATTTCATCCTCCAATTCTACAAGATAGTAATCCAAGGAAGGAGTCTTGTTACTGTGGTGGCTCTCCATCACCAAACACTCGCGAAGATTGAAACTGCAAGATGCTTCGAGAAATCGCCCACGACAAGATGATGGCTGAAAGGAATGGTAGAGGAGGAGGATATCATAGTGGACAAAGAATTCAGCGCAGCTACAGAGCTTGTGCTGAGAAGAGACGGGTAGAGATAGCAAATCGCAAGAGAATCACAGCCAGAGGAGCTAGCAATGATGGCAAAATTTGAGAGAAGGATGCTAGGTCTATGAGTGTGGAGGGACTGTATGGAAGGGCCTAACCTTGGTTAGGGAGACTTCAAGTGGGCCGAGAGATTCGACTATGGCAACTCCTTGTACCATGGCCTTCTACCCACAAAAAGTGAGCTTGAACTTGAGGCATTCACCCCAATGTGGGCTTGTGGGCCTCCTCCAAACCTTAGGTTCATATTTCTTTTTGAAGTGTAGAAAATAGCTGAGTTGTGTCTGTATGAGAGATTTTGAAATGATCATAAGAGGGATTGACTGTATAATGACTGGTCCAAACAGATGAGAAACAAAAAAAAATGCATCCAAATAGATAGTAGAAACATCACATGATGTGCTCTGCATATTCTGATATTAGAGATCTTGCCAGAGCTTTGTTTACTGAGGTAAACAAGTTTAGGAAGTGCACACAACCCTCAAATTGTTATAAATGATATCCAAGAGAAGCATGTGTGCACTGGGGAGGCGTAATCTAAGCTTTTCGTTGCCTTATTTGTTTTGCAGATTGTCGTAATCATGGGTAGGGGAGCATTTGTATTTCAAATATTTCCACCAGCAAATTGCAACACTCTTGGCCTGATCCCTTTTAGAACAAGAGAGGAGGGGATTCTTTTTCAGTTTTGGGTTCCATAGGCTACATTTGGTCTTGCAGGACGCTAAAAAGGAAGGTCATCCAATCCATCCATCCATCGTCCTTACTCCCTTCGAAAACGAGAGAGAACATACTCCCTCCAGCACTATTTGGATTCATCTTCATGTGCACACCAGCACACCGTCCTTGCCACATGCCTTGGACGTATGGATTATGCATTGATTTGATAAGGTTGATCCTTCTTTACCAATGTTTTGGCTGCCTGCTTATGCACTGTGGAATAGAAAGGAAAGGGTTAGCCATGGTTTATGCCATTAAAAAAGATAGAAATTGTGAAACCACTTCAGGTTTTACCCAAGATCTGTTGTACGTGATGAGAACAAGCCCAACAGTACAAGAAGATGGCTCCTCTTGCTGCTGATGGAGTTCGACTTCACTCTGGTGGTGAGGAAAGGCAAACAACACCCGTGGACCACTGATCACGAATTGACACTGGATAAGAAGCCAGTGGGGTAGAGGATGACTTGATGGCTCAAATGGTAGGTGACACTTGAGAGGGTTCATGTGCAAAATTACAAATGTGCTTACTCAATATGCTTGTCCCATGACTTGCATACAACATGTGTTCAAGAGTCCTTACATATGGGTCCTACATTCCTTTCCCTTCATAAAAAATTGAAATTTATAATTTTGTAAATTTGAAGTCCCCTTTCGAATGTTATCCCTTCCTTGCTTCACCTTTTTCTTAATAGGGTGGTTTATCTATAGTTAAGTTAAGTGCCTCATTGCCCAATTTTGCTTGGCTGGTTGCCCTTCGTGCCTTTTTCACGGCAACCATTGCAACCTTGCCTTAGGTCTTTTCCTTATCTGCTGGTGGTTTAAAACATAATATTTTCAGCTGGTATTTGGAGGAGTAAGCTTCGTCTTATGGAGAGGACAAGTCTTGCTGGGACATAATTATGTCTTAACACGTTTGTATAACGTGAACAGACAAATTGCCTTAGTGTGACAGTAATATCAATCAACAATGTATCATATGAATTAATCTCAAAATCGTGTGAAATTCACAGAGCAACCAGATTCTCGAAAACGGTTTCTTTACAGGTAAAGTAATGGAGCTGATCTCTTGATGGTGCTTTGACAGGAAACACAAATTGAACAGCTAAACTCTCGCAGGCTCGAAGTGCTGGAGAATTGCGAATTGGACCAAATAAAGCTTCCCATTGTGCCAGATTCCATGGATGTAGACTCTGCTGGATCAAGTGTACAGTTATCAACATATGATTATTCACATCTAAACAGATTGCATCAGCAGGTGGGTATCTGTCACCAGTTGGCTGTTGCAGATCATTTCCCTTCACGTTATTTGGTGTCTCCACCTGTTGATGTTGACCATTTGACTGAGCTGTAAAATCATCTAGGCAACTGAGAAAGAGAAGCTCGAGGCAGAGTTCAAGGCAAAATTAGCATCCATTTCTTCGGAGATAGAAAGAACTGCTCCAAATCTCAAAGCTTTGGATCAGTATGAGGTCCTTCGTGAAAAGGAGAGGGAGGCGGTTGAGGAGTTTGAAGCAGCCAGGAGGGAGGCGAAGGAAATTACTGACAAATATAACAGTGTCAAACAAAAAAGGTTTCCGAGTTTTTTGGTTATTTATGAAACAGCTACTATGAGCAATAGTTACACATTATTAACGATGCTATTTATTGATTTTGCAGGTATGAAAGGTTTATGGATGCATTTAACCATATTTCCACTAATATCAATAAGATCTACAAGCAACTTACACAGAGTAATACCCACCCTCTTGGTGGCACTGCTTATTTGAGTTTAGAGAATGAAGATGAGCCATTTTTATATGGGATCAAGTACACAGCCATGCCCCCTACAAAGCGTTTTAGGGACATGGAACAGCTTTCTGGTGGAGAGAAGACCGTGGCTGCTCTTGCACTGCTTTTTGCTATCCACAGGTATAGTGATTCAAGATGGTGGAGAGAGTTTAATTAGGGGCTGTCCTTTTTTTAAACCTGTTTATCAATCGAACAATTAAATTTCCGTCATGATACTAAGTTCCATGTACTTTTGGCCTGTTGTGATTGCAGTTTTCGACCATCTCCATTCTTTGTACTAGATGAGGTAGATGCAGCTTTAGACAACTTGAATGTTGCTAAGGTGGCAGCCTTCATCAGAGCCAAATCTAGAGATGAAGCAATAAGCCAAGACAATGAAAGCAAGGGGGTTGGATTCCAAAGCGTGGTCATATCACTGAAAGACTCCTTTTATGATAAAGCAGATGCTTTGGTCGGTGTTTATCGTGATTCTGAGCGAAGGTAAGTGTGCGGTTTACTGATCTTTGCTTTGCTAAAAAAATTTGGGCAGTTTTTCAGGTATTGCATTTCAGCTACGTAGTGGGTATATAATAAAGTGCTGTGGATTGCAGTTGTTCCAGGACTCTTACTTTTGACCTCAGCAAATATAGTGATTAAGTTGGGTGCAGTCTTATACAAGTCAAAACATGAATGGGCGCAGATGGTCTCTTTCCACTAGCCATGGTTTCAAGACTGTATTTATGTACATAGCTGCTTTCTAAGGGAGTGGAGCTTATCTTTTTATGTATATATAGCAGCACTTGACGTTTAGTCAATTGCCTACCATGGAAACCTCAAGTGTAATTTGGATGTTAAAAATCTGGCTTTTTCCTTGTCTATAAATGGGATTCAAAAAGAGCGTATTTGCACCTCAAGCTTTGGTATTCATGGGATAATGAAATTCGATGTTGACATTAAAATATAATCTCTTAGAAATAGTGGCTATTTTATCAATTTGCGTTAATTTGTGAAAAAAATCTCGTTTCCCAAGAGTTTTTTGCAATATTCTTTGAGGTCCCTAAAGACAATGGCTTTCAGTTTGTTTTTGGGGACCAGTTCTGTGCATTCTTTATTGGAGTTGGAGTGCCAAGCCTTATAAATAGCATCCCTTTAAGGGACTTTTCTATTCTAATGTATCTTTTTAATTCATTTTCTCGCTCATGAACGGCTATTCTCACCTAATGGCTTGGTTAACCTAGCTAACTTTGCATGTTGGTTCATCTATGTACTTTCCTCCATTTGGGCTTTTTTAACATGGTGACTTGATTTAGCTGCAAGAAATCACGACTCATCTAGAGGATTGGCTTACAATTGCATCGAAAGAACAATGCAATCAAGACTTGTTGATTTTCATCTTCACATGACTCAATTGATCGGAGCTTTTTTGATATGGAAACTTGATTTAGGTGCAAGAAATCATACGACTCATCTAGAGGATTGGTTTAAAATTGCATCGAAAGAACAGTGCAATCAGGACCGGTTGATTTTCATCTTCAAATTTCGCATATGTTCTAGCTTTGCCCTTAATTTTCAAGTAGTCATGTGTGGGTGTGTGCTAAGGTGGGAATTGAACCAACTGCACCCAATAGTCACAATCTCAAACCCCCAGGGTGAACTCTAATGTAGGATGGAGAAACATGGGCACATAAGAAGGAAGGGACATAAGGGCAACACCTGCCAATCATGTGGTTGTCTCACCTAGAATTAGGATTTTTTGATGTCGCTTATGCAAATTTTCTTTTCCCAACTTGTCTAAAAAGGTTTTCTATATACTCTTTGGATGCCTGCATATAATGATTTCTCCCTTTTGAGTAGCTTTTGGGATGCTAGGCATAGCTTGAAATGTATTCTGATATGTTATCTTTGATGATTATCCTTAGTGTCTACCTCATAGATAGCGGTGCTACACATTGGCGATCACAATTTTCCTTCATTTTTTATGTTGTAGGTTCTTGGGTTTTCAATCCAAGGGTCCATTTGGTTGTATGCCTTGTGTTATTTTTAAAAGCTCTTTATTGAGATTTGGTATTATAAGCCATCTCTCTCTCTCTCTCTCTCTCTCTCTCTCTCTCTCTCTCTCTCCATACATAGATACATATACATACATACATACATACATATATATATGTGTGTGTGCGCACCCAAAAAAAAAGTGTGTGTGTGTGTCGATACAGGTAGGTCTTTGTAATGTCAATAAGTGGAGACTTTTTTGGCATTATGTACATAGAATGCATCTCGATGTAATTTCTTTGCAGGAACACAACCAACACTTCTTGGTTGGCCAGTAAGGCCACTTCGCTGGTTATGACATATTTTATGCTGGTACAATGCACTTTTTGGGGGTATGCATACTGGTGAAACATGATATGCAGTCCACGGTTGCTTACAATGACCCCCAGGGTCGCTGGATGGTGATCAGATGCACCTATCATGCTGATCTTTATGAAATAGCATCTGTCTATGCCTCTCAAACTTCTGCGACAAGAGCTCGAATGTGGGCCTCCCTCAAACAATATCCATGGCTGTCTAATGCCTTTTTGTGTGGAGACTTCAATAACTCGCCTGCCATTCAAGACAACACCACCCATCGTTCTCACATGATCCCCACTGAGCTTCGACATTGGGAGGATATGCCTTCTTTCTTGCATGCAGAAGATTTATGGCTCTCAACAAGGGATAGAGATATGGGCTATACATACCATCACAATGCCTTTACTCATTACTGGGCTCGACTTGACAGATGGTATATGTTGCATGCTCAGCAGTATGCTAGTTTCACATGTGCACTATGGGTTAATCATTCCCTTTTGTTATCTGATCACTTCCAGTATGCTTGACATTATCTATAGCACGTTTGACAGATATGCCTTTTTTTGGTCTTCGCCTACTCCATGTTAATAGTGCTTATTTGCTTCATCAACAATTTCAGAACATGGTGAGAGTGGCTGTCCGCCCCCTCCTCTTACATGCTCAGGAGGACATGGATTTCGCTTGGATCAGTCTTGCCCATCGTTTGTAGGCTGTCATTCAAGATTATGGACGGAGTTACATGGGAGACCTCAGGCTTAAGCTGAAATGGGCTCAATCTCACAAGCAACAAATGGATGTAATCAGCTCTTATAGGCAGCTCACCTCCTCTGAACAGGATTCTTGTACTTATGCGGTTCATATCATCCATCAAAACGATCTTCGCAAATTAAAGAAGTGGCAAATCCGAGCTCGCATGAAACCCCTTTTGGATAAGGACTGCTCCTCCAAAGCCTTCTTCAAAAGCCTGCATGCGGATAGGCGAAATGAGGATATTTGCAGGATCAAGCAAGATGATGGCACCTGGACTACCTCCAAATCGGAATTGGAATTGCAATGTTCTAGGAGCAAGGCGTTTGACTCGCCTCTTGCCTTACAGGCTCCTATTAAAGCATATAATCTTATGAAATTGGGCATAAGATTTGTCGGAGATGTTGTGGATCAACACGGTTATGTGCTTTCATTTCCACAAGCTTGCAGGACATTCCCCTTGGGTCTGCATCATAGGCCCATTTGGAGAATACTTACAACTATGTTGCAGCCATTTGTTCCTGTTCCTCCACTGTTTGTACAGGACAGATTACTGGATTGGAATTTGACTTCCTTATCTCCTGCTACCTGTTCACTTTGAATGCATAATCTGGCCTCCTCGATGGTTTACAGATTTCTTCTTCCACCGCCATGGATTGATAAGCATGCCAACACTATTTGGAATTTGGATAGGCCTTTATCTTGGTGGCAATCACAACTCAAAAAAATTTGGAAAGCTAAATTGCCATTGCAACAGAGGCTTTTCTTTTGGAGATGTATAGTGGGAGCTTTTTCCACTGGGGTGAAATTGACAGCACGTCGCATTGCTTCCCCTTCTTGCCCCCGTTGCTCTCATCACCGAGAGACAGTTCCCCATTTGTTATGGTCTTGCCCGCACTCTCAAATATTGATCACTCATGTCTCTCATTTGCTGTGGCTTCGGTTTTCCTCTATCAAATTCGGGAAACTCTTCTGGATGTTTGGATGTTTCTCATCTCAGATGTCTCCATTCCTCCTTTTCTTTCACTGGGCTCGTTTTTGGGTTCTATGGACTATTTGGACGCAGAGATTGCATTCTAGGATGGGACAATAGTTTCCTCAGGCATATGCTTTCTTCAGAATGTCCCTCAAGCAATCTTTATATGACAGTTATGCTGCGAGGGACTTGGATGCTACTAGCCTTGAAGTGTTTTTTGATTGTTTTTGAGTTCTTCCATTAGGCTCTCTTTTGGAGTCTAATGTCATGTACATTGATTTCATGTTAATAATATAGTTACTGGTTTCACAAAAAAAAAAGTGTGTCGATACAGGTATGGATATGTATTAGTAAACACATGCACATGTGTGTGCGCGAGCGCACACGCAATCATTTGCATTTTGAGTGATTTATATACAGAAACATCATTTTCATGCGATGACGAATGCAATCATTGATAAATCTTTTCGATATAAAAAGCTTGGAGACTAGCAATCTATTGTTGGTAGTATTCACAATATTGCCAGTAATAAATTTTGTGGCAAATGTACATTTACTGCTAGTACAAGGACCATTATCACCATTAAATGCCATTGCTACCAATGGCAAAATTAGTGAGAAATTGAACTATTATAATAGTACTGTTATCAATGGTAATGGGACTATTATGCCGGTTGGGGAAAAAAAGAAGACAAAAAGAATGGTAAATAAACCTATGTAATGCTTTACACCAACATCCTCTCTCAGTGGTAATGCTTTACACCAACATCCTCTCTCAGTGCCAACATGTGGAATTTACATGTTGAGCATTCCATACAAGATTACATAGAGATGCATGTTCCTCTTTAGAGGATTTCATCAAAGGTGTCATTTGATGAGCTTACAAAGTTGAGCACCTCACATGGCTTCTTTTGCAATCTTTTGCAAGATGACCGATTTCACCAAAATGATGACACTTCCTTTGTGAAGGATCTTTCAAAAAACAATGGGCCTCATCATGATCCTTCTTTACAAAAATTACATTTGAAGCCATTAAAGGACTTTTCTTCTTTCCATGACCCATCGATAGGGCCTTCCCTTGAGCCGATGTATATGCACGCTCTCCTTTCTTTGCCTTGATGTTTCACTCTTCAACGAGCAAAGCACTAATAATGCTTTCCAAATTGGGGTTAGAAAGATGCTTTAAGGTTCTGACAAGGCTCTCATATAGCTCGGGCATGCTCTTTAAGAGCACAACAATAACATTCTTCTCTTCCATCTTAGCATCAATGGTGGCCAACTACATTATATGATACTATGGAGCTCACTAATAATGTCACTCAGATTTTCATTTTCAAAAAAGCATAAACCAAATAATTTGACTTTGAGTGCAATATGGGAGTGCTTACCACTTGCTCCATAGCTCATTTCAACGTATCTTTGATGACATGGCTCCCACCACCAAATGAATGAGTTTTGAATGTAAGTTAAGTGCAATGAAGACCAACACTTGCTCTTCAATATCCTCATCATCGATAGTGATGTCGATCTACTTCGTGCCCTTGACATAGGGCCACATTCCCCGTCAAGTGGTTTAATGTGTGCAAAACAACAATACATCCACCCTTGAAGGCAAACTTTAGGGAAAAAACCAAGAAACGGCAAATCGTTGACACTTTGGGTTTGTTGCAGGATTCATAGAAGGAAAAAGTCATAGTCGTGAGAAGCTTCTAGGAACCATGCATAATCACTACTGAGGGCAGCATGATAAGAAAACCATATGAGAGCATCAACCGAATAGAGAGATGTCGAGAAGACTTTGTCTTGGTGCATAGATAAAGATAAGTCACACAAATCGTTTCTGGCCAGGAAGAAAATATGCAGGCAAGTCATGGATACCTTTGCTAAAAAAAGGATGCTCCTTACACCCTCCTTACACCCATGAACGTTTGCATCAATACACGATAGTCAACCAGGAATGACTAGCAACATGATAGACAGCCACGGGTGGAGCTATTCACTAAGCAGTTACTGCCTTAGTTGCTAGCCTTGATAACTTCCAACAAATTCCAAATTAGCCTAGAAAAGTGGCATGGTTGGTGTGACAGGCTCTTGTGTAGCTTCCAAAGTAGATTCCATTCTTTTCAAGGCATGTTCTTGTGTTATTGTCTCTTTTTTAGAGATAGGCTCTAGTGTAACTATCGTTTGCCTTGAAGATGATGTAGTGAATTCAAAGGCGTTTCGATAGATTGGTGGTCGAGTAGGTTCTTGTGTTAGTGTCTCTCTTTTTAAGACAGGTTCTTGTGTAACTTTTTGATAAGAGGTAGAGGATGTTCTTTGTGTATGATCCTTCTTTATTGGCAATTTTCCCTTGTCCTAGCAGACAGGTTCTTGTGGTTCTACTTTGCAATCTTTGCCTAGATTTTTAATAATCGGTAGGCTTCAATATGATGTTTGTCTCTCATTTGTTAATGATGATGATTTTAGAGGCTTTAGCCTCCATTCTTTTTTTTGCTCTGTATTGACCCCATTATCATTGCTGCTTGAAGATGATGGAGGTGATATTGTTACACCTAGTACCTTGGATACCCAAATAGAAGTGTTCCCTCTAGTAGTCTTAATGGTATTGTACCTTCCTTATTGGATGGCATCGTTTTGTTCTTCGATGTCAAGGTCTGTTGTTTACATGATGGCGTATCTTTTGATGTCATGGTCTTGTTGGAACCCAAATGTATGATTCACCTTCAAAGTACCCTTGGGCCTCTAGTAGATCCTTTCGGAGCTACATGTGCTTGGCTGCTCTTCTTCTTTGTCATCTTTTCCGATGAGTCTCTTATAGAGGTTGAGGTATGGAGGTAGATGTTGATGCCAATGTTTGAATATTGGTCTAGTTGGTAGTGGTTAGTAAATCTTGATGGGTTGATTTATTACCGAATAGCCCTTTGTGTCTTCGATCCAGCTTTTACCCCCAAGAATCATGGCTTTTCTTATGGTACTTGTAGGAGTTACAAGAAACTTGCAAGGCACAAAGTGATTGTTTGTGGAAACATTCAGCATTAAAGTACCTGGTCGAGATGTTTTTATACTTCCTGGGACAAGAGGTTGTTGCTTGCTCGACCATTTGCCAAGGCCTATATTTGGCATGTTGGACATGCTGATGTTAGCTCTACCCAAAGTTGAGATGGAGTAATATCTATCTCCTTAGTATCAATGGCATTATCAATTGCAAGTTCAATTTGATTAGGTAGTACCACTCTTATGGTGTAAAATGGTGTATTGGTGGTAGGTTTATCATTGCCAAGGTGCATAAATTGAATTCCTTCAATACAGATCTATCACATCCAGTGTGTGCATCCAATTTAGTGAGTCTTCTAACTCAGGTAAAGGAGGACACCAAGAGTCTTTAGGACTCTTTGTGTTGTCCTCTTTCTTATAGGCATTGAACACATTTACCGACGTTGACCTATTCCTGGTGTTAGATTTAGCTGCAAATAGATTCCTCGACATAGGGTGAGCCTTCCAATTTTAGAGATCCACCCTCATGATTTGCTTATCCTCATGTAAGTATATTCTATTTGAACTCCAGTCGTGGACCAATCTTGTAGTTTGCATTAAAGGTCTACCCAATATGATGTCATAGCCATTGGGTTGGTTTTGAAAGTCCCTTTTGATGAACACACTTGGTAGGTTAGACCCAAATTCTTAATCTTCATGTCTCTTAGAACTCCTATCAGGGCTGGGTTGTTGCTCCAGTAGCCAATTTGACTATAAGGTTTGTGCTATCCATTTTAGGTCATCCCCACTTGGCCCAGCATTGCTTCATGACTATGTTTATACATGCTCCTTGCAGTCAGTCACACTCTTACCTGAGTAGGAGATGGGAAGTACTACATTGGTGTCATCACTTTCAAAGCACTGGCCCAATTTGTCATTTTCGGGTTCAACTATCTTAGTATTAGTGGGCTCAGGAGCTACTATTTGCCCATTCATCAATCTACCTGAGAGATCTCTCCATAGATTGAGATTCCCCCATAATAGTGTTGCCATAAATATGGATGTAATGTAATAAATATGTTTGTAATAAATATGGGAAAGGAAAAATACATATTGGCTATTTGATGCCAAATCATATAGCCTACACTGTTCCTTAATAAGTATCCTAAGCCATAGAAGGACATGTTGTCATCCTCCTTTAGTTGTTTCAAGGTGGTGTTTTCTTCAAACATCTGTTGCATTAGTGTGGACCCTTCCATTGAAGAGTGTGTGGTAATTTTCTCTTCCACTCTGTTGGGCACTTGCTAGGATTTAGAGGCTCTGTTGATTGCTTGGTGCCTTGGATAGATCGTATTAGCTCCCTTACTTGGCTTGAGTCTTTGCTCAAACTTTTCTTGGCACTCGCATACCAAGTTTTGTGCTTCATAAGGCATTGTTTCTCTACCAAGGGGTTTGGATATTCGTCATGAATTTTGGTCACTGTGGCTCTACCCTAGATAGGGATTCTTAGTGATTCCTTGACTTCTTTAGGAGAAGGATTGATCAAGCCTCCATTTGAGCAAGTACCACTATAAGAAGATGATGTGGCTAGAGTGGTGGTGTCTTCATCAGACCCATCCTGGGACGACCATATCATGGCCCTTTCCAATTTAATGGTTCGTTTAACATTTCCACGCATAGATGGAGTTACCTCTCTAAGTTGTGATGTGCTAGCCTTATCTCTTTCGGCTTGCATATAGAGTTCCCGTTTGAAAGTCTTAGCTTGAGCGCTTGTAATTACATTTAAGGATACCAAGGACACTTGGACTCTCTCAATGCTGTGCTGATTAAGACTTGCATTCATAGGTGTAGTAGTAGCCGGCCATTTGGTCTATGCTTTGAGCAATCCTTATAGAGGTGGACAACTCCACACCCAGTGCACAATGTTTCTTCCCAATGACTAGGTAGTTCCTCCACTAATACTTGATTCATGGGAGTGATTCGTGGTGGTGGGGGTTGAGGTCCTAGTATGGGTGGGAGTAACGAGGGATTTCTGTTACGAAAAAGTATTTCTCAAAACTCTTGTTCGAAATGATGTAAAGTATTTATAGGATCGCACCAGACATGGCAAGGGTTCTATTTAATACTTTAGTTTAGTCAAGGATGCCTTACTATAAACGTGTGCCATTAATAAGTATCATGGGTGATGCCATTAAGTAATACTCACATTAATGGGTAGTAATTTGTAAAGACTATTACTTAGCATGATTGGCTAATCATTTGATTTATATCATTTCGCTAAGTATTTGACTAATGGTGAATTGGTTTATTGATGAGTATAGGAAATGACATGGATGGATGGGAGTAAACAAGCTCAAAGGAATAAAGTCTAAATGCCATGGTTTTCTGCTAGTGCTATGAAATGTATTAAATGGCCAAGAGTCATTACATTTTTTACAAGGGAGAGTTCTTAAAAGCCTTCCCACTTTTGGCATGTAATTTTGGATGAGATCGTGAGTAAAGGAGTGATAGAGAGAAAAGTATGATAAAAGGATGTTCAAGAGAAAAGTATGGAAAATGAATGTTTAAGAGATGAATACGTAACTTTGTATCAATGGCTCATGCTCTTATTTCAAACCTCGTTGGCTGTGCCTTTTTCGTAGTCCAAGACTCCAAGGAGTTCTATAAAGCCTTCGACTTGTTGCACTTCCTCAACACCAGCACCTTTATATATATCTTTGCTTAGGGCCTTACATTAAACTAGAGTGCGCAGTTGAGATTCAAAGTTTTGTAGTGCCTTTTGAGGACTTTATTTGAAAATCTTGGCACTAAAGTGGATTTTACTTCAGCTTTCCATCATGAGGCAAATGAACAAATAGAAGTAACCAATAATACTATCTTGGATATGCGACGGATATATGATGATTCTGAAGGCAATAATTGGGATGAATATTTGCATTTATTGCAATTTGCTTATAACAACACAATCCATTCTGCTACAGGAAGAGCTCCATTCGAAATAATATATGGAAAGTTATTACCGATTCCTATCATAAGAATTAGTCAAAAGATTGAAGCTGCTGATGATTTTACAAAAAATTATGATCAAATCATGAGAGAAGTAACAGAAGCCATCAAGAGAGCTCAAGAAAAGTATACTAAACAAGCAAACAATAAAAGACAACATACGATGTATAAAGATTTTGTCCTTCTACGAATTGAAAAGAGGAATTTAAAGAGTGTTGATAAATGCCCTACAGTAAAATTAGCACCAAGGTTTTATGAACCTTTCAAGGTTATCTCTAAGATAAATGATTTGACTTATCGTTTGGAATTGCCAGATCATTGGAAGATTCATAGCGTCTTCCACCTTCATCTCTTGAAACCTTTTAAAGGAGGATTACCAACGCATCCTATTTATGAAGAGCCACCTTTAATTGTGGATGAAGTTAAAGTTCTTGCGCCTAATTGTATTCTAGATGCTCAACAAAGAACAACACGCAAAGCAAAATATTTATAACTCGTATTTATTGAAGTTTAAAAATCATTCAAAAGAAAATGCACAAAGGTTTCATGAGTAGTTTTTCCAAGACCATCCTTATATCCTTAACTCATATAAATAAAATCACAACTAAGGTCAGTTGCACCTTAAGCAAGAGGAAATGCTACGAGAAAGTATTTCTCAAAACTCTTGTTCGAAATGACGTAAAGTATTTATAGGATCACACCAGACATGACGGGGGTTCTATTTAATACTTTGGATTAGTCAAGGATGCCTTACTAAACGTGTGCCAGTAATAAGTATAATGGGTGATGCCATTAAGAAATACTCACATTAATTGGTAGTCATTTATAAAGACCATTACTTAGCATGATTGGCTAATCATTTGATGTATATCATTTCGCTAAGTATTTGACTAATGGTAAATTGGTTTATTGAGTACAGGAAATGACATGGATGGATGGGAGTAAACAAGCTCAAAGGAATAAAGTCTAAATGCCATGGTTTTGTGCTAGTGCTATGAAATGTATTAAATGGCCAAGAGTCATTACATTTTTTACAAGGGAGAGTGCTTAAAAGCATTGCCACTTTTGGCATGTAATTTTGGATGAGATCATGAGTAAAGGAGTGATAGAGAGAAAAGTATGGTAAAAGGATGCTCAAGAGAAAAGCATGGAAAAGGGATGTTCAAGAGATGAATACATAACTTTGTATCAATGGATGATGCTCTTATTTCAATATTATAAATACTCTTGGTGTGGGATCACGAGCCACACACCTCCAGGGGGGAGATTGTACCCAGTGATTGCCTCTTGTCTTTTCATGAGTTTCCCTGCATATTCAGTTTTTGATACTATTGTATGTGTTAGAATTGTTATTCACGTTTCAATTTCGAGCCCTAAATTGACCTTGGTTGGTAGAAGTGACTCCTCGGATAGCTAATTATCCCTAATTGGATAGATTTGGTGGTGTAGGCAAAGTAAGAGGTGGCCTTTGTTGGTACATTTATTGGGGAATGAACCTGGAATAACAACACT
This sequence comes from Dipteris shenzhenensis, assembly GCF_047967505.1. NCBI lineage: Eukaryota > Viridiplantae > Streptophyta > Polypodiopsida > Gleicheniales > Dipteridaceae > Dipteris > Dipteris shenzhenensis. The sequence goes on from NC_141596.1 coordinate 28,391,679, forward strand.
GGGATGTATCATGGTTCCCCCATCACACACAATGCGCATAGTAGAGTGCGGGGCTAGGCCACTCATTGTTGGGATGGTTCCCGGTACAAATCCCACACCATTCATTGCCATGCCTCGGAAATAGGTGGGGATTAGCTTCCTTTATCCATCACCCCTTAAGTTGTTGGGCCACTCTCTGGTTGTGCTGGTCTAAGCCAGCCAACCAGGATGATATACACAAAGGAAGGGGCCGACCCCTAGCTGGCTGAAACAGACCCTTGGGTTGGCCAAATAGGCCTAGGGGGGTCCGTTATTTTGGTACTGCATAGAGCCCTAGATAAGGGCCAATTTGGGGCCCCTTTGTTAGAAATCAACCAACAGAGGGTACGCACAGCCGAAAGCTGATAAAATAGCCCAGGAGCTCACACAGTGTGTGTGTGAGGTGTGGAATCACAAACCTTATGTGCAGACTCATCAATAGACAATGAATCAGCCAAATATAGAAGACACCAAAATGATATATTTCCGTCCAAAGCTATGGACACAATACAAAAGAGATAGATCCAAAGTCCCACCAATGGTGTTGTCCTCTGATCTTACCACAAGGTACTTCTCCTATCTGCCGGCTATCTCTAGACTCGAGCCCGCGTGCTCCACCTCGAGCCTCCATAGACTTTCCATCCAGAACAATCTTCTCCACCTTATTGCCTGGGTACAGCCTAGGTGGGCAGCCTCCTGCAAGCTAGGTCTGCAGCACAAGGTTCTTCTTTCTCCTCCTGACTATAGGCCCAAAGGTAGCCCTGCTGCTGCTCCTGCTGGTGGTGGGAAGGCTGCTCCAGTTGATGAGTAATGAGGGCCTGAAGGCCCTCCTTGTATAGGCCCTTCAAGGGGCTGCAAAAACTGACAAGGCAGACCTAATCTAGCCGATCAGACTGGCCGACCTGGTCTGCCATAAAACCGACTGGTCAGCTGCCCCTACCAGCCCAACAAAAGCCCTGTATAAGGGTCTTTCCTGGCCCTTTCAATGCCTTTGATCCAGGGCATAAAGCCCTCCCTTTATTGCAGGGTCCAGCCCCTTCTGTCCTGCCATGTACCAGCTCCTTTACCTGCATGTACACCTGCGCTTCTGATGTGCCTGCATTGCGCCTTTGTTCCAGCTCTCTGGCCATCTGTATCTACTCCGTAAGTTGCTCCCAGCCTCCGTACTATCCCGTATAGTTGCGCTGTCAGCAGCCCAAAGGTATCATTCCAGGCTCTTCAGGTCGCTTGTGTTCCTCCAAGTATGAACCCTGGATTGCTGCCCACATGACAGCCATGATGCTGTCCATGTGGCATCCCCTTTTTGTGAGGTGCTGCCCATGTGGCAGCCCCCTCTCTCTGTTCTTTCCCTAGGGCATGCTGCCCACATGGCATCCAAACAGATGCCCATGTGGCAGCTCTTGCCCTAGGTCTCCTTCCCCCATGCTCTCCTCATATGGGGGCTTACAGATGGAGAGGTGACCTTTCCAACACCCCCTATCACCGACACATCTCAGCCCAATGCCAACACGTCGATGACGATGCTCCAGTAACTCCTTAAACGTAGTCCTCTAGAACATTTTGATGTCGAAATCTTTTCCTGGCTTTTCATCCAGTGGTTCTTGCTCAACCAAGTCCTAGTACACAGGTCCATCTCTGGTAGCACCACCTTCAGTCATGTTCCCGCCTTTGAACTCGAGCAATCCAGCGGCCATGATCTTCCAATTATCCCCCTCATAGTGAGTGAACACCCTGGAGTCTTCCACGCCATGCTCTGAGGATGTGTTTCAACCCGTCCTTTGGCAAGGTCTGCAACAAATGAATATCTCCAGATAATCTGGACCACGAACTCTCATTGAGCTCTCAAGCAGGTACTCTTTTGGCTTTAGTACACCTTGTCCACCATCACCTTCCAATAATCTGTGTCCAAGATTGAAGAAGCACCCACACTTCCCCTTCTGCCCTCGAAGAAGGCTATCCACCATCACCTTCCAGTAATCTGTGTCCAAGATTGAAGAAGCACCCACACTTTCCCTTCTGCCTTCGAAGAAGGCCAATTCCCTCCAATCTCGCATTATCTAAGAGAAATGAAGAGTAGAGTCTCTCCACAGCATGATATAAAGGCTCAAATGAAGAACATCAAGTACATACCAGATCGTCATCTTGCCTCTGTGCTTGCTCTGAAAGCAAACCATGCACCTCATCAAGGCACATACCAATAGCCCGTTCAATCCTATACTATCCCCTTCAGAAGTGTAGCATCCATATGAACATGAAACCCGAGGGCACTCCATGGAATCCACCGTTGTGTCAGTATCAACAGCCACACACTTGGAAGATACCAAGCACTCCATGCTGTCCTTCACCTTCACAAAGGCATTTGACTCCTTGTCGACCCACATCTCAATGTCAGACATCATCACTATGGTATCTAGGTCGGCATATGTAACCTCAATAACACGCAGATATGTCACCAAGAATAACTCTTCGATTACCACATTAGCTTTGGCTTTTGTGAATCTGAGTCGGACTCCTTCTGCTTGTTCTTCTGATCCGGTGCCTTCTTTCTGCAGTCCTTTGCAAAATGACCTGGCGTGTCACAATAGAAGCACTTCTTCTGCTTTCTCTTGGAAGTGTCCTCGTCATCAGAGTCATCCTTCTTGGACTTGCCACCGTTAGGCTTGCCATTTCCTTTGCTAGCAACGCCTTATCATCTTTGTCGTCGTTGTAGAGCTTCTCCTTAGCTTCTTCTTGTAGCAGTAATGGACCCAACTCCTCAAAAGTCAGAGGATTGGTCCTCTGTCCTGTTGTCACAATTGTAACAAAGCTTTCAAAGCTCCGAGGTAGCCTCCTCAGTACCATCAAGGCTAAACGGCATGAGTCCACCTTTAGACCAACTAATGCCAATTGACCTCACCACCTTGAACTTCGTCAAGTGGTCATGTACCGAATCTCCCTCATCCATATCTAGGTTGTAGAGCTGATGATAAAGAAGCAAGATCCAGGATGTGTTGTCTATCTTGTACAGGTCCTTCAGAATGACCCGTGCCTCTACTGACGTCTTCCTAAGCTTCGAGCTCCTCTCCATGTACTTGCATGAGTATCTTCCCTTGTTTGTCCACCATATCCTCCGGCATGGCCTCCACTCTCGTTGTCAATTTCCATAGCTTCCGAGCCACTAAATGACTCCGGATCTTCACCTTCCAGATCGGGTAATTTGACCAATCCAGTTTCCCAGACTCTTCAAAGTTAGGGATGGTGAAAGAAAGAAATATGGGGGATGAGGAACGGAGAGCACGGGCTGAAGAGGATGAAGAGATCACCATCTCTACTGCTAAACCACACAGCAAAGTCGAACAAACCCAACCTTCAATAGATCAGAACTCTAAATGCACCTGACTGAACAGGAGTCACCCTCCTTGCAAGGGCACTGTCCTCTAGTCGTGGAAGTCGATTCCCAAGAGCCTCTGAATCAGGGTTGTCGTTCAGTAAGGTCCCTGCCTTTAGGCTTCCACACCTATGAGCCTCTTACTTGGGCTCTGATACCATGTTAGAAATCGACCAACAGAGGGTACGCACAGCGGAAGACATAATATAGCCCAAGAGCTCACATAGTGTGTGTGAGGTGTGAAATCACAAACTTCTTAAACTTATGTGCATAGGATAGATGTGCAGACTCATCAATAGACAACGAACCAACTAGATATAGAAGACACCAAAATAATATATTTCCGTCCAAAGCTATGGACATGTACACCTGTGCTTTTGATGTACCTGCATTGCACCTTCTTCAATCCTATACTATCCCCTTCTAAAGTACAGCATCCATCTGAACATGAAACCCCAGGGCACTCCATGGAATCCACCCTCGTGTCTCTATCAACAGCCACGCACCTGGAAGATACCAAGCACTGCATGCTGTCCTTCACCTTCACAAAGGCATCTGACTCCTTGTTGACCCACATCTCAATGTCAGACATCATCACTGTGGTATCTAGGTCGGCATATTTGACCTTAGTAACACACGGAGATGTCACCAACAACAACTCTTCGATTACCACAATAGCTTTGGCTTTTGTGTCACCCTCTGAATTTGAGTCGGACTCCGTCCTCTTGTTTTTCTAATCCGCCTTCTTCTTTCTGCTAGTCCTTTGCAAAATGACTTGGCGTGTCACAATAGAAGCACTTCTTCTACTTTCTCTTGGAAGTATCCTCATCATCAGAATCATCCTTCTTGGACTTGCCACTGTTAGGCTTGCCCTTTCCTTTGCTAGCGTAATCCTTCGCCAACAACGCCTTGTCATCTTTGTCGTTGTTGTAGAGCTTCTCCCCAGCTTCTTCTTGTACCAGTGTTGGACCCAACTCCTCAAAAGTCAGAGGTTTGGTCCTCTGTCCTACTGTCACAGTCGTAACAAAGCTTTTGAAGCTCCGAGGTAGCCTCCTCAGTACCATCAAGGCCAAATGGCACAAGTCCACCTTCTGACCAACTGATGTCAGTTGATCCCTCACCACCTTGACCTTTGTCAAGTGATCATGTACCAAATCTCCCTCATCCATATTTAGGTTGTAAAGCTGATGCTGGAGAAGCAAGATCCAGGATGTGTTGTCTGTCTCATACAGATCCTTCAGAATGACCCATGCTTCTACTGACGCCTCAGCCATCTAGATGTGAGAAAGCACAGAGTCCGCCGTAGTCCCTATGATCAATGGCAGTGCATGGGCATCTCTGTCTTCCCAGGGTTTGAGCTCTGTTGTCTTAGATGGAGACCTATTAACCAGTTGTACACGGTTAAGCAAAAAGAACACGAGACATTATGGGAATACATTGCGAGAATTAAACACTTGAATTCTTGCTGTTGTGAGCCTCACAAGCAGATGAGCGATGAACAACTATTGCCATGCTCTCTCATTGGGTTAAGAGATGCGAAGTTGCACGATCATCTGTTCACCTTGAACCCCACATCGTTTCAGTTATGCAACAAGACGGTTGTACTCTTGGATGATAATATGAAGGATAAGGCTCAACTAGAGAAGCCACCAGTAGCTCCATCCGATGTGTCTCACACAGGTAAGACTATTAGTAGAGGTGAATCCAAGGAGGCAACTCTGCTTGCCAAGGGCGCGCAAACATAGATGAAGTGGCCACCATCCTTGCTCCATGCCTTGGCCTATTTCCTGTCCTAATCTTGGGCTATTTCCTGCCCTATTCTTAGACCAGCCCAACAGGCCCCATCCTTGCTCCATGCCTTTGGGTATTTCCTGCCCTAATCTTGGGCACCTTTCTTGCTCATTTTCCATGTGCTGTCTGTCCTCTCCAAGCTCGGACAGCATCTAGACCCTTCTCTATCAGATCTTCCCTCCAAGGTGGATCTCCTCTGCTAGTGGGCTGCCCATGTAGCATGCCTAATCCTATTCTATGGTCCAGCCCCCCGATGCACTCCTCCAATGGGGCCTCATAGGTGGGGAGGTGACCAATCCTATTCCAACACCCCCTCTCACCGAATTCACATTGGCTAGATCCAATTCCATCGATGAAGAGCTCCAGTAGCTCCCGTGTTGTAGCCCTCTAGAACACTCTGGTGTCCATTGTCTTTTCCTAGCCTTTCAACCAGTGGCTCTTGCTCTGCCAAGTCTGGTTCCGCTTTTGTACACTATTCTGGTATACAGGTCCATCCTTGGCAGCACCTAATGGCACCACCACCTCCAGTCACGAACCCGCCTCTGAACTCAGCACTCCATGTACTAGCATCCTCCAACTGTCCCCCTCATGATGTATAAACAGCCTAAAGTCCTCTAGGCACCAGGCTCTCGGGTCTAATTTCAACCCGGCCTCTGTCTGGCTAGGTTTACAACCAAACAACATACCCAAGACATCATATCCCAGGCATAAATTTAGATTACTTGGACCTTGAAGCTCCAACTGTGATTCTGTGTTTTGTGCCCCTCTAAGTCATAGCCACCGTCTGACCCTGAGTCCTCAGATCCTTGTCGAAGAATCCCCCTTTGCGTCAGCAACATCAGTCAAGCACCCAGATGACTTCAGGCACTCATCATTGTCTATCACCTTCACAAAGTTTTCTGACTCCTCTTCTAACCAATCCTCAATGTCGGACATCTGGACAGTAACACCAGGGTCCATGTACCTAATCTCAACAGCACTAGGAGTTGCCACCAAGAAAAGTTTCTCTGTCGCCACCAATTGAGCTGAATCCTCTGACTCTGAGCTGGCACCTTTCTTCTTATTCTTCTTTTTGCAATCCTTGACAAAATGTCATGGCTCATGGTAGTAGGACTTCTTTTCTTTCTTTCTCTTCTTCTTCTTGTCTTCATTTGAAGCATCCGCTCTGTCGTCAAATTTGGGTTTTGCCTTTGCCAGGCTTACCCTTGCCCTTGCCTTTGCTCTTGTCCTGAGCTATTAGGACCTTGTCATCCTTATTCATACCAGGGTACTTCTTTTCCCGAGCTTCTTGTTGTAGCAATAATGAAACTAGCTTCTCGAAGGTCACCGGCGCCGCCTTCTGCCCTGCATTCATCGTAGTAAAAAAAACTACCATAGCTCCCGAGAAGCATTCCTAGGAACAACCTTGCCATCCTGATCGAGCTTACCCGTCTCACCAAAATTTGAGATATGATATCTATTGACCACATGATAATGAACTCAAAGAGGTAAAGAGTTCAGCATGTCATACACTTGCCTGAACCTGAGCCTATCACCTGGGTATAATCCTTTAGACGCCTCCCTGAACCTAAGCCTCCTGCTTGGATACAATCCTTCAGACACAAAAACTAATTCCCCCAAGCATGAATCAAGGTCGTCCTTCAGCAAGGCCCTTGCCTTCAAGCTCCACTTCCCGAGAGCTTTCGTCAGGGCTCACGAATGCCTGGAACATAAAGCACATGCTCTAGAGTAACAATACCACCAGAGACAGAAGTAAGAGCAACTTGCTCAATACCTTTCACGGTATATGATGCATTATTGGCACATGTGACACTGCCCCCTTCAGATGTATGCTCTAATGAGCTGAATAACTTTTGGCAGGAAGTGATGTGAACATCTGAAACATCATGAACATCTGAAACTGCCATATAAGCATCATGAACATCAAGATTATACTGACATGTAACCAAGAAAGCCCAATGCTGATCTTGTGCAAAATTAGCGGACTCGTGTCGATCTTCTGCACTTGAAGAACCAGATACTGCAAGACCAGACTCTTTCTTCTTCTTTTCGGATGCTATGGGCTTCTTGCATTCAGATATATCATGCCCAGGTTTCTTGCAATAATTACACCTCCTCTTCTTTTTGTTAAGCTTCATCAACATGCATATACTTCACAACTGTTCATGTGAGTGCAAGCCAGCAAATAGATTGTGCTCAAAGACAAATATAGAAGCAACACTTATATATTTCCGTCCGTCCAAAACTGGACACAATACAATACCAAAATGTTCTCCTACTATATGCCTGGCACCTCTGGATCTCTGAGCCCTTGTGTCCACTGAGCTTATGTATACTCTCTGTCGAAAGGATCCCTTCCAGCTTACTGTCTGGATATCAGCCTAAGTGAGCTGCCACACTATCTCAGTCTGCAGCTTCTTCTGGGTCACCTTCATGGTGGATCTCCTCTGCCAGTTACTTCTCCTCTCTCTCTGCTGCCCACATGGCAGCCCATGTGCTGCTCATGTGGCGGCCCCATACCTAATCCTATTCTATAGTCCACCCCCCGCCGCCAACACCCCCCCCCCGCCCCCCCCGATGCACTCATAGGTGGGGAGATGACCAAACCTATTCCAACAAGATTCCCTCCTCATTTTCATTTCCTTCATCCTTCAGACCCAGCCCATTAAGTATCAATAGAGGGCACTACTTTGCAGCCTTGAGCAGATCTTGTGAGCAGCCTTACTGTGGGCCATTGCATTTTGGAAGGACCTACAAAGTGGCGAAGTGTACTTCAGCATTCTACGTCACCATTGTGCATAAGAGTTGGGCCCCGTCTAAAATCTGTTCTATTTTCCCTGCTCCAGTAACTGCTCTCCTTCTCGTTTGCTTCAACCCTTCTTCCTCTTTCTGTATGTCATCTTGCTTCTTGCCTTCTGAGCCCCCTCGACTTCCCTTCTGCCGGCCGCCTCTTCTAGAGCTGCGTAATTGTTCGACAGCCCATTCACTCATGGGCTGGACCCTTACTCCTTCGCCATCTTGTTCTGCCAGGCCCTCTTACCTCTCAGGCCCCTTTGGAATGTGCATGTGCTGACAGACATCCCAATCAACTCAAGTTTCACCAGCCTGTTCACCCTTTTCTCCTCTTGGTGGCAGTCTGCTTCAGCTTGATGGGATTGGCACTGTGCGTTGATGCACGGCATCTTGAATGGGCATTGGGCAAAACCTGGTGCTTCCCAGCTCGTTGAAGGGACCATTCGCCTCTTTCCTAGGCACCCACCTAGTCCCAAGCCCATCTTGGACCAAGAAAAGGGCCCTGAAGGGTTTCCTGTCCGGGAACACTTCTTGTAGTGCTTTGCCCAGCTGTACTGGATCTGCTTGTGCTCCACCAATTAGGGCCATCTTCTTCGACTCAAAAGCATCTTCATTTTTATGTTCCAGACCCAGCAATTTATATTGTTCAGTTTCTCTATGTGCTACATTCTGGAACATTGATGTGATGTAATGGCCAAGCATATCAACAGACAACCCTAGCCCATCAACAGACAACTGTAATCAATAAGCCATGTCTTCAATTGTGCTTTGATTTGTTCAGGCCCATTGCTACCAGTCTGTTTCAAAACCATTTTAAGCATGATTTGAAACAGGAGACCACCTTTTTGCTTCACGTTGATTTCAAGTGTTGATCTGTTGCCCATGTGTGAAGTGCAAAAACTTGAGGGTCCGCTCTCAATGGCAAGGACTGTGCACTGATACCATGTGGGGGGACTGAAATGAAAGCAGGGGAGCAAAACAGATCATTAGGAACATTCTCTTTTCGGGGGAAAGAGGGGGGGGGGCAAGATCATGAGGAACGCAACTAAATGTATTGTATAAGGGAATCCATAAATGTACTGTTGCATAGACATGGGGAGCCCTGACTTGAATAGTTGATACTTTGAAATGTTTAACCACTCATGCAATTCGCGGTTAAGAGTCAAGACATCAGCGTCACATATTAGATCAAGTGAGCTGGTATTGGCTCACCAGAGATCTGAATAGAGATTGTCAAAACGTAACTCTCCAGCATTTTTTCACTGGAGAGCCAATGGAGGAAACCGAAGAATTCATCTGGAAGGCCAAACCTGTGCTAAGGTTGAACGAGATTCTCTCCACTATTCTCAGGATGTGACAAGAACTGTCAGCCAACCGTCTAGAATCCCTTGCCCAGATTCTGCCGTTCTCCACTCTACATCATCTCATGACCATCCAACATTGTCTTACCAAAATACTTCTTCCTGGCCCAGTGCATCTTTCTCCTTGGCACAGCAGACTGCATTTCCAGATAGACCGGGGAGAGGGATACTGCTATGGAGGTTGTAGCTTTCCATCCTTGTATTTATGAATGGGGCTTGCATCTCTGCAGATAGTATTTCGTTGATAGCCAGCGTCTTCTGGCCAATATTCCTCCAGATAGATCCCACAATACATGGTCCAGATCAGAAGCATATCCTTTCTCTTCCATCCTTTGAAAAGAGAGATCTTCGCTTTGCATATCTATCTTTGCTTTGAAGATGTCTTATACTGCCTGCCACAAATGTATCAAGCATTCTGCTGACGTCAATTTACAGCTCTTTCCTGGCTACTTCCATGCTCCAGCATTTTTTCTCATTACCTTGGATCTTCTTGTTGTCCTCCCGCATGAGCATCAGCATAAATGTTTGCCATCAAGACATAAGCTGCAGAAAGTCTTTCATCTAATCTCACCACATTTTCGAATGCTTGCTTTCCAGCCTCTATGTTCTTCCGCTTTAGACATGAGCCCAACACGGATGACCATAGAACACCATCAGGTTGGAAAGGCATCTTCTCTGCCATCCTTACTGCCTCGTCCATTCGGCCTGCACGGCCAAGAAGATCAATCATGCAAGTATAGTGCTCAATTGTTGGGATGATGCCATACTGTTTGTTCATAGCCTGAAAGTATTTTTGGCCCTTGCCCACTAGACCCACATGACTGCATACAGTAAGAACGCTCAAAAACGTGACCCCATCTGGCCGTATGCCTTCCTGCCTCATTCGTTCAAACAATCGAAACACAAGTTCACTCTCACCCTGGTGGGCATATCCTGCAATCAATGCGCTCCAAGACACAAGATCCCCAGTGTGCAATGCATCAAACAAGTATTGGGCCTCATCAATGTTCCCACATTTAGCATACATATCAATAAGACTACTTGCAACTACTCCAATAGTCTCAAAACCTGCCCTAATAATTTGGAAATGAAGTTGCCTTCCAATTTCCAGAGCTGCTGTGTTGCCACACGCTTTCAGGACAGCAACAAAGGTAATACTATTTGGTGACAGGCGGCATTCTTGCATTTGTGCATAAAGTCTAAAAGCCTCTTCACTTTCATCTTGCTCAGCATATCCCAACATCATAATGGTCCAAGTAACCACATTACTAAAAGGCAATCCATCAAAGACACGCTGTGCATCCTCCAAGCTGCCACATTTGGCATACATATTCACCAGGCTGTTTCCCAAAAACACATCTGACTCAAAGCCACTCTTTACTATTTGTGAGTGGATGGCTCTACCTTTCTCCAGGCTCCCTAGTTTTCCAAAATTTCCATTAACTTGTTTTCCCTCTTCCAGTGCTGCCAGGCTACTGCAAGCTTTCAATATGCCGACGAAGGTTCGAGCATTCAGCTGGACACCTTCTTGGTGCATCCGTAAGTACAATTCCAAAGCCAGCGCACCATCATCATGTTCAGCACATCCCAAGATGATGGCATTCCAGGAAGACACATCATGATGAGATAAGTTGTCAAAGACACACCATGCATCCTCCAAGCTCCCACATTTTGCATACATATCCACGAGGGTGGTTTCCAAGAATGCATTCGACTCAAATCCACTCTCTACCGCTTGACAGTGAATGACTCTACCTTTTTCCAGGCATCCTATTTTTGAAAATTTAATGTCAACTCGCATCTCCTCTTCCCGGCTGGCCAGGTTACTGCAAGCCTTCAATGCACCAACAAAGGTTCGAGCATTTGGTTGGACACGTTCCTGGTGTATCTGTGCATACAATGTCAAAGCCAGGTCACTGTCTTCTTGCTCAGCATACCCCAATATCATAGCATTCCAGGAAACCACATCACGATAAGGCAATTCATCAAAGACACGCCGGGCATCCTCCATGCTCCCACATTTTGCATACATATCCACCAATGTGGTTCCCACAAATGCATCCGCCTCAAAGCGATTCATTACTATGCGGGCGTGGAGCACTCTACCTTTCTCCAGGCATCCTATTTTTGCACTTTTCATTGCATGCTTCCCTTCTTCCAGTGCTGCTAGGCTACTGCAAGCCTTTAATGTGCCAACAAAGGTTCGAGCATTCGGTCGAACCCCTTCCCATTGCATCTGCACATACATATCCAAAGCCAGAGCACCCTCTTCCAGTTTGCTACATCCTAGGATCATGGTACTCCATGTGAACACATCACGATGAGGCAAAACGTCAAAGACGTGCCGTGCATCCTCCATGCTACCACATTTCACGTACATATCGACCAGGGTAGTTCCTGCAAATACGTCAACCTCAAAGCCACTCTTTACTAATTGGAAGTGGATGGCTCGACCTTTCTCCAAGCATGTTATTTTCGCAAATTTTCCATCAATTTGCTTCCCCTCTACCAGTGTTGCCAGTGTACTGCTTGCCTTTAATGCGCCAACAAAAGTGCGATTATCTGGTTCAATACCTTCCTGGCACATTTGTGCATAAAGCTCCAAAGCTCGTACACCCTCTTCCTGCTTGGCATACCCCAGGATCATTATGTTCCATGACAAGACATTTCGCTTTGGCATGTTGTCAAACACATGGCGAGCATCCACCATGCTCCCACGCTTCACAAACATCTGCAATAGATTGTTACTCTTTAGCAGTGGAAGGTCCTTTTGACGTTCCACCACATGGGTACGAATTTCATGGGCTTTGTTCAGTTGAGGCAACGTCTTGTGGATTGTATAAGCAGCTCTCGCTGCACCAAAGGAAAAACTGCCGAAGGGCAGCCTAAGCTGTGGAGCCATAACCGAAGGAGACACAAGCAGAGAGCTAGCTGGACTAACAGAAACTTTGATAACCCAGAAGAGAGAACTACATTAGACAAGACAAGATCAAGCGCAGGAAGCCGCACGTATGGAGAAAAAGAGGGTCCTTCCATAGAATAACTCTGATGGAAGAACGAAGCGCAGCTGCTCAGCATTTGAGTCTACTATAAGGGGGAATCTGAGGACTACAGTACAGAGAGGCCAACCAGATGCTCTGTATGAAGGCACAGAATCGTGCTTGCGGGTACACTTAGGACGAGATCTCGCAGCGGAGCTGAATCTGGTAAGCCTTTTAACTTATTTCTACGGAGCGACTCGCAATTCTGTTTAAGGTGAGAGGCTGACTTCTCTCGAGCACCACTTCTTTTTTCCCGGATAATTTCTTTGTGGAAATGGGTCTTTTGGAGTCGGGGTTCATTTCCAAGCTCTGCACCTGCATCTGGGGCCTCTGTGAATCTGTGCCCAATCAAGCATGTTCTAGTCCGCAGTCGTCGAGAAGAGCATCGAGCTGGGGACGGGGATGCTCAATTGCGGCTTGTAATTTCAATACCAATTCGGGTGTGCAGCCCATGCTGGTTTTGTGTGCATGCGAAACGGCGTCGGGTGTGCAAAAAGGTGGCAAAATTGAAGGGAAGTCCCTTCCGAAATAGGGAGATGCATCTTTTCTTTTCTTTGACCTATTAACCACACACGCACAAACCAAAAGGAGAGGACACGTGGCAGCTTAACAAAAAGGAGAGGACACTTGGTAGTTTGGAGGAGAAGCGCCTCCCACGTGTCACAAAGAAGGAGCTCTTGGATGGAGGCTTGAAGGGGGGAGGAGGTGGAAAGACAACAGGTAGGCTTTGGGGAGGAGGTGGAAAGACAAGAGGCAGCTTTAGGGGCAAGGAAGAGATAGAAGGTCAATGGAATGGAGGAGATGGAAGGTCACCTTTGGGAGGAAGGAGGAGATGGAAGGGGAGGAAGGAGGAGATGGAAGGTCTTAGAGCCATGGGCTAAGACTTAGCCAAAATTTAAGAATCAAAGATCCACCTTCAGATGGGGAGTGGTTGAGGATGGTCATGCATCTTTGCTCGTGCAAAGCATGGGTTCAGTACTCGTCTTGACAAAACGGTTTTGGGCAACAGCTTGCAAACATGTTGGTAGAGGTAGAACTCTTCACAACATCTCTCCTTGGAAATTACTAATGATGATGTGTGCAAGACCCTTTAGAGGACTTCCCCGCGCTAGCCAGTGGCGCTCAACGCTTGGGGCGCCTCACTAGCAGAACGAATTTGCAGCCCCATGGCTTGCAAATGCTACACGATCATAGTTTTGGTGGCACTGGACTGCTACCCTAGTGGCCTTGATTTCACAAACTCTAGCTCAGCAGTTCGCTGCTAGACTGGTTCAACCGGGAAAATGGTCATTCATTGCTGAAACGCAACACGTTTGGCAAGGGGAGCAAGGTATTTCCAATGTAGTGGAGATCTGCAAAGCAGATTCCCCCCCAGTGCAACATGTCACATTTGCCCAACAGCATCCAGTAGAGCAGACAGGTGGGGATGGAAATGAAGCTAAAGCTTCTCTGCTGAATCGGCAGCCTCCCTTGCTGAATCTGGGACGCAGGGAGGCCCTCTTGCACATTGAGAAGGTGCAAGCCATGACCAAGCATTCCAAGCAATGACAACAAACAAACGAAATGGCAGGCGGTGAACACTTTACATACAACCTGCCACACTTCAATGCTTGGGTCGTAGCTCATAAATGAAATAGTAGGTAGTGAACGCTTTACACACCATGTGCCCCACTGCAATGCGTGGATCGCCACTCGCTACATGGGTACCCGACCTTGGCTGCCCATGGATGGGCAGACACCCATATGCTTTCCTGCCAATATTGACTCTTCCTGTTCCTACATATTTTACATTAATGGATTTTTATCACCTTCGGCCATCCTTGCAACCGGACTGAATGTTTCTTCATAATCAATGCCATATGTCTATGCATACCCCTTGACAACTAATCTTGCCTTGTATCTGTTCATAGAATCATCTGCATTGTGCTTCATCTTATAAACCCACTTGCAGCCAATTGCATTCTTGTCTTTAGGCAAAGGCACCAATTCCCATGTAGCATTTGCTTCCAAGGCATCCATTTCTTCATCCATCGCTTTCTCCCATTTTTCTTTTCCCATTGCTTGCTCAAAAGAAGTGGGTTCTGGTTCATGTATCACTTTGACCATATAGGCATAGTGAATGGTTGTAAATCCATCATATTTCAGCCTATCCACAGGATACCTAGCTCCGGTAGACCTGCACAAAATAGGCTCACTACCAGGTACTCTCAAAACATCCCTTGTCTTCCTTACTCCAAGTGTAACAACAGAAGGAATACCCAACTCATCATCAAGGCTCTGTTCTGAGCCATTGGATTCACCATCCACATAAGAGTGACCTACATTCACATCAACCATGGGCTGACTTGCATACCACTATCTGCATTGCTTTGAGGAGATCCTCCTGATCTCAATCTGCCTGTCCATGGTGAAGTATGTGAACTACTGCTAAAGGACACTACAGGTCCACTAATATTTTGTGATTGCTGTTGTGAATTCTATGCAGCATTACCATTTTGTGCATCTACATCATCATCACATTTACTGGTTTATGCCAGTTGCTCATCTCATCAAAAACAACATCTTTGCTTACTATAAACTTACGAGTATAAGGGTAGCATCTATACCCTTTCTGTTGCAGAGAATAACCAATAAAGATGCACTTCTCAGCTTTTGGATCTCAACTCATCTAGCACATGAACTTGGATCTCAACTCATCTAGCACATGAACATAGGCAATGCAACCAAAAACTTTCAAGTGAGAAATATTTGGTTTCCTACCAGTATACCTCTCCTCTGGCATCATGCCATGTATTGCTGCAGTGGGAGTCCTGTTCATTATGTAGACTGCTGTAGCAACTGCTTCAGCCCAATAATAATTTGGCAGGTCTTTTTCGTTGAGCATGGCATGAGATACCTCTCCAATATGCCTGTTTTTCCTTTCTGCAAGTCCATTTTCTGTGGAGTATGACTGTATGAATATTGCTGCTTTATGCCATGCTCTTGCAGGAAACTTGCAAACTCATTTGAGAGGTACTCTCCCCCTCCATCTGACCTTAGGCATTTTATTTGCAGGCCTGTTTCTTTTTCAACCATAGCTTTAAAAGCTTTGAAATGCCCAAACACTTCACTTTTCTTTTTCATAAAATACACCCAAACTTTTCTGCTATAGTCATCAATAAAAGTAACAAAATAATGACAGCCTCCAATAGATGGAGCTTTAGTAGTCCACACATCAAAGTGGATTAATTCCAATGGCCTCTTACTCTCTTGAACATGTCTAGGAAATGGTTTCCATGCCTGTTTTCTAAATTGACAGGCTTCACATACCTTATGCATTTCTGCAACCTTGAACTTAGGCAACCTTGCAACAATATTTTGGGCCTACATTAATTTAAGTCGCTGTACATTAACATGACCAATCTGTTTATGCCAGATATCTATAAGAAAATAATACAACATCTGTGCTCAACAGATAACAGGATCTCGTACGCAAGAGAGAAAACAAGATAGTATGGAGAATCAAAAATTTAATTACTGTAGAACTGATACAATAGATGGCGCTACCTCCCAACCGTGCGCTCCTGTGAAAGAAGCTTCGATGGCATGCCAGAAACAGTAGAAGACGGAGGCTGGATGCTAAGGAATCAGGGTTGCTGTAGCCAGTGATGAAATGGGCTTCACGAGCTTGCTCTTATATAGCCACCAGTCGCAGTTAGGCTCAATTGGGTGACCGACCCAGTCTGCCCAAAACGGTCGACTGGGGGTCGGGCCACTGACCATACGATAGAATCGGTGCGCAAAACAGAGCAACTAACCTACGGTTTCCATTCGACCCACAGCCATCTGGATCATCTGAGGCTCTAAACGGGCCCCGCAACCTGAGAGTGGGCTGTCCTGAGAAATGCTCCGTCTACCCTCAGTGCGGTCAATCAAGGGATGCCTTCTTGCACTTGCATGTAGCCTAGTTGGTGGTGTGCCAACTCTATCTGAAGCCGTCCATCCACCAGGCCACACATGGCCCCCATCTGGTGTCCAAACCAGGACCTACCGGATAACCGAGCTACTCAAATGCCTTCTCCTCATATGGGGGGCTTACAAGTAGAGTTAGCTGGTTCCCGCGTAGTTACATGAGAGTGAGCATTGATATCTAACACCCCCCCTCAATGTCCACCCGCAAGCGGACTAACTTTTTCGGCCCAATGCCAAGTCGATGAAGATGCCTCTCCAGCAAGTCTCTTCCAAGAGCCTTCGTGAAGATGTCCGCAGCATTCTTTGTAGTCGGACAGTACACCAAGTCGACCTCTCCATCCATGATGAGCTCATGTACAAAGTGATATGAATCTCAATGTGTTTTGTGCGAGCGTGGAACATCGGGTTCTTTGGAATTGCCATGCAACTCTGATTGTCACATGATAACTACGTAGGCTTATTCTACACTGCACCCATGTTCCCTAAAATCCTCCTCAACCACACTGCCTTGCAAGAAGCAAAGCATGCAGATTCGTACTCGGCCTTGGTAGAAGAAAGAGCAACTGTGGGTTGCTTCTTGCTGACCCATGACACAACTCCAGATCCAAGTGAGAAACAGTACCCTGTCACTGATCTCCTGCTGTCCAAGTCTCCTGCCCAATCCAAGTCATAGAATCCGGTCAAGATGTTGCCCTTGGTATAGGTGATGCCATAATCAAGTGTGCCTTTGATGTATTTTAGCACCCACATCCCTACCCTCCAATGGTTCTCCCGGGGCTTATTGGAAAACCTACTTAGTACACCAATCACAAAGCTGATGTCCAGTCGTGTGTTGCACAAGTAGATTAAGCTACCCACAAGTCTTCTGTACTGCGCTTCGTCCACCAATGGTGATGAATCCTTGCTTGAGAGCTTTGCATCAACCTCCATAGGGGTACCAACTGTCTTGCACTTAGCCATGCCAAATGCCTTCAGTATCTCTCCAGCATACTTCAGCTATGAAATGAAGATCTGTTTCGGCTCTTGCCAAACTTCAATCCCCAAACAAAAATGCATTAGTCCGAGGTCGGTCATTTCAAACTCTCTTCCTAGCAAATGCTTCGTTTGCGAGATCTTCTCTTCATGGTTCCCTGTTATGACAAGGTCATCCACATAAAGGGCCACGCTCATACACCTGCCTCCTTCTCTGAAGATATACAAGTTTGTATCAGATGGGCTCCTCTTGAACCCGTTTTACAAAAAGTAGGCATCAATTCACTGGTACCATGCTCGTGGGGCCTGTTTCAGCCCGTAAAGTGCCTTCTTCAGTTAGCAGACTTTACCTTCTGAACTGGGGATCTCAAAACGTGGTGGTTGTTCCACGTATAGCTCCTCCTTGAGATCTCAATTCAGAAAGGAGGATTTCACATCCATATGAAACATGGGCCAACTTCCCTGGGCAGCTAAAGCCAAAACACTGTGAATTGTGGTTAGTCGAGCTATGGGAGCAAAAGTATCTTGATAATCAAAACCATGTACTTGTGCAAATCCTTTTACCACGAGCCGAGCCTTGTACTTATCCAACGTGCCGTTGGACTTGTCCTTGGTCTTGTAGACCCACTTGGTTCTGATTACCTTGCGTTTTGGTGGTCGATCCACAAGGTCCCAAGTGTTGTTCTTCATTATGGAGCCATACTCGGACTGCATAGCCCCCATCCACCTATCATTGCCCTGTGCCTCTTCAAGAAACTTGGGTTCATCAGCACGGATCACTTCTATCATCAAAGCATAGTTGACCAAGTGTTCCTACGCCCTTCTTTGCTCCTCTAATCTCTTGGACCGGCGGTGTTCGGATGGTTCCTCCTCAATGGCTGGAGGTTCTCTGTCATCCAAAAGCTGCTTTACCCACTTCGGGAATGGCCATTGCCATTGTGGTTCTATAGGCTCTTCTTCATCTTCTTTGTCTTGAATCCTCCCAAGCACCATTGGGGGAGTTCGGTCTACTGTTGGTGGCGGTACTGGATGGATATCCTGGTCCTGGTTGTCTGGGAAGGAAGCATCCTCCTCCAATTGATGCAGCTGTTCTGAGAAGACCACATCGCGACTTACAATTACCTTCTTGGTAACAGGGTTATAGAGATGGTAACCCTTCGCCTCTTCATTGTAGCTTAAGAAAATACACTTCCGGCTATTCGGTTCCCATTTGGTCCTGGTAGCATCAGGGACATGCACAAAACAGTCACATCCAAAAACTCTGAAATGTGCAGCTGAAGGTTTCTTACGAGAAAAGGCTTGCAGTGGAGTCATCCCGTTCACAGCCTTCGTGTAGCTATGATTGAGGATGTAAACTGCAGTGTTACATGCTTCAGCCCAGAAAGTCTTTGGCAAATCTTTCCCTTTCATCATACTCCGGCCCATTTCGCAGATGGCACCACAAATTAAAGCCACATGCAAACAAAAATCTGGAGAAATACATGGCTCACATGTGGCCCAATAGAAAAAATACCCACAAAATGCTAGAAAATTCTTATTTTCTACTTTCCTAAAATCACATCATTGCTTAGGCTACCCAGAAGGGGTAGGCCAAAAACTAAGAGGAGAAGAATCTCACATCACCTTGAGGCTATCCTCTAATTCAAAAACTTGAATTGCTTTATTGAAGTATCTAGGTTCATCTATTTCCTTAACTTTGTATGCCATGCTCCTGTAGGAAACCTGCAAACTTATTTGAGAGGTACTCTCCCCCTCCATCTGACCTTAGGCATTTTATTTACATGCCTGTTTCTTTTTCAACCATAGCTTTAAAAGCTTTGAAATGCCCAAACACTTCACTTTCCTTTTTCATAAAATACACCCAAACTTTTTTGCTGTAGTCATCAATAAAAGTGACAAAATAATGACATCCTCCAATAGATGCAGCTTTAGTAGTCCACACATCAGAGTGGATTAATTCCAATGGCCTCTTACTCTCTTGAACATGTCTAGGAAATGGTGAATGCAAAGTCACCATTCATGTTATGTTTGTGGCTCTTTCTTTTCTCTACAGAATCTTCTCAATCGTGCATTGGAAGATTCTATAGTGTGTGCAATGACGATTTATTTATTTCCCATAGTTAGCACCTGTTGGATTTGCTAATTTTTATGGTGTTTCATTTCAAGTATAAATAGAAGTCCCTTTCCCTGGGAAAATTTTTTTTGATAGAGAAAATATTTAAAACAAGTAATTTGCATGCTTGCATATACATACAAGCATCAAAATACAATCAATAATGAGGTTGATAAGGGAGCATTGAGAACAATCAAAACAAATAGTCTCTTGGCATCCCAATCACAACTAATATTGTTAGAAATTTTAGTAGCTATATGAGATAAAGGTAAACTAAACTAAGGATTGAGATTGAACTAGAATAAGAATGTGCCATTGGCAAATTTAAGCAAGGAGTAGGAGAATACTAACTACAAATGTGTGTGGCGTTAGACATATAAAAAATGTAATTGGAGGCTAAAATATAGAAAATGTTTATGCAAAACGATGGAAAAGTTGGCTAAAATAGGGAAACAATGTTTGAGCAACTCTTACCAAATCAAAGGCAAGAAGACATCCTAGGGTCGCTACATGTGCATAGTGATGATTGCAGACGTGCACAACTAGTGGTGGCTAGTGGATCCCAAAGCAAAGACCACACACCCACCACAAAGATAGAGATGGAGTCCAAATCCTGAAATAGGACCAATCAAAGCGCCCGAGGCTGAGGTAGAAGGGAGGAAAAACTACAGCATTAAGAGATAAAGTAGCCAATGTAGGTGATGTTTGTGCCATTTGAGGAATCACCTAAACAACCTCCTGCGAGTGTGGAGATATATGGATTTAAGGGGGTGTTCCTATAAAGTACTTGCAGTGGGATCCCGAGAAATGGTAATGGATTGATGAAGGGCACTAAGAGAAGAGCCTTCCCTTATTTTGTTACACTATTAGTAATGCCTCAAGAGTCGAGTTGAGTTATAGAGGTAGGAAGCCCTCTAGAGCACCCCATTGAGAGTGTTATGAGATTTCAGCCATACATAAGAGTTTCTAGAGGAGACTTTGGAAATCCCACAGGAATATAAAAATCACTTTATTCTTTTGGCTTAATATTCTTGGCCGAGTTCCCATGAACCTTTGGAGGTCTAGGTTTGGAGTTGACCCTACTTTTTCTTGCTACCTCTCTATTGTGGAGCTAGCTCAACATTGCCTTTGGGATTGTAGAAAGGATAGGGTAATTTGGAAGGGGATAGCCAAGATTCTCAGTACCTTATTCGTTGCCCCTTCTTTATAACTTGGGGCTCAGTTGCTTGGCTCGCTTTTTTGGGGCCCAGGTCTTCTATGAGAGACATGAGTCATATTGGGCTTTATCAATTCATCCACCATTTAGTTGAGCCATGCTCTTTCGGTGATGTTCCATTTTCACCTTTTAGACTTGTACATGCATCTATGGACTCTTCTTGGGAGATACTGGCCAATATCATCGTGGCATATTTGGAGAGCTAGATGCACAGAGGCTTTCGATGGATCCTAGGTCCACCCTTCTTATACCTTGGCCAATATATGGATAGACACTATACATACACTAATGGCCATCCAGGTGACCATGCAGGGGTCCTCATGTGTGGCCTCTGCTAGGAGAACTATATTTTTAGAGAAAGGAGAGGCTCCCCTTTCTTCTTTGAGACTACTACAGGGTTAAGATGGCATCTTCAACGTCAACCTTCATTGTTTTCTACCTCCTTTTGAGGGGTTTTCTCATGCACTCCATGATGTATTGCCACCTTGGGTTTTTTCTCTCACGGGTTTTGTTCATACTTAATAGAAGTCTTTTTTATGGAAAAAAAAGAAATGCATAAGCAATGACCTCTATAGAAAATGAGCTTTACTGCTGGGAGCTCACTCAGTTTCAACTAGGTCCAAAATGTGTGTAGCTGTAGGAGTCCTCACAAATGACATGGTTGGAAATAAAGAGTGTGGCATTTAAATAATAGAAACAAAGTCCACAAGAACAAAATAAAAATATAAGTTCACCGGAACAAAAAGTCAAATTAGAATAAGTAGTGAATAAAGTTTGTAAGAAGTTTCATTAATAGGATTGATTAAATGCATGACATCACACAATTGCACCAAGTTATTTGAGAATCAACAAATTCAAACTGGAGTGGTACGCTCTTAGCATAGAGGTGAAAGTGACCAAAATGACACTTTGGGATGAAGACATTCTAATGGTTGATGTAGAGGTACAAAATTAAATGATTAAAGCAATATTAAATCTTGATTGTCAATAGGCAGGGATTGCCTATTCAAGCAAGTATGAAACTTTTTGCATGATTAATGTTTGTAAATACTCTATTCATGAATTCACGCACACAATGTGGATAAAACCTCTTTGGTTTAAAAATTAGAAAATTGGTTATTTACTATCAATGCTATGGCATATACTATTGGTACTAGCTAATTATACCACCAGTACAAGGTTTTTTATCACCAACATTTATTGTAGTACCCCTAGAAAAAGCAAAATACTGCTCACAAAATTAGGCACAAATTTAGCCGATGGTATTATTGCATTTATCGATGGTATATAGGGTAGTACAACCGATAGTAAATTTGATATTGCTAGCATCAAGGCTCTACTAATGGTATAAGGCTATGTACCAATAGTACCAGCACCACCTCAATTATATAAGAACAACACTGGTTCATTTTCCACAATGCTTTTGGTTTGAGAGGTAATTTCTCCTCTCTTATCTTAAGCCCCACACCACCAGGGGCCTGGCCTACAAAGTAGTCCATGGTCCTTGTGCTTACAAGGCACAAGAGCTCTCTTAGGGTATATGTCCCTTGGCTCTCTTGAAGAGGTGGTTTTTGTCGTTTTTTTATTTGTATGCATGTAAATTGAAATCTGACTGCCAAAACAAAACACACATTCCATCTATATGATATTGCATGCTTTAATTTGTTAAATGCTACATGATAAATTTGTTAATTTCAAAATGTTTCTTTGTTCTTTTATGCATGCAAATACTCTTGCTTGCATCCACCAATAGCTTCACATAGAATCTACTTTCTACATTCATACAACACCTACTACCATTTGCAATGTCAAGACCGAAGTCCAATTGAGATGAGAGAAGGAGTAGAGCAAGGAAGAGACCATTACCATGAGAGGAGATGTAGAAGAAGAGCAATGTGTCTGTGAGATTTGGGCATGTTGCGAGTGCATATAGAGAGTTGCTATGCTTCTTTTCAGCACCTGCCTGTCATCATGTAGTGTATCCCACAATGGGCAGATCCTAGGGGCTCCTAACGGAAGGACATTAAAAAATGGTATATAAGGAGGAAACGTTGTCCATCTTACCAATGCAAGCAATCGGAAGGTGAGAAAAGCCAAAGAAGATAAAGGCAATGGCATTAGAATCTCAACGTGTTGAGCGAGATTGTAGATGGAACACCTAGAGATTCAAGCACATGCCTATGAGATTTATATTGAAAGGAGAGTCACCATGGGGATGTCCTGTTATACTTCGCAAAGATGTTATGGAAAGGAGAGTCACCATGGGGATGTCTTACTATACTTTGCAAAGATGTTATGGAAAGGAAAATCACCATGGGGATGTCCCGTTATACTTCACAAAAATGTTATATTGGCACTTTGTGAAAGGACTCCTTGTTGACTTCTCTTCCCACAGTGTGATAGACGGGTGAGGCCTCAACCAAATGTTGCTGTTACACAAGACATGCTCGCAATACATTGGTGAAAGCACAAGATGCTATATGGAAGAGTAGCTTCGAAGACTTCGTGAAGAAAATGAAGCTCATTTTGAGGAGAACCAGTGCCACTTAAAAAGCCAAATGGTAGATGATGTGGCCTCAACAATGTGATAGCTCTCATGGCATGATTGGCAAGCTTGATTGTATTGAACACACATCTACAACAAGAATGCATAGAGCATAGATGCGTTTTTTAGGGCGTGCAATCACATGAAACCAATAACCTGTTCGCCATCCTGCAAACTAACCATTCCCAGTGGAGCCTCATCCCTAAGGAAGAGAAGATGCATTACAATGTCCTATTTGTCAGGCAGTTTTTGATGCATCTATAGGATTCTATGTTATACTTCGTTGCCATAGGTTTCATAATATTTTGCTTGCTATGAGCCATGTGAGCAAGTGGGCTATGCCCACTTTGTCTAGTTGAGTTCCAGCTTCTTTGTATATGGTTTTTGGGATGGGGATATGATGCCTTCACAGAAGCTCATGGCTCATGAATCTTAAGCCTTGTAAACTGAGAAATATTGTAATATGCATCTTTTTGAATATATGACATATTCATATTTCGATATATACTTGAGTTAATAATCTTGAAATGTTCTAAATAGTTTGATGTATAAATATTTCAAGTTTAATATAGGTTGTGAGTGCTTGACCCTTTTAAAATACTATTTTCAAGTTACATATATAATGATGCATCAAGCAAACCCATTGTGATTGAAGCAAACCCATTGAAGCAACCCATTTAAACTAATGCTAACAAATATTCTAGAAAATACCATTAATATCTACACAGAAGATATGTGTCTAGTACAAATGAAAAAGAAATTGTTAATTAAGCAAATATGAATTTAATTATGGATAGTAGTTAAAACAAAAAAACTATTAAAACTTATTTAAATAAATATGAACTTCATTGGAATTATAAGTATTAACAAATGGGATAAATTTGCAGAATAATGTGGTGCCCATGCTGTCAGATACATGGTAGTTGTTGGATTTTTTATGATCAATTCAGTGGTAAGAAGTAGGATTTATCTCACCACTACATCTCTTGAAACAACTTGTAGTCAGGAGATGTAATGGTGAGACATACTTTGCTTCTCACTAGCTGAATTCATCATAAAAAATTCAAGAACCACCATGTATTTTACAACAGGGTCACCACATTCCTCTTGTAAATCTCTCTCATTCACTAATACTTAGACTTGGTAATGATACCTCTTCAAAATATTAACACCTCACATAATCTCATTTGTATTCATTGGCTTGCAGTTGTGGTTGACCCTTACTCCAATCCACTAGATATCAGAGCAATCGACTACTTATGGCAACATATTTAACTCTCTCTCTCTCTCTCTCTCTTTCATGCACACACACACACACACACACACAATTTTTTATATTTTTTGTGAAACCACTATATTTAGATTAAAAAAGCTTTTTACAATGAGAATAGTCTACAGAATAGACTATTCAAAAAAATCAAAAGTAGTGGGAAAACACCTCTAAACAAGATACATCCAAGTCATCTTCACGACAAGCATCATACAGAGATTGTCATAATGAGGCTCTGAAAAACTCGTAAGTTTGGAGCAATGGTTGCCCCAAGAAAATCTAGTTCCTTTGTTTCCAAATAGTCTAGAGTGCCCAAAATCTAACCCAATGAAAAAAGAGCGAGTGTTGAGCCTGCTCTGAAGTGAACCTCCCAAAGATCCAAAAATATTTCCCAAATCAATGAGTAGGGAAACACAAATGAAGACAGTGTGAAAGATGATCCAAGAGAGCTCCGGAGTGAGAACAGAACCACAGAAGATGTGGAATAGTCTCAGAAGAACTAGAACATCTTAAACAATGAGGAGCTGCAATCCTGCGCTTAGCCAAAGTGACCCCTACTAAAAAAATGGCCACCAAACATCTCCAAAGAAACAGCTGTTGCTTTAAAGGCAGCTTATTTCTCCACAAGACTTTGAGATTTGACTTCCACTAGGAAAGAGTTTTGTGTAGATGCCAAAGAGCATTCCCATGCTAGACAATCCATGGAGGAGGCATAATCAACCAAGAGGAAGACCACACACACACACACACACATGAGACTCAATTATGGTCCACCTTATCTCAACACACTAACTGTAGGAGCTATAAACTATAATCTTGTCGAATAAAGAGCGCTTGTGGCTCTCATAAGTCTATAGAGATGAAAAGCTAATCAATAGTACCACCACTACATAGAATGATACCGCTAGTGTTTTATATTGTCTTGATATTTATAACTATACTTGTGGTATTGTTTAAAACCCCATCAATATTTGGCATTTTGTCGACGGTTTATTGTTCATTATGGTCGGTATAATGAATATTACTGTTGCTATTTTTGCCCGGTTCATCAATGAAGTTTTCACGTTATCAACATGATCACGTTATTTTTCAGGTTACCAACATGATCATACTATTTTGAAGGCTAGTGAGATCAGGTTGAATCGATGTGATGAATTGCACATAGTGATGGCATAGTATTTCATTTCTTGTAAAAGAGATCTAGTGAAGTCCAAGCAGAGATATTTTGTTGAAGAGATGGCGCCATTTAAGAATTATGAGATGTAGTGCAGCCATTGGTGCATTGTTGATAAAGCATGTGGCTATCAACTAGGATCCAATTTTTGAGTGGCGGTTGTGCAACACGGATAGCCATGTAGTGCAATTTGAAATGTGCTGGCAAGAAACTTTGACATGATGTTTGTGAATGTCGAGAAGAAATAGTATAACAAGAACATTGGGGGGAAGTTCGACTTTGGCGCAAGGCACTTTGTAGATTATCACACCTTAAAAATGGAATTCCTAGCACGTTTTCAAAAGGAGAAAACCCCGACCAATATAAGGAAAAGCTTAGGGAATTGAAGCACAAAAAGATTCCAGTGAAGGATTACACACAAACATTCCATAATTTGAATGCTAGGTTGGAGCCAATGGAAAGAGCGACGAATGAAACACTAGCAAAATACTTTTGTAAGGGAATCATATGAGAGATCGAAAGTGTAGTTGGAGGATTGGACCTACCTAAAGGAGCAAGAGAATTCAATGCACCAATTGATGAGGCAAAGCATGCAAAGAGGCAATTTGGTTCTAGTAAGAAAGCCCAAGAAGGATGATTTGGATTAAGATAGCAATTTCAATTCTAATGAAGAAGAGTCCCATTTAGAGTAAAGAAAACTCAGACTTGGAGACCAATTCAAGAGACAAAGATTCTAACAAAGATTGTAAGAAGAAAAAGAAAAGTAATAAATAGAAGAAAAGCTGATGAAAAGAAGAATAAGAAAGACGAGTAAATTCAAGAAGTGGGAGGCTCCATTGGAATGGGAGAAGCTCTTGGAGAAAAAACTTAAGGACCTTGGGATCACTAAAAAGGCAATTCAAAACTACAATGCTAGATGTTCCAAAAAAATCACCTAACAAAAGTATGCTAATATAAACAAAATGCCAAGGTTAACGTGTCAATAAGAACTCTAGCATAGTAGCAAATCAAAGAGTGTTAGAGCCAAATCAAGGCCATGTGGTTTCTAGTCAAGAAACAATTACACACAGAATCACTTTCTAAGTTTGGCATGGATAAAGATTGTTAAAACTTCTTAGAGAATGACCATTGAGCACGACTAGATTGCCCATTATCATATGATGTACACCGCTGAACTTCTTGCCATCTTCTAGATGATTTTTATGTCTACAACAAGAAAGAAAAGAATCTAGAGTATCTTCACAAAATCTTGAAAAGTGCACTCCATATATGTGTCTTTTGTGTTTTCTCAGGTGTGTTTCTTGGCCTTACATTTTGCAAAAGGAAATTATGACAGAAGAAACAAAGGTGAAAGCTATTTAAAAGATATGAGAAGCAAAGAAGATAGAACATCAACCAAGTTTGGACATAGTTCTAATTCTTAAGCTTCTATAGAAGATTCATGAAAAACTTCTGCAAATATGGAAAAGTCTTCTTAACTAACTCATGCAATAATAATTCAATGGAATGAAGAAAAGCTAGTGCATTCAAAATCCTCCATGAAATGGCAATGAAAGGACCAATTCTAAGGCAAACCAAAATAACGCATCATGTTCACATTCATGTGGTCACTCGAAGACTGGTAATTGGATGGACTTTGATGCAATCGAAAGGAATTCTACATTTCTTGTTTTTCTTTGCAAGCCAAATGCTAACAGCTAAAGAGACAAACTACACAACAACAAAAAGAGAAGCTTAGGAATTTTGTTCAAAATGCTCAAAAGCTCTTTGACATTATCTTTTGAGCAAACTTTCCATTTTCTTCATATATCATTAAGCCCTTTTGTATTTAATGAATGAAACAATAATGTAGCCTAAGTTAATTCGGCAAATCCTTCTATTAAAAGGAGTCTCTTTCAAGATTTTGCCTAAACTAGACTCATTATATTATGGACAAATTGTTTCACTAGGACATGGACAAAAAAGTTAAAAGGAGTGAAAAACAACACAATCAATGAAAGAAAGAATAGGTATGAGATCTTGGAAATGCACAATAGTTATAGGTCAACAAGGTAAAAAAGGAGTAGATGCAATTTACCAAAGATGCATAATGCCCAAAAAAAGAGCATTAATTGTGAATGAAGCACACAAAGAAGACATGTAGTCTTGCATGGAGGATTTTGGAGGGATGACTCTCTTTCAAGATGCACCATCATTGATGCTACAAGGAATGACGTTTGAGGATTAGATGCTGCTCAATTTGACATATCGATGGAAACCTTTCTAAACTAAGGCCTAGACTCAATGAGACCCTTCAAGGTGGCAACCCACCCAAGATGAAATAAGTACATGGTAGTGGCTACAAATTATGTAAAGAAAAAGTAAAAGCATTCATACATTACACTACATGCAACACATCATGATTTCCCTATGATCTTGTGCACCTTTAGATGCTCAATAGAAATAGTAGTTGACCAATATATGCATTTCATTAATTTGATAATTGAGTAGTTGAAGAGTGCGCTTCAACTTTATCACAAAAAGCTAATAACGTATACAAAAAATACCAAGTAAACAAGCAAAGGAACAAATAAAGTACTCAAGTCTATTTTGACAAAAAGAATCGAAATCATTAGGATTATGAGCTACAATAACTCTATGACATACCAAACCACCTTGAAGGTAAATATTAGCATTTGCACTTCAATTGTCTAGTGGTTAAGAAGCAATGGTTCGCTTAGAACTTTTGGTTCCAAGTCTTTACATTGTAGCAAAAATTCGCAAGCAATGGTTCTCTTAGAATTTTTGGTTCCAAGTCTTTACATTGTAGCAAAAACGTGCAAGCAAAGAGACTACAACAGATGAAAACAAGCAAACTAGCAAAACAAAAGAGATACCATGCATGGTCCCAAACGATCATCCAAAATTGTTACTCCCTTGCTAATCTTGGTTAGCTAGTTACTCACCTATGGGTCAAGGAAGACGCTAGTAAATGGACAAGAGCTTAAATTGAGAATCCTAGCAAGAGTGTTATATTTGGATGAAGGTCTAAAGGGAATGGGGCTTATATTCTAATTATAGCTATGGATTGTTGCTATGTATTAGGATGGGGACCTCAATGTGGAGGAGATTGATTAATACAACACAATGATTTCTTTTCTTTTTTTTCTTTTTTTCAAAGAAAGGAACCATCTATTAATGCTTGAAAGATTTCATACAAGATAGCAGCCCCGAAGGTGCCGAGTATGGAAAACACGAAAAAGGTTGAAAGAAGAACCGGCCTATTCTAGAGAAACCCAGCTCACTTCTTAGGGGATCTCTGGAATGCCTCTGGATAGTTGCCTTGGAGCCTGGAGTCCCACTCTCCCAGGTGGGCCATAGAGTGTAAATGATATCTTGTCAGATGGCAACTAGGGTAGCCGAGGGTGGAACCGGGTGCTCACCCATCACAAGAATGCAATGAGCTACCCAAATTTTCCAAGCCGTGATGCTGGCTATCACCTCCCAAACACTGTCCTCCCTAGGAGGAGGAGGAGCTAGGTTGTCAGGAGGGACTGCCTCATGGAGTGCAATCCTTTGAATGCTCTGACCTTATATTCGGTAGGCTCGTGAGATCTCATCAATCTGAAACGCGTGTCCTCCCTCTGTCAACCAAGCCACCATTCCCGAGGTGTAGTCTCTATGAAGACTTTGCAAACGTGTCATGATCCTAAGGGCTCTCATCCAGAGCCTTGCTGCGCTACAACAGCTCCATAGGCAGTGCGGGATAGTCTCCAAGACACCCTCAGAACAGTAGTGGCACTGCCCCTCCACTTGCATCTGCTCCAACCATGGTTTGATGGGCAAACCTCCATGGGCGGCCAACCACAAGAAGTATGAGATCTTCCTCGGTCGCAAGCTGGACCACAACCATGTCTAGAACCTGGAGGGCACCTCTCGGGGCACTCTCAAAGTCACCCAATGTCTCCCTTGAGGGGGTCCACCTCGACGAATCCATCTGAAGCCTCCTGCCAATCCGGGTGGTGTAGGAAAAGAAGCGCACCTCATCCACCTACTCAGCTAGGCTGTGCCACTCCTTCCCCAAATGTCCTACCACTCTGATCATCTGCCAGTGTATCCCATCAAGACTCCCATCCATCTCGGGGTCCCTCTCAATGAGTGGCTGAAGGCCTCCAAGTCCTACATGGAAGAAGCCAAGGTGCGTGCTACCGCGCTGCATCAACATCCTTAAGGGAACACCAGTACGGAAAAACTGCCCCAACCATTTGCTGTCTCTCCAAACGTGAAGTCCTTCCCACCAAGACTCCGGAATGGCTAAGTCAATCTCACCCATCCATTGCCCTACCCCTCGCATATGCTCTAGGGCGTCAAGCCTCGCCTCTGTCTCCATAGGTAGACTGCTCCAACGGCCAAAAGACCTTGCTAGACCACTGTCCCACTATGCCCAACCAATGTGAGTCCACTGTTCGGGCATACGGCCCTCCTGATCTTTGATCTTTGGGTGCCACATAAGGGATTGGCGCTCAAACTCCTCTACATCTGGGCGATGCACGGATGAGACCCCTTGCCAGTCTCTGCCATACCCTGTGGAGACTCCTTATCAGGGGGGAGTCCTACCCTGTAAGGGGGACCTCTGAGAAGATCCATCGATGTGAAGGTTGCCAATGTCCCTCACTGCGTGGGGTGCTCCTCAGAAGCCCTCACTGTAAGAGGAGCTTCCAAGGCTCTGCACTTCAGATGAGGCCAAGAATCACCAACTTGCCTAGAAGGACCCTACTCTGCATCTCCGGATCAATGACACCCAAGCCTCCTAGTGCATGCGGCATGGTCACTGTTTGCCAAGCTACTCGAGCCCTAGTGTTCCTCGTGGCATCTGAACCTACCCAAAGGAAGTTCCGTACCAACCGTCGGAGCTGCCCAATGCATCCTCTGTGAAAGCACCAACAAGAAGCGATATACCAGACCGTGGTAAGAACCTGGTTTGCCACTAAGGCGCAACCTACTAGGGAGAGTTTGGTCGAGCTCCAATAGAGAAGCTTGCGTCGAACACTCTCAAGGACAGGGGCAATCTGCTGCTTTGCTGTAATGTCAATACCCACCTGGCATCCGTATCTCGCTGTCTGGCCCCACAGTATCCATCTGAAGCCAAAGTCACTCCCCCACTCACGGATCTCTTGTGTCTCCTCAAAGCATGTGAAGAAACCTATAGATTTCATCCAATTGATCCGTGCCCCGAAGGCCTCACAGTAAATAGCCAACGTGCCCTCAACATACAAGGCCGTGTCATCTGCAAACTTCGAGTTAAGTAGCTCCTTCTGTCTAATTGGGAGCCTCAACCCTGTGAGACCGACCACCTGTGATCTCAAATAGTAGCCCAAAGCCTCGACCACAAACAAGAAGAGAAAGGGAGCGAGTGGGCAACCCTGGTGAACTAAGCGAGAGAGAGGAAAGGCCTCGCCTATGTGTCCTTTGATAAGCATCTGGCTAAAGCTTCCTGCATATAGCGTTGAAACTCCTCTGACCCATCTGCTTGAGAAACCCAATCTCCTCATAGTGCCCTCCAAGAAAGACCACTCCACCCTGTCGTAGGCCTTCTCAAAGTCCAAGAGAAGGACGGCCAACAACGATGACTCCTCCCTGGACCAATTCACTGCCTCCCAGAACGTGAAGATGTTGTCCAAGATGCTGCGTTCCTAAACAAACCCAGTTTGTGTATCATGGATGATGTCGATAAGATGGGGCTGTAACCACAAACTCAAGACCTTAGCAAGGATCTTGTATGCAGTACAGTCGTCTTAGTTGCATCAGAGCACATCTTCATGAGGAGAATCAAAGTGGAAGGAAGATGCCTTCAATCCATGGATGGTTGTGTTTTTTTTGTCATTGCGTGAGGTTTAAAGAAAGCTAAGAAGAAATGTAATGCTATAAACATGGCTTTTGTAAGCTTCAAAAGGAAACCAATGTTTGTTTGGTAGATTGCATAAAGCTAAGGAAAGCTTTATGAAAGCCAAAGTACGTATAAGGCAAGAGAGAAGAAATTCTAAAGCTCTTGTAGTATGTGATCTTGAAGACCTTGAACAAAAAAAGGCTACGTGCAACAGGTAAGTTCTAAGACTATGTACTATTTAAAGGCGACTGCAAAAGTTCCTCTTAATTCGCTTATTTGCACCCCATTTTTTTGGATGCTTTACTTTTATTAAGGCTCTTATAGGAGCCTAGTATCTACTGTTGTAGTTGTCTATAATCGTGGCAAAGTAGCACAAGACTTTAAAGTCACATACAGTCTATTTGCAATTGTGACAAACAAATTGCTTGCACAATTGGCTTGAGTAGAGACCGAATCCCCGTGAGTAACCAGAGTAGACTCTTGCATTTAAAAAAACTTAAAGACTTGAGCAGAGACTAGACTATATACATAGTCAAGCCGACGATGTGTCGAACAAGCAAGAACCTCCCCAAGATGATTGGAAATAAAGGAAAAAGGAGAGGATACCACAATTGGGAAACTCAAAGAACAATTGAGAGACATGATTACCGTTGTAAGCATGGGTCGCCAATTGCAAGATGGACAAGGGAATCTCTCTTTGGTCCTCGACATGTTTCAATGGGAGAAAGAGAAGCAACATGCCAATCATGTAGAGCATCGGTGGATCGATGGAATGCTTTTTCTTTTGAGAATTCTACTATATGTCATAGAAATTTTTTTTTTGACTCTTTTGAGGTTAATAATAAAGAATGATTGCATTCATGCATTTCTAAAAGAATTGCCTTATGGTGTATCATCGGCTTGAGGTGTTGACCATAAAATTAATCTACTTCTTAATACTCTACCTCTCTTCATGAATCCTTATTGGTTGAGTGAAGAAAAGAGACGAGATAGCAAGAGAATGGGTCATATTAGAGCAAATAAAGTTTAACAAATGAAGTTCGAAGTCTAAGCAAAGGATGAAGAAGACCTGAAGGGAAACCGTAGGGACTTGAAATAATGGCAATGGGACTTGAACTATAGGGACTTCCAATAATGGTAATGGGATTTGAACTATAGGGACTTCTAATGGCAATGACATAGCAAGCTATCAAAGCACTAACAAGAGACCCCCACCTCTCATCAAATTGGAAAAGTGGAGAGACCTCTCTCTTTCTCTTAAAACTCTAGTGAACACGGAGCATAGTTGAGCTCGAGTGATCAAGACAAGGATAAAGAAAGCAATGAAGATCAAAACCTTAGCTGTAGTTGCAAGATAAGACTAGTAGCGATGACAAAGCTGGATAAGCCGAGGACATAAAATTCTACAAGGACTAATATATTGTGAAATGTTCAAAATCATACGTGCAAGTGTGGTGTTACGCTCGATAAAGCAAGGATATAAAAACTACGAGGACACGGTTAATGCAAGAAGCCACTCCAACTAATTGAAGAAGCAATTGAAGGTGGGATCAAAGACAACCATTTGGTTTTGATGACGAACGACCTTGTTTTGACTGGGCAAAATATGGGTGGGGCAAAGCAAAGATGTGAATAGGAACATCTTTTAACAGATGTGGGACATTTGGCGAGAGAGAGACTTGATGAGTAGGCTATCTGGGAACAAAACCAAGGATAGCAACTCTGTTCTGTTTGAAGATTCGAGATTCTTCGCCTGACAACTTTTGGCAATGCCATTCGCCGAGCATGCTTTGTATAAAGCATGATGCCTTTCTCAAACGTGCATGATATTAAAATGAAAGCACGACGTTTAGTGACTCGATCAATCATGTGAATCCGAATTTGTCGAAAGCATTGTTTGTGCAAGCCTTTCTTAAGGATGTGGTGATCCTGCTTAGATGTCGATATGCACTAGACGAAGCACACCCAAATCAACTTAGATCGACTAAATGCAATGAATACAAAAGCAAAGCGACGAGTTTCTTTTCCTTTTAGGAAATAAGCTTCACAAATCTTGCCATTCATATTGTTCACACATTGCTAACGTTGGTACAGCATCGATATACTGTACTACTACTCTAAATATAAAAAGCACACTTGGCCATGATCAAGGCTAAAAGAGCTGAGCTAACTAAATGGAGATTTTACACGCTCCTTTACCCAGGGGCCAGAGCAATTTTGGAGACGCATGTTATCATTTTTCCATTAAGGATTGCAACAAATCATTTTAGAGGGATTCTTGCAACTGCCCTAGTAGGTAAGCATCAGAGAGCAAAAAGAAAAATACAAGAATAAATAAGAAGATACTTATTGCAATAGCTTTTTCCCTCTGAGCATGCCAAACAAATATTCCAGCACACGTGCACCATCATCTCGGAGTCCAGAATGCATATATTCGCTAGTCACCCACAATCTGGCCCCAGCAATTTCGTCAGCTGTTTCCTCTGACAAGCTGAAGTTTACATACATGTCTTCGTAATAGACTGCAGCTGCGACTGGAATCTACACAGAGGAAAATTTAGCGTCTCTCTCTCTCTCTCTCTCTCCCTCCCTCTCTCTCTCTCTCTCTCTCTCTCTCCCTCTCACCACACTTTCTTTCGGATGAAATTCTTAAGATTCTATATCGTGAAAAGGAGTCCCCAGAGTGGGGAGCTCAATATTACATCATCAGAAGATTTCATTATATGACAAGAAAACAGCATGATCTATATGATGGGTTTGCAGACAATCAAAGAAAGATTGCCGTTGTCACCTTCTTAAGAGCTGTCCAGATGGGAAAACCCCCAAACATTACCCTCTCACCACACATGCACACTTTTTTTTTGGGGTAAAAGAGAGATTTCTTTCAGAAAACACATACTTCTCTTCTTCTTTTTTGGTGGAATCCATTTTTGTTCGGAAACACTTAGGTACACACACACTTTTTTGGGTGAAATCCATTGACCAAGATGTTGCTCGTCTGACCTCATATCTCACACTGAGGTTGGAACAACCAAACCTCTTCACAGAGATATTCACCACGAATAGTATGAAACAATTTCGTGAATATTCATTTGCACACAGAGGGCATTTGAGCGCTTTGTTGGTCACTTAGGACCACTATAAAGCTGTTCTAATTTCTAAAAGCCACAAGAGGGCGTGTTTACACCTAGAAGAATGCACGAGTCCACCTTTTGGCAAAAGAGAGGGCATTTATGAATAAAAGCATGCACTGGTTCATTATGCACAAATGAAAACCTTATAGAGCAGGAACTTTTATAGACAAGAATGTCAACTCTAGTGTTTGATTGAAGAATCTTGAGCTTCTGCTATGTATCCCAAATAAGTTGTGCAATGCAAATTAAACATGTTTTGTCCTTGCTGAGTTGTTCTCCATGTCTTTGACATAATTATTTTGCAAGCACAATACATAATACTTTGAATGTTCCGCATTTCAAGCCGCAAAATCCCCATTGAGAAACCTTTTGTTACCCCTGCTACTGGGATTGTGAGAGGTCTACACAAGCTTACTTGATTGGAATTCAAGGCTCCTTTATCATACAGAGGAGGCCAGTCTTCTTTGGTAGCCAAGAGATTGGCCACCTCTTTCAATGGTCTCAGTGCCGCAATTTCATCAAACATCCATGGAAACACCATCTGCTTGATATGTACATTCCACAACAAAAGAAAGATTGGGAGATAAATAACCTATAAATTCTCCCCTTAGACATACAATATCACGGGCAACATGACGTATGAATAACATATTTCTTTCTAGAAGATATAAATTTCTTCATCTTGTAAGAAAATATGTTGACACAAAGTGAATCACCTCTCCTGTAAAAAGGACTGGTTGTCCATTTTTGGCAGCCTTCACTGCATCAAATTGATCTCCAAACTCCTCCCTAACTCGATGAGCAGCCCAATTTGATGCTGCACCCTAGAAGACACACAACCTAGCCGTTTTATCAAATATCCTTTTATTCCACTATTACAAGGGCATTTTGAATTAGAACATTAGAGACTGCTAAAGGAAAAAATTACCTGACAATATATTGACTCGTGCATCAGTGCATACAAGGGGTTTGTATCAAAAGGTAGCCAATTTTCAAACTGCATATTGCAGAAATTCAGATCAAATAAAAAATATAGAATATGTACCCATAGGTTATGACCGGTCAGGAAAGGCCAGTATGAATACGAATGGTAGCAGGTAGAAAAGCAAAAGTAGACTACCATTCGAAGGAAAACATCACTAAGTTTCTTCTTGCATCCAGGCACCAGCACAGGGTCCCATGCCCTCTCAAATCTAGCAATCATATTGAAGATGGGTCCAAATGTTAAGTTCTTGTATTAATGAGCAGAAAGGTGGGAAGAATAAAAAGGTATTAAGGCTCACAAGTAATGTAGCCGTTCAAAACCTCCACTAGATCCCAATCCTGACAGCCCTGAGAGTTGTAGACCACATGGGCTCAATTTTCCCCCAGACGGTAAAGACACCTGCTATGAAATATCCAGAAGAGGCATAAATGGCAGAAATGTCAAAGATTCTGCTTCAGATAAGTAACAATCTTTCTTTTGTTGCGAAATTATGTATCATTCTTTTTAAAATCCAAAGTTACAATCCTGCTACGATTACAAACACTGGGCCAAAATCAATTAAGATGCTGAATACAGAGCATAATCAGTGGAGGCATGTTCCTCACGGTGAAATAAAAAAGGCTTATTTAGTTAGCATTGGTTAGGAGTAGGAGAGGGCCAGCAAAAACCATGCACGTCCATAAAGAAAGGTATTTCCAAGTCTGAAACGCAGGACAACCTCTAATCATGCTTGTCATTCTATGTACTTTTGAGCACCTCACTCTCCTGCTATGCCATACTGCCAGGATAAAAGTGAGTTTCCTTGGATCTGTTGACAGGACCATGCTGGAGGATCTGCTCTAGAAAGGTCCATATGAAGGTGTCAGAGAAATTGTCAATGCCAACATGATCCTGCAGCCTAAAAATAAGTCTTCAGGCATCTCGAGAACTGCAGATGCTACAATGCCCAGCTGTCCCATCTTACTAACAAAATCTATTTACACCTAGGCGCATCCATAGCTGCCCCAAGAAATCTCGTATGCCACCAAGCCCAGCCAATACAATTGACAGCCCGGCAAGCAGTGAACATGTAACTTACAAATCCACGAAACCACCTATCTATTACGATGCACGATAGATTATGAGCAAAGATGTGGTCACACCAAATGATGCATGGTAGCATCATTGACCCTCCAGCACCCATATCACCATTAGCCACTGTTCTACCCAAAGACCCCCATGCACAAACAGCAAAAAGGACGCTTTCTGCGGTCAATTGCTCTAGCTAAATTAGAAGGTCTAGACGCTTAGACTTCAAAGCCCACATGAACGCTCTATGCTAAACAGAGACCTATGCAAGCTATACCATCATTTTGTGTCCAAGCGATCCAGCTAGAAAAATAACCTGAGAACAACTTATGTTATCAGATGCATCAACAAGCTAAAAATTTACAGTCCAAACTATCCAATAAGAAAAGTACAAAAACATATGTACCTATTCACAATGATGAGGAAGCATAAATGCATCTGTGAGGTCATCCCCAAATTTTGGTTGTGAACAGCAAAAAACATTTAAATATATATATATATATTTTTTGCAAAAAGAGACTTCTATTAAGTATTAAAGAAAAACCGTTAGGGCAAGCTCCATACGGGATACATCATGCAATGCACGAAAAGCTCAAGAGCCAAAAAGAAAGGATTGAGGCTGATAGTGCCATCTCAATCTGGTAAAAACCTCCGAGAAAAAGGGAGAATCCCTCCAAACTCGAAGAAATATAGTCCTTCTAGAAGAGGCTGCCCGTGAAGGGCCCTGCATGCTAGCCCATATGGCTATCAAAGTGCGAACCGTGTCAGTCCAAATACCCGTGAACACCTGTGATGGGTGTCTCTGGGTGCCATCCAAGGCCTCAGTACATCTAGCTCTCCAAATGTGCCAAGAGGAAATGCTAGCCAAAATCTCCCAAGAGGTGTCCACTGAAGCATGATAAGCTCTGAAGGGAGTAAGTGGTACATCTTGAAGAGAGCAGGGCTCTATCACCTGCCGGCGGACCGAGAGTGCCCAAGAAGAAGGCTCACCCTCATAAAACACCTGGGGCCCGGTAAAGGATAACCATGCGACTGAGCCCCAAGTCATGAAGAAAGGGGAAGTGTGAAAGATGCTGAGTATCCGAGCAACCCCTTTCCAAACAGTCCTCGCCTGACTACAGTCCCACAGGCAATGTCGCACTGACTCCTCTGCAGAATGACATCGAGGACAAGTGGGATCAGCCCCAAATCGTGATCTCCACAGGTTCACTGCAATCCCTCCATGAATAGAAAGTCAAAAGAAAAGAGTGATCTTTCTATTTCTGAGGGATTTCCAGAGCCTCCTCCAAAAATTTCTACGCAAATCTGCGGTGATGAAGAAGCTTTCCCAATGGGGGGCTCTGGAAGGAATCCAACCCCTACTGTTCAGCTGAAATCTCCTAGCATTACCAACCGTGAAACGAAAGAAGGGAATCCCCCTCTCTCGGTGCCCATGATCTATCCACTCCCACTCTCCTGGGTCCCACTGCAAGCACCTGATAGGTGCACCTCCATATAACCACAACCTCCAGGATCCCAAGGCCAAGAGCAGAGGGGGGTTGGGGTCTAAGTACCACTGCAAGCCCGCTCCACGGTCCACAAAACCAGCAATCCCGACAGGCTGAAAGGCAACCTCAAGAAGAATGCCATCCTTGGATGTAGATAGTAAACCTCCATCCCCAACGTCAAAGACCAGTGCGTCTTCCCCGAGACCTCGGAGAGCGATCACCTGTAAAGGAACTGATGTCCTCGAAAAAGCCCCCATCCAAGTGGTGGAAGTAATAGGTAACTCAACTGTCCATTCCACCAGGATGGCTGCACCTATCTGCTGAATCCTGCGTGCTACCCCTCTGAGGTGACTCACGGACTGCAGTCTCTGATCCTCAGGTAGCTTGATAAAAGCTTTCCAAGTGCCTACTGTGTAGGCGGGGCCTCTCTCCCATTTAGACCACTGCATGTAATGGGAAGTGCCCAGTGATCTGGCATGCTCGTCAAGAATACTATCATTCCAAATGATTGGCTGCCTGTCAATCTCTTCGATGGTAGAAGGTGGAATCCTTCGAAGAGTGTTCCTGAAGCTCCCCCAAGCTTTCAGGATGGTAGTCATGAGAGGAGAGGCAGGAGACCTGAGAGGGGCGGAAGTGAAAATCCAGCGAGGGCTGTCCACCCAATCATCTCCCAAGGTTGGTGTGCAAGCCTGAATGTGTCCAAAAAAGAAATCCTTCCAAGGTTCCTACCTAGGCATGAGTCCCCTCACCACTACCTTACAAAGCAATGCCCTGCACTGCAAGTCCGGGTCAATGACATTAAGGCCCCCTTCACATGTAGGGAGAATAATGGTCTCCCAGGCCACCCTTGCTGCAACATCTGCTATGCCATCAAGTCCACTCCATAAAAAATTCCTGACTGGTCTGATGAGCTGAGTGATGTAGACCGGCACCAGCAAGAACACACAAACCAGGAGGTGGCCAAGAGAACCTGGTTCACTACCACAACTATAAATGCAAGGTCGAGTTTGGCACAGCTCCAGAAAAGGAGCTTTTTCCTAGTACTGGGGCAAACTGTTGTGCTGGAGAGATGTCCAATCCTACCTGGCATCCCAACTAGATAGGAACACCCCTCTGAATCCAAGAAAAGCCAATGTCAACTCCCCAGCCTGGAGTGTCCTCATGACTGATCCAAAAGCCAAAGGATTTATGCCAGTTAATGTGTGCCTCTGCAGTTGAGCAAAAAATATCCAAGGCTGTCCGGAAAGAATCAAGTGACCGCGAAGAGGCCTCAATAAAAATAGCAGTGTCATCAGCTAACTCATAGTCAAGAAGCTCCTGCTCCTGTCTCAAGGGCAATCTCAGCCCAAAAAGCTCAGCCTGAGATCTAAGAAAGATACTCATAGCTTCTGCCACAAAAAGAAAGAGGAAGGGGGCTAAAGGGCATCCCTGACGAACTGATCTGGAAATCTGAAACCTGTCACCCCTTACCCCTCCAATCAAAACCTGGTTATGGGCTGATCTATAAAGGGAGGCCACCCCTCTAATCCAAGCATCTGAAAATCCAAACCGTAGAAGAGTGCCCTCAAGAAAACCCCAATCTACTCTGTCATAGGCTTTCTCGAAGTCCAAGGATAGAACTGCTAGCCTCTGCCCACTCTGCATAGCCCACTCTGTGGCTTCCCAAAAGGAAAAGATATTATAAAAAATGCTCGTGCCATGCACAAAGCCTGTCTGAGTATCATGGATGAGGTCTAGAAGAAGGGGCTATAATCGGATGTTGATCGCCTTGGCAAGGATTTTGTAAAGAGTGCCCAAAAGAGTGATAGGTCTCCAATGGGATACAAAATTCCGATTGCCACCTTTCGGGATAAGGTGAATGAGTCCCTCGGTCAGTGAGTCACGCATCTCACCCGAGTCCCAAATGCCCTGCAAGGCTGAAGTAATATGATCACCTATCATATCCCAAAAGGCTATAAAAAAAGGAGTAAGACCATCGGAACCAGGGCATTTGCGCTTATGAAGGGCAGAGAGAGCAGTCTTGAATTCTGTGTTGGTAAAGTGTGCATCAAGTGAGCATAACATCTCTGGGGTGACCAACACAGGTAAACTCTGCCAAACTTCATCTCTAGCCACCCCTCTGGCCTGTGAGTTCGGATCTGCGGAAAGTAGGGAGGCATAGAAAGCTGTCGCTAAGTGCATGACAGTCTCCGGATGGGACTGCAAAACGCCGTCAGAGTCAATAAGCTGCATGACACTCTCTACTATGTCTGGGACCAAGTGTAGAGAAGAAGTGTTTATTGACTCTCCCTCCCATCTGTATCCAAAAGGACTCCCGTGCATGGAAGGCATACTCTGCTCTCTGATCAAGCAAGGTCTACAAGTGAGCCCTTGCCGCAGCAAGGCGCTCCTGTATCCAAGCATCTGATGGTCGTTTCTGCTCCTCCCTCTGTAAGGCTGCCAACTGCCGGCGGATACCGATCTCTCGCTTGAGTACCTTACCTTGTCGAGCACTAGCAACGGAGTGATAAAAGTTGCTGATACTGGCAAGTACTGTGGCCACATGTGAAGGACCGGCCACCCCCCGTGCATATGAGAAACCCAGATCTCCAACACTGCCTCTGCGAGAGTCTCATCCGTGTATAAGGCGTCGGGGATCCTGATGCTGTGAGACCGTCCTCTCAGATGAGGCTCTGAGATGGACAAAATTACCAAAAAATGGTATGAAGTGGAAACACCGCGTGCAATGCAAACTGTCCCCCCTCTATCAAGAGCCCAATCACCCACATAGAATCTGTCAATCCGAGCATGGATAGGCATCTGCACCCTATGGTTCGACCACGAAAACAAAAGTGATTGAGACTGAATAAGAAATGCATCATCTAACCAAACATCTCTGGCACTGAACCTGAACAAGAAGGCATCCCAAGCTGCTCTCTCAAGGAAGTGGATACCACCTTCTCTGCCCCCTTTCTTATCAGAAGGTGCCTCAACCATGTTGAAGTCACCTCCAATAATCCACGAATCCACCATGTCAGCCCACGAGAGCAACTCTTTCCAAAACAAAACATGGTCCCCTTTGTTGTTCGGAGCATAGAGGTTGAGGAAACCAACCTTACATCCGTCAATCAGAAGTAAAACCCACTAGGCCCTGGAGGGGGTTATGGTACCATGTCCAATGACCAGAGGGAGAATAGAATCTCAAACTGAAATGCATGTACCTCCTCTGGTTCCCAAGGCAGGAAGAATGTCTCTGACTTGGAGCAATCTCTGACATCTAGTTTGTGTTTCTAAAGAAAAAGAATGTCTAGGGAACCACCTGAAACACCTGGATGGAGCTCATTCCTGATCAGCTGTCTGCGACGGCGATGAGGGATGCCGCCCGATCCTTGTATATTCCAACTGGCATCCTCATTGGCAGGAGAAAGTGGGTTGGAATACCTTACCCGACCTGGTGGCGGAAAAAGAAACCTCTACCGGAGCAAACCTCCTGCCATATACACGAGGTCCAAGGGGAGGAAAGTCCACAGGTGAGAGAGAGAAGGATCTCTCAAAAGGGATGCTGATAACTGGCTCTCCAAAAGTAGAGGGTACAAAATCATCATCTAGGAGGCTAGAGAGGTCCTCCAAAGCGAAAAATGAGTTCCGTTGAGCCAGTCCTAGGGAGGGGGTACGAAGGATTCCTACCGAAGCAGGAAGAGAATGTAAGACCCCCTTCCCTCTGTCCAAAGAGGGAGGCACCTGTACTGGATCTTGATCAAAAAGTGGTGCAGACAAGGTACCACCAACCTGGGCTGCTGAGGAAGGTACAGCCTGATCCAAGGGTGGAGTCGAACAAGGCTCCTGAACACTAGTCTCCTCCCGAGGCTCCAAGGGGGTAGTCTCCAAAGAGGTGGAGGTGTGAACTAAAAGTAGAGGGCCTAACCGCGACCGGAACCCACCGTGGGCTAGAGGTGGTGCGGGGTGCCAAAGGGACTCGAGTAGCCCTAGGAGGGGGGGGAGCCCATGTTTGAGGCCATGTCTGTGGAGCGGTAGGTCCTGCTCCTGCTCTCTGTCGTAAGCTAGTACGAGCTGGTTGCTTTCTGGGCCTCTTTTTCTTCTTTGGGCAATCTCTGGCGAAGTGCCTTGACGATCTGCAAATCCTGCACTGGTCCTGCCGACCTGCAACCTCAAATCTCTGGTGGAAGAAAGACCCATCGGGTCGCTGTAGCATGATGTGGTCATCTGAAATATCGGGGTCCTGAACAATGACCCTAACCCTGGGTACCCCATCCATCCTAACCGCCTCAGCAGC
Organism: Dipteris shenzhenensis; assembly: GCF_047967505.1. Lineage (NCBI taxonomy): Eukaryota > Viridiplantae > Streptophyta > Polypodiopsida > Gleicheniales > Dipteridaceae > Dipteris > Dipteris shenzhenensis. Next base: position 28,434,104 of record NC_141596.1, read on the forward strand.
CGAAGACGGCTCGCCAGGGAGAGGGGGGATCTTTGCTACCACACCAAACCTCTCGCCAATAACTGAAAGAAGCCGGTGATAAACTGAGGGAAGACCAGGGAACCTCATGAAAACAGAAACTCCCTGCGTGTCCTCTTCAACTAAGTCAAATCCCAATTGAAAAGGAAACAAAAAAATCCTCCTGTAGCCTAGAAGTAGAAACCCGGCTTGTAGCAGGTCTCTCGTGACGTCCGGGGAATCTAGGCACACCTGAAAGAAACCCCGTCCCAACAAACGAACATCCTTGAGGTGGGGGGCGAGGTCCTGAGGAAGCGCTGCCAGCATCCAATCTCTAGCTTGTGACCTGGAGGGGTGTGAGCCATGAATGCGTGCGAAGAGAGTCGTGGAACACTAATGCTCCAAATCCTTTTGCAACTGCTGCAGCTCGTCTTTTGAAAAAGTGATAGTTCTCGTGGCCGGTGTGAGCGGAGACGGATTGACTGAATGGGAACCCATTCGTCAATCGAGGTGTGTTGGCCAATTCAAACACAAAAAATAAAAAACTCCGTCCGCTTTCCTGAAACCCAAGAGACCCCTATAAGCGAATAGGGGTACTCTAGATGAAGGAGTGGGTGAAGGAAGAAGGGAGAGAGAAGAAGAAGCCAAGGAGGAGTCAGTAAGGGGGCAGCAAGGAGGAGGAGGAGAGGAGGGGAGGATAGAGGAGAGGAGGAGTGGAGGAGAGGGGGAGGAGAGGAGTAGAGGAGAGGGGAAGGAGGAGAGGAGGAGAGGAGAGGGGAGGAGAGGGGGCCTCGAGCGGGGGGGGGGGGGCAGGAAGAGCAGGGGGGGAGAGGAGGGGACGGGGGGGGGACATGCAGGCAGCAGCACGGGGGAGTAGGCTGCAGCGGGGGAGGAGCAGACTGCAGCGCAGGGGGGGGAGGCTGCAGCAGGTAGGAGGGAGGGGCAGCGCACAGGGGAGAGGGCAGCGAGGAGGGAAGGGAGAGGGCAGCGAGGAGGGAGCAGGAGGAGCAGCAGGAGGAGCGGGGAGAGGAGCAGCAGCAGGGAGGAGGAGCAGCAGGAGGGAAGGGAGGGGGCAGCGAGGAGGGGAGCAGGAGGAGCAGCAGGAGGAGCGGGGAGAGGAGGAGCAGCAGGAGGAGCAGGGAGAGGAGGGGAGCAGCAGCGTGCTATGACATTTAAATATTTTCTCCGCTCTACACACAACTTTGAACATTCTACATATGGATAGCCTGGCTTTATGGGCAATCAATGGAACTAGACACAAAAGTGGCCATTAGAGAGCTGGTAACATGAAAATTCTTAGAGAGTATAGAAGGACCATGATGAGAAGATGGTATTTTGACCACCCCTTGAAAGACAAGAATATCTCAAAGAGGAAATCACTTTATTCAAAAGACAGCTAATGTGCAATATTAGGGGCAGCTCTCATGATCTTTAAGTGGAAGCAGGCAGATGGACTGAATCTCCAAAGGAAAAAAAAACTTGTAAATTGTGCCACGCAGACAGCATATCAGATGAACACCACATGCTTCTCCACCACAAAGCGTATTGATACATCAAGGAGAGACACATAATATAAGACTTGGAACTGAAAAATCTGCAATGCCCTTTAAATAACCAGCCAAAGAGCAGGGTTGAACATTAAGGGGGTAATGGAAAACCTAAGAAAATATTAGATATGGCACAACATTAAATATAGTGGATGCAATTACATAGCCATATGAGATAACTATAAAGCAACAATTTGTACTCATTGATGAGCATTTCTCATATTACCCCATAGATCATGTTGAGTCTCCATAGGATGTCATATAATATCATATCATATGGAGAAGAAGTGATCGGGAGACATTGAAGGACCGCAAACATATTCACTCTCTTCGACGTGGGGAGACAAACCACTAGAGTGACGATAGCACTTGTCAGACAGCGGGCACCATCACCAAGACTACAGAGGAGGATGGCCTGGACAGGTCGAGAGACAGCACTGTTCTATCACTGACTGTCCCCCTCGATGCCAGCCCTCACCCAATCCTAAGCCACTGTCAGACGAGCTCCTCTTGCTTTCCTCAGCTGTCCAATGGAGTTGGTTCCATAGATATCATTTTCTTTTCCCAAAGAAAAAAACTTGCTCTTGATGCTAGGAAAAACAGCCATACAAATCAGCAATTCTTCAGACGTTGATCATGGGAAACGTAATACCAAAAAAGTGGCTGAAAGGGAAATCAGCCTGTTTTCACAGAACCCAACTTGCTGCCTAGGGACTCTCTGAAAGAGGGGGTAACAACCAAGGAGGAGCTATACAATCAGTCAATCCCTCGTGTCGTGAAAATATAAAATATGCCTGCAGGCCAAGCCTTGCAGAAACGCCGACAGTTGCTCTAGATCCCACCATATGCAAGGTGTATATGCTATCGTGCCAGATGGCGACCAGAGTGGCCGTGGGTGAAACAGAGTGCTCGCCCATCACAAAGCTCCAACGTGCAGCCCAGATGTTCCACGCCGTAATGCTGGCCACTATCTCCCAAGCACTATCTCTGAAGAGGAAAGGGGGTTATGCTGAGCCGATGGAGTCGCCTCATGTAGCTCAATCTGAAGGATGCCGTGGCCATATATCTTGTAAGTTGGGGAGACATCATCAATGGGGAAGGCATGCCCTCCCTCTATCAACCAGGCTGCCGTACCCACGTGAAGTCTCTCTAGATCCTCTAGACGCGAGTCACAATCCCAACATATCCTATATGCTTTCGAACAGCTCCATAAGCAGTGGGAAATCGACTCAAGAACTCCGTAGTGCATATATGATACCGTCCATCCGTGCGCCTCTGCTCTGGCCATGGTCCAATGGGAAGACCCTCATGAAACCAATTGGAAGAAATACGAGATCTTTCGTGGCCACAAATTGGACCATGGCCACACCCACAATCTAGCTCTAACCTCCTAAGGCACCTGCTACTTTGCCCAATGTCTCTCGCGAAGGAGTCCAAGCTTACGCCTCCAGCTAAAGACATCGTCCTATATGTGTCTTGTGAGAGAAAAAGGGCACCTCGTCCACTCGCTCAGATCCCACTAAACCTCACGCAGGGGATGGCCCTCCCAAATCAAGCACCATCAATGTGCATCCTGATCCGAAATGCCAAAAGGGTAAAAAAACCAGTCCTTGCCCAAGAGGCCCACTACCTTAATCATCTACCCACTAAAGCAAATCCAGGCTCCCATCCATCTTTGGGTCACTCACATCAACTGTCTGAAGGAGCCCTCTTGGCCCTACCTTGAAGAAACGGGCCTGGCCTATGTATCGAAACATAATCTGCAAGGGTACCCCAATCCTGGAGACCTGCCCAGCCCACTTGCTGGCTACATAAATCTTTAGTACCGATTGCCACGACTCAGGAATGGCTGTGTCTATCTCCGTCATCCTTGAGCCATCTCCTTGAATATGAGAAAGAGCTCCAAGCCGTGCCTCTATGTCCATGAGGAGCCTCCTCCAGGTCCCAAAGGAACTGACTTGACCGCTATCCCACTGTGCCCAACTTATGTGGGTCCATTGTCCAAGCATGAGACCATCTTGATCTCGTTCTCGGGATGCCTCTCACAATCCTCCCTGCACCAGGGAGGAGCCCAAATGAGTCAACCTGCCAATCGCTACAAGAGTCTAAAAAGACTTCGTATCAATCGGGAGCCCTTCACCATTAGGAGGGCCCTTAAGAAGATCCATCTATGAGACTGTTGCCACTGGATTCCAGTTTGTGGAGTGTTCTTGAGTATCCCTCACTGTAGAAGGGGCTTCTAGGGCCCTGTGCCTGGGGTAAGACCTCTCACTACTAGTTTGCCTAAGAGGGCTCTGCTCTGCATCTTTGGGTCAATGATGCCCAAGCCTCTTGGGGCATGATTACTGTCTACTAAGAAACTCTGGCTTTGGTATTCCTTGTGCCATCTGATCCTGCCCACAAGATGTTACGCACTAAACTTAAAGCGCCTAAGTTGTCCGATGCATCCCAATGAAAACACCAACAAGATGCTATGTACAACGCCATGGCAAGAAGGCCCTATTTGGCCACCACAGCCCTGCTTGCTAGAGAGAGTTTGGCCGAGCTCCAATACAAACGCTTGCGCCGCACTCTCTTCGAAATTGGGGTAATTTCAAATCTCGAATCTTCTAAACCTCCTCAATCCCTATTAGGAAGCCAATGGATTTGGTCCAATTGATCCTAGCCCCAGAGTCCTTGTGGTAAATGTCCAAGGCACCCCTGACCGCCTCAACACTCGCTACTTAAACCCTCCACGTAAAGGACCGTATCATCAGCGAACTCCACATCTAACAACTCTTGCCGAATCAGGAGTCTCATCCTGATGAGGCTCCGTGACTTGAGAGCTAGAAAGCAGCCCAGCACCTCAGGTACAAAGATAATGAGAACCGTGTGGCCACCGATAAGCATCTAGCTCGAGCTTCCCTTATACAGCGTTGATACTCCTCTGAACCATCTTAGTGATCAAGATCTTACCAACTCCGCTAAAAACACAAGTGGAGTTATTAGCACATGTAACAATAACCCCCTTGAGTGCATCTCCCAATAGCATAAACGAATGGTGGTGTGCTGTAATGTCCTTGCTAGCACCAATACCAAAATACCATGCATGGGAATTTGCCACCCACATGCATACCAAAGGACTATTGATGACTATTATAGCAGCACAGATATTCTCATGCACTCACATGGGTACCTATGTAAGCACACATTAATAGATGCCTATGATGTGTACTTACAACATGTAATAGCACTTGCTAACATAGACATGGTACCCTCTTGCAATGATTCAATGGATGGTACTTTGTAGCGTTGACAACACCGTTATTCACACATCCCAACTTTCCTTAGTATTTTAATATTTCGTATTTATTTTGTTGCACATGTTACTGATATTTGTGTGGATTTTTGGTAGATTTTTTTTTGTAGGATTCTAACAATCAAAATCCATCGCTTTAGTCCATGGAATACTCATCTTTCAATGTGTGCATCAGACAATATTTGATGACAGTTAGTGAGGACTAGGCTAAAGGGATCAAAGTTATACAAAGGCCAAGAGTCATAAAGACACTCAACTTAGTTGTACAAAGACCAACGCTGCATTACCCTTCAATAGATTTAGTTATGGAATGCACATAAGCGAAAGGCCTACTCACCAATGTATTTCGAGAGTGTACAATGATTTTTAGAGAAGATGGTCTCCTAGACATTTGACCAAGCGAAATGCTAGTCATTGCTGCACTTAAGGAACTCACTTATGGTCTATAGCAGACTAGTCCATAAAAAGTTGGGTTAAATTTTGAGACCTCTAGCCTAGGTTTTGGTATTAGAAAGTCTATAGGTTTGACTTTTAAATTTAATTAGATGTACGGAAAGGGCATCACCCGGAAGAGAGGGACACGATGAGTCAAGCCCATGTCATCTACCATGAACCCCTAGTGCCAAGGAATGAAGTACACAAGGTGCAGGCTGAGAAAAAGAGGGCTATCCTCCACAAGGGACAAAGTGGTGTCGGGGCAGCTCAACTGGAGAAGGAAGATATCTCTCCCTTGGATAGTGACCTCTTGGATGTCGTCACTCGCTAGTGCCAAGCTCACCTAAATCCAATCATGCACTTGCTTCCTCCTCGGAGTGAGGCCCACGATCCGACCCACTATTTCTTTGTCCTGAAGATTTAACTGCTTGCTTAACCTCTTGCTTGTCTGCTCGCGAAAGAAGAACCTTAACGGCTTGGAGAGTTGAGCCCCTTTGGCCTGACCAAAGGTCACCACCAAGATCCTTTCTACTAAGTCTACGCAAAGACTCACCGTTGCTGAAGGAAGAAGGGGAAAATAAAACAAAGAAAGACCAGCCCGGGGTTCTAGCAGAGATGCTGCTCCAAAGCTTCGAGGGACTGGCGAAAAAGAGGGAAAAAAGCCACCAAAATCCTGCCGCAACTGATGTGAACCAAGGCCTGCGAACACTCAGCAAAGTAGAGGCCGCACAGAAAAGAACACAGCCCTAGAGGGCTCCCAAAAGGTGGACTGGCTGCTACCACCAAGAGCCAGTCCCCAGCGGCTCAAAGGGAGCTTAACGGGCAGCAAGACTCTCTTGTAGGGGCCAAAGGCACACCTAGAGAAAATGGATCTACAGGTTATGCACATTGGCAGAGGTGGAGACAGAGGAGCATTTCCAATGTACCTGACAAGTTTACTATGATATTCGAGGACGGTACCACTGTCTCTTTCAAGGGGGTCACACTTTTGGGCCTCTCTCCCAGCTGATTCACTTTCATGACCAGGTTTGCATGGATCTCTATCTGATGGAGATGCTACGGGAATATTTCTTTCTTTCTTTCTTATGTAATGTTCTTTTTTGCTTCCATAGATCAATTGGCCTTCTACAAGTGTTAACAGCTCTCTCTCTCTCTCTCTCTCTCTCTCTTCCAGCCCCTCCCTCCCTCCCTCCCTCCCTCCCTCCTGTCCAGCTCTCTCCCTCTCTCCGGGCTACTCACCTTGCTCCCGCCTGCAAACGACCTGCTGCAGCTCTCGTTCGTACAAGCTCCTGCTCATGCCAGCTCCCGTCATCACTCGCGACCTACTGCCTCGCTCACGCGGCCCCTTGCTGCTCCAGCACGCCTGTGGTGCACTGTTGTTGGCGCGCTGCTGCTGGCACCTAGCCTGGCTGGCCAGGGATGATGAGGGTGCAGGCGCACCCCCTGCCATGCTGATGGCGGTGCCTTTACAGGCCCCTAGCTTGGCTAAGCCAAGCTGGGCTGCCATTGCAGCCTTGGCCTTATCTAAGGCCCCAGGCGGAGACCTCTACCATCGACTCCCCCCCCCCCCCCTTCTTCTTCCACCTCTGCTGCGATTTTGGAAGAGGCGTCCACCTGCAACAAACCAAAGAAAAAACAGCGATTTCAAATTCAATTGATTTCTCAAAAAGAGCACGAAAGACCTTGAGGTGAGCATTCAGAATTTCAGATTTCAGCACAATACTCAAGAAGGGATAATGTAGAGCCAAATGTCCAGTACGGTCTGTTCGGTTGACATGACAACAAGGGGAGAAAAAGAAAGGAAGTGTAGTGCCATTTGGGCAAGTGCACAGAAGATAAGTGGGGAGCATGTCAAAACATGCATAAATACCATGAGAGACATTTCCAAAATGCATGATGGTGATATCGAAAACTTACAGAAGATGTTTGGGGGCAGCAAAGAGGGAGATATTGATGACATCAAACAGGAAATGTGCGCTTCTTTGGAAGAAGAAATGAATAAATGGAGATCAGAAATGCAATTCCAAATGGGGATCAAAATTGGTAAGATGCGAGAGGAAATGACCCGCTTGGTTGATGCCAAAACCAGCCACCACACATTGATGATCAAGGCACTCAAAACGCAGATTGCCAAGCTAAGGATGAGAATGAACTATTGAAAGCTCGCACTCCACTTGAAGAAGGAGAGATCCAACCATCTCTAAATGAGGAGCTGAATATGCTAAAAACAGAGAATGAAAAGCTTAAGAAAGAGATGGCTGCCCTACAAATGACAATCCAAGGGAAACATGAGGAGTTTTCCAAACAAATAGATAGAGGCAATGCTGAGATGAAAGAGTGGAAAGAAGTGGTCAGTAAGGGCAAAGCAGCCCCAACAAAGAAACAGTTTATCTCCGATGCCTTAGAGGAAGAGAAGAGAAGAAATAGTAAAGCACTAAATGTTCTCATTAGAGGTCTCACAGTTGGGAACAATACAATGGCGGATGCTGAAGCTTTAATCACTAAGACTGGGCTCAATCTTACTTTCGAGGCAGCTTGGAGGGTAGGAAAGGATGATGCGCCAACAAGACCTATGATTGTGAGATTTTGGACAATAACAGACTGGTCTACCTTCATGAGTATGAGGGGAGCTCTAAAGGGGACTAGAACCTATTTGGATGATGATCTCACGCTCTTACAACAAGAGTACAGAAGAGAGGGGATGATCCGAGTAATGGCTGCAAGGCAGGAAGGAAAATGGGCTGTATACCGAGATGGCAAAGTAATCATTTGAGAAAGGGTAGAAAGAGGTGGAGGTGACACATATAGTGCATGACGGTGTCGGGCCTCCGAGAGACAGAGACACAAGGCAGATTGAATATGCCTGTTTGGAACTGTAATCGCACCCTTTGGTCCGATCCAAGTGACTTTTTAGAGATGTATATAGATAGAGACATTATCTTCTATTCCTAGACACATGAGAGCCCACAGAGGGTTGCCACAATGACAGGATATAGAGAGTTGAGGAGAGACAGTGGGGTAAGAGGCTTTGGAGGCGTGGCTGTCCTCTTCAAAACACCCTTGAGACCACTCATATATATGTTGAACGGCGAGAGGAGCATGCACATCATATGTGGATACGAGTTCAGCTGCCAGATGCCTGACCGATCTTCATTGCGGTATGCTACTTCCCCCCAGACACGTCATCATATGCCCATGAGGTCACCACAGAGGGACATAGCCCATTTGAGACGATACATGATGACATCATAGAGTTCTCCAGACAAGGAGACAACCTCCTTCTGGGAGACTTCAATGCAACGACAGGAGATAGACAGGTGGGCCTACTAGACTTTGCATACAAGAGAGACCCCCACATGGTCCTGGAGCTAGATGCAGCAGAGCTCGGGATCCTGAGACATTCTGCAAATGTCTCACATGTGACGGCATACTGGGCGATTTTTACTTGAATTGGGAGCAGGTTGCAGAGACCACTCACGAGACAAACCGTCCCCAGAGCATATTCTATTGAGGTCCGACCTATCACAGCTTTTCTCAAGGGGGATCGACAGAGACAAGGGGTCACTTTGGACATATACCTAGATGAATCCAGGAACATTCCCAAACTCATCCTCTAAATACACAACATAGTGTAGTTTCAATCTCATGATAGTCACTCACAAGATTGAAAACCATAAACTTCATCATGCATAGCAAGGACTACCTACTATGACAACCCCACTGATGTCATCAGTGCCCAACAGCGGGTGTAGACCATAGCATAAAAAATATGCTCTCACACATACAAATCCACACACCCACACATACTTGAGCATCCATTTATACAAAGTCTTCGTATTGAGTTTCTGTTGGCACTCCGAAGGTGAAGGGCAGACTCAACCATGACGAAGGCTAGCACTAAAGGAGAACGCTAATTAAAAGGTAGTCCAAAATCTCTTCATTTAAGCTATGACTGCTTGTGAAGTTAAGCGTTTTCATTTTAGTCTCTCCCCAACGAGCATCTAAATCTAAATCTAGCTGATAGGGCAACGCACCATTTAAGATAGAAAGAATTATCACAATACTAGCAAGCCACTTTGGACATAGCCCAAAGACTTCAGGGATTGAGGAGACTGTGCCTCCTGCCACAGCACGAGACAGCTTGACAAATGCAGATAATTTTCACAACTCACTAAAGAGCCATCACTATACCGGGCTTCGGTTTTTGAATCCTAGCTCCGTGACTAATTTGATTCAGTTTGTACTTGATTGATTATGATAATTATGATTTTACTAGTATAGATTAGTACTCAGCAAGGGCCCTAGCACGCCCTTTGCTCCAGCCCACTGAGGCTTGTATGAGTCTATATTTTTGTGTGCACTTTGTCCCATAGGCCCGCAAGGCCTCCCACGGACGTTAATACATCTCTGTCTCTCTCTGTCTCTCCCTGTCTCTCTCTGTCTCTCTCTCACAGCAAAGGGCCTGTTTCAGCCCACTGTGGCTTGTATGAGTTACTCTTTGAGTTTTTTACTTTGTCTCATCGGTCCGTGAGGCCACCCAAAGACAGTAATACATCATTCTCTCTCTCTCTCTCTCTCTCTCTCTCTCCACACACAGACACACAGACGTACACATAAGTGCATGTATGCACATACACACAAATACATTGCTGCTAGTATAAAAATATGCTCTCACACATACAAATCCACACACGCACACATACTTGAGCATACATTTATACACAGTCTTCGTACTGAGTTTCTGTCAGCACTCCGGAGGTGAAGGGCAGACTCAGCCATGATGAAGGCTAGCACTAAAGGAGAAGGCTAATCAAAAGGTAGTCCAAAATCTCTTCATTCAAGCTACAACTGCTTGTGAAGTCTAAACATTTTCATTTTAGTCTCTCCCCAACGAGCATCTAAATCTAGAGGCACGTGTTGCTTTCTTATGCAGGCAATTGGAGAATGCCAAAATGGAAGAGGGGGACAGCATGGATGCATACATCACAAAAATCAAGGATTTTCAAGAGCAGCTCATTAATGTTGATGAAATTATTTCAGATGCTCAGGAAGTGTCTACAACACTTAATGGACTTCCTGAGTCCTACCAAGGTTTGCTACTACATTGAGGTTGGTTGCCATGGGCAATCCCAACACTTATACTTCGACCAGCTCACAAGAAGAGCACAGTCGCACAAAGCGTGCTGCCTCAAATTGCAAATCAGGCTTTTGTCGCTAATCACAAAAATAAGGGAAAGAACGGGCAAAATTACAGCAAACCCAAGCCTTCTGGAGGCTCATCTACTGCTGGACACTCATCTAATTCTGTCCCGTCTGATGCAAAGAAGAAAAACAGCAAACGTTGTAATTATTGCCGGAAGCCAGGACATGACAATTCTAAATGTCGCAAGCGCATCGCTTCTGAAAAGAAAAAGCAGCAAAAGGGACTTGCTGTCACTACTACTACTGCTGCCCCAGATCATGGTCATGAGGCAGCAAGCATTGCCCACCATGAGTGGGCTTTCACGGTGACATGCCAGTACCATCCAGAGAAGCATGCTACATCCTTTTCTCTCTTAGATTCTAAGTCAGATTGGTGCTTCCAAGCACATCACTTCTTGCATATCACTCTTTTAGACATTGGGGGCTGCTCCACATGGTGGCACAGTGACATGTGCCAACATTGCATCATATCCCGTGAAAGGGATTGGCCAAGTCAAGGTCACTTCCTTTCAGGTGATACGATCACACTCATGGACGTTTTGTTTGTCCCAAGTATCAAGAAGAACCTAATCTCCATTGCAGCCATATCCTTGAATGGCTTTCGGGTTGTCTTTGATGGTTATCAACGTGCCATGTATGACAACCGGTACGATGACATCATAGTACTTACGGGGTCACTTTATTCTAGGCTATATCATCTTGATACTTATGACAAATGGCCTGCTATAGAGGCAAATTTGGTGGCTGACTTGGTTAAAATGCATTCACAAAAGATGGTGGTTGCTCTCCAGCCTTTTGTTGATTTTGGGCTCTACACTTTGCTTTCAAGCATCGCACTTTCCTTCCCTTCACGGCTCTACGTTCCCTCCTGCTCAGCCTTTCCCGCTCAGCCTCTCCCGCTCCTTCCTGCTCCCTTCCGCTAGCCTCTCCACTCCCTCCCGCTAGCCTCTCTTGTAGCCTCTCTGCTCAGCCTCTCTGTTTGTACCTCCCGTATCACTCAACCTCCCGTACCTCCGTACCGCTCAACCTCTCCCTCTATACCTCCATACATCCAGCAGCTCAACCTCTCCGTACAACAGCTCCTCATACAGTTGCTCAACCTCTCCCTGTACCGTATAGTCCATCCGTACTTTCGTCCCATCTGCACCTAGTCCTAGTTCTCCCTAACCTCGAGTTGGGCTAAACCCCCAACCCAACCCAGGGGTTAGGCTAAGCTAGGGGGTTCAACATACAGCCAACTATGGACTAGCCTACCCTCCCCCCCAAGTCCCCCTCAACTCCTTCAACATCCATCAGGACTCAATACTCTACAGTTGCAGCCATGACACCATCTCCATATGCACGGAATTACCAACAAGAAGGCTCAAAACGACCCATCCTCAGGCAACACGATCAGATTTTTTATCTGCAGCAGGCAGTGAGAGAGCTATGATTGGAGCTGGCAGAAGTAAAGGCCCGACTTCACATTCTGGAAGGGCCTAGTAAGCAAGTTGTAATTGAAGAGGCTGTAAAATCTTGCAAGGATTTCCCCCCTACCCCGTAGCTAGTCTCTATTGTCAAAGATCTTGTTTACACCGAAGTACAAACTGCTAAGAAGGAAGTGATTGTGGAAGTGGACAACAAAGCAAGTAAGTCTGATATTCAAGCAGAGATTAAAGAACGCGAAGCTAGACGTGATAATGCTCTGAAGATTAGAATAGGGGGACTCCAGAAGATTGGTACAAAGAGGACACATATAGTGAAACATTGACAAAGATCAAAGCAAGCTTGCCCAACATTGAATGGGTGAATGATGATGAGCACGATGATGACAACTCCAGGCCAGCTTCTATTTTGCACTATAGAGGGCAGGCAATCCTTACTCTGAAGTCAAAACATATGCGGATCAAGCTTCTTCGACAATCTTACAAGTTGAAGGGCACCAAAGTATGGATAGCAGAGGAGCTTACACAAGCTCAACTCAAGATTAAGGCAACTGAATAAGACTCTCGGTCTTAAACTGATGTATGGTTGTTTACTCCTCTAGATTATCATGTAGGTACTCTAAATAATATGGGTTGGTTTTTGCACTCCTTGGGAGCTGCCATGTGCCCTCCCTAAAGCAGATGTACTAGAGGGTTTCTTGCTGTCCCATAGACCTTTTGGTCTCCAATGGACGTTAATAGACTTTCTTTCTCCCACTCATGCATGCACCGGTTAAACATGTTTGCGAGGGATGCTTGTTGGGCAAAATGCACCGTTTCTCATTTCCAAAGGATGGGATAGTTGGTGCATCCAGGAAGCTTCACCTTGTGCATAGTGATGTGTGTAGGCCGATGCGGATAGCATCTCTTGGGGGCTACCTTTACTTTTCTACTGTACTAGATTTGCTTGGATATATGGCATGAAGGCCAAATCTGATGTGTTCCCATGCTTCAGACATTGGCTTGCCATGGCTGAAAATGAATCAGGGAACAAGCTCCTTACTCTACGCACTGACAGGGGGAAAGAGTACATGTCCCGTGAATTCTTTGATTTTTTGGCAGCTCGAGGTGTTACTCATCAATGTACACTGCCTTATACTCCGCAGCAGAACGGGCTGGCAGAGAGGAAAACTCGGTTAGAGCAGGTGCATGCTCAAAGGAAAGTATTTGCCAAATAAGTTTTGGTTGGATGCTGTCATGTGCTCCAACTATGTGCTCAATCGGGCACCCACAAAGGCATTGAAGACTATCACACCTTACGAGGCATGGCATGGTTGCCAACCTGAAATTTCTCATATGTGGGTGTTTGGGTCATTGGCTTATGCTCATGTGCCATCTCAGCTGAGACACAAGCTTGAAGACAAAGCTGTAAAATGCATATTCATTGGTTATAGTGCAGAGAGCAAGGGATACATGTTGTATCAGCCCAACACAGGCAAGGTCATTGTCAGTAGGGATGTTGTTATCGCTGAAAATGCGCCTTTACGTTGGCTAGAATGCAAAAAACAGCCTACTGTTGATTCCTCAGATGTCTTGATACATTGTTGCCTCTCTTTTAGTCGCCCACAAATCCAGAGCAGCCAGTGCAAAGTGTTGTGCCATACACTTCTACCAATGCACATCTTCCTCCAATAGTTCCTGCTCAGCCTGATATACCTTTAGTTGATGATCATGCTATTGAGCAGGCAGTTGCACACGAGAGTGTTGTCATTAAACAGTCCCGAGATGGCTTTTGGACACCCTCCGGGACAGCAAACAAGCTGAGCCTTTGCCAACCCGCACTAGAGGTGTGCATAAACAAATGCATGGCAACTATTTGGTTGTAGCTTTGGTTGCTACTACTTGCAATGAGAAACCTTTATGTCACACGGATGCCTTTGACAGCAAGGAATGGATGGATGCCATGAAGGCTGAGCTTGAATCCATTCATGCAACCAACACTTGGGAGTTGTGTGACTTGTCAGCAGGCAAGCGTATCATTGGCACAAAGTGGGTCTACAAGGTGAAAAGGAAAGCTGATGGCAGTGTTGACCGCCTCAAAGCCCGCTTGGTTGCAAAGGAATATGCACAGTAGCACGGCATTGACTTTGAGGAGACCTTTTCTCCCACCTCACGCATTACTACTATCAGGTGTGTTATTGCTATGGCATCTCATCGGCATTGGGAGGTTCATTAGCTGGACATCAAGACTGCCTTCCTTCATGGTGATCTTCAGGAAGAGGTCTATGTCACTCAGCCACCTGGTTTTGAACAATTAGGTTCTGAAAATATGGTTTGCCGGCTCAGAAAAATCCTCTATAGCTTGAAGCACGCACCCCGGGCATGGTATGCAAAGATACATGCATTTTTGATAGTCCGTGGCTTTCAGAATAGCCCAAACCGAGGCCACTCTTTATGTCTAAAAGAGTGCATCAGAATTTTTAATTCTGATTTTATATGTGGATGACATGCTTAATGCTGGGCCAAATAAGGAACAAATTGCAGATTTCAAGGCTGATTTACAGCAGTCTTTTGCCATGACAGATATGGGCCGGTTGCCCTATTATTTGGGCATACAGTTTGCATATGTTGAGGGGTGTAGGTATAAAGATGAGTTAGTCCAAGTATATTGGACAGCTCCTTGATCGCTTCCAGTTTAAGGATTGCAAGCCAGTTTCTACTCCATTGGAGCCTCGCTTTCGTTTCTCCTCCGAGGACGGAAGTCCGCCATTTGATGCATCCCTTTATCAGTAGGCTGTTGCTTGCCTCGTATACCTTTGTCATACCTAGCTTGATCTTCAGTATGCCATCTCCCATCTCAACGGGTACATGTACAAGCCTAGTACGCAGCATTGGCAAGCAGTGAAGCGGGTGGGTCTTTCGATACTTGAAGGCCACGCAGCATTTGGGTTTACTCTATGGTTCAGAGGCCCCACTTGTTTTGCATGCATTCACGGACAGCAACTGGGCAGGATGTTACGACACTAGGGTGTCACACAGCGGCAACTGATTTATGCTTGGAGCTTCATGCATCTCTTGGTTCAGCAAGAAGCAGCCTACAATTGCCACATCCAATTGTGAGGCTGAGGACAGAGCAGCTTTCACAGCTATAGTCGAGTGCATTTGGCTTCGCAAGTTACTTGCAGATCTTGATATCATTCAGCCCGACCTACATCGACACCCAGAGTGCTTTGACGGTTGCTAGAAACCCAATGTTTCATGTGCACACATTGAAGTCCTATCACTATGTTCGAGAGCGACTATCTCGTGGAGACATCCAGTTGTCCTATGTTCCCAGCGAGGACAACTTGGAAGATCTTTTCACGAAAGCTTTACCACGGCCCAAGTTTGAGGCATTTCGACATGCTTTACACTTGGCTCCTTTTGTTACGTGAGGGATCACTCTATACATATCATAGGTTGCTATATCGCTCTAGGACGAATATGTGCAACCATGATGTAGTTTCTAGGTATTCTTGAGATATTTCCAAGATACTTCAGCCATACCATGGAGAGGGGTTTGTTAGCACTTAGCCTTGGTATGAACCCTGCAGGTCAGGTCAACTCTATGAGTTGACTTCTCTAGTCAACCATATGGTTGACTTAGGGGCCATATAGGCCACCCTTTGTGTTTTCCTCTTATCCATTTGAGCAGTACTACGTTTTGCTCCAGCTTGTTGTTTGCTTCCTGCACTCCACTCTCGTTCCATTGCTTCCTGCACCCAACAAAACATACCTTGTGTGGGACACACTTTGCATTTAACTTGCTTGTATAAAGCCATAACTAAGCTAGATGATGCCATTTGCGAAGCCAAGAGGTCAGAGTCTTGAGATGAGGTGAGTGTGTGGGATTGATTGAAGGCCCTAGATAAGTCTACAAAGTAGCAATATACTCTATGTTATTAGTGTCTTAACTTGTTGATAAGGGCTTTGAGTGTGAAATTTTGATTCAAAATGGAATGGTCATGGCCAAAGCTTGCCTGAACCTATTTATCCGCTCTGCATGCTAATGTGTATTTCTAGTGCAATTCCATAAACCTTGATTATCAACAAGTACTGTAAGAGGAGAGGGACCATCACTAGCATAGACTTTTTGCCTTATGCAAATGACAGTGTTGATTTCAGATACAACAGAGGGCCTATACATACATCTATCTACCAGCACTACAGAAGTTTTATAACAGCCAGCATAAAAAGGCCAACCTTGGTTAAACCAAGCTTATGATCATCAATGCCAAAGGAAGCCAACTGTTACAAGCAACCAACTGGGATTGTTAATTCACGTCTACTTGGGATGCGTGCGTCTACATACATATATAATATTGTGTGTGCATGCACATGCAAGGGAGAGAGAGAGAGAGAGAGAGAGAGAGAGAGAGAGAGAGAGAGACCCCTCCAGCCTGGTGAAGATAAAGTACAACTTCTTGGACAATCTTCACAGTCTCTGGAAAACGGCTGTAGAACTTTTTATTTTGTTGCAGTACACGTTTGAAGCATGCACGGTAAACAAGCTCTGCTGTACACCCTGAATTCACAGGTGGAAGACCACCAGTAAGCAACACCTGCTTCAAGCCACTTGGAGCAAAACTGAGGTATGTGACTGCACAGAATCCACCATAGCTCTGCAAAGACAAACATCATTTCATATTTTCAGCCATAAATTTGAAATTCTGTGATTGGAAGGTATCTGCAACATGTTGGAAGGTGGGACTCACTGACGTACCTGACCGAGCACAGTCCAGGGTTCTCCATCAGGAACCAAACAGGTTCTCACATACTCAGCATCCTTGACAATGCTGTCCGCTCGAAAGTGCTGCAGATAGTCTACTTGTTGCTGGACAGATGTGATTTGACTTAAAGAAGAAGCTGTTAACGGTGTTGACAGGCCTGTGCCACGCTGCAATTCACATTTTCTAGCTGAGTGATCCCCAATTAAAAAGCGTTTACACACTTTTTTTTAAATAGAAATCCATGTATTGTTATATTACAAGAGGCTGTCCCAAGTGGAGATCAGCAAATACAAGATCAGAAAATCTCGTTGCAAGACAAGTAGACAGTGTAATCTATCTGACGATAGACAGTGTAATCTATCTGACGAACAGACAGGCCATAGAGTGACATCTGGAAATCGTAGAAGATGGAAGAAGCAGGCTCTTGAAAGATTCAGTGGTTCCTGTCTTTCCACAGAGGCCAGAGTGCTCAGTGTGTGTGCACGCGCGTGTGTGAGTTTGACCTTCTTTTCGTCTGGGTTTGATATTGGGCAGTCTGGACTATGTGGAAACACAGAAATCACACATTTTCCATATTTCACTATTTCCTGATGTCACTTTGGCAATCTTTTTATGATTGCCTATCTGTTTGCCAGATAGATTTTCTTATCTTCTTATGAGACATTCTGAGATTGTATTTGCATGTCTCCTCTTATGGGGCTGCTTTTTGTAATATAAAGCTACATGGGTTTCACCCCCCAAAAAAAGTATGTGTGTATGTACGTACGTATGTATGTATGTATGGGCAATTATATTATCCTTCCATTATTTGTGCATTTAATTGCAAACTGGAATAGAGGAAAGGCTGATGCCTGGTCTAAAAGAATCACACGAAATTCCTCACAAACTTTCTTTAGCCACCCTCCTGCTTCTAAGGGACGAGGACTTTCAAAGCCGGGTCCTCCCTGCAAGAATAGTAGATATGGCATTCGCTGCTCCTTCTTTCCAGCTTTTCTTCCAGTAACAGAAACAGAAGTTAGAAATCCCAATTGTTTCCTCAATATAGAGGGGACAACCAAGAGCAACAAGTTAAAATACATAAATATGCCTTCATAACACTAGACTATATCCAATCTTACAACTAATTTTTTTTACAGAACAAGTAAAAATATAATAAAATACCCAAAAAAAAAGATTTAAATACTCCATTCATAATTCCAATATTTTTTATTGTGCAAAGAAACCTCAGGCTCAAAATTTCTAAAGCAAAAAGACTTAAACAACAACTCCAAACTTCAAGACTTATCAGCAATAAAATCAAAATATCTGCAAAACTTAAACTTCAAAGGTGGAAATGTAGACAGCTTGAATGAGCCGCAATTGGAAGCAGAAAAATAGTAGGTAATTCAGACATTAAAAGGCCTATGCATAGAGTGCACACCTTCCCAAGAACTTGGCAGTGAATAATGTCACGTTTGTTCCTTTCCTTTCCCCTCAAAATGGTTTCCCCTAAAATGTGAAACAGAGATTTCAATGTATAGGATTACAAATGGGGCGAATTCCAGACAAAGTTGCAAAGAAAAACACATGGAAATGCCTCAGTATCACTCATAGCTCCCCCCCCAAACTCATCTCATTTCCAAGATTTTGATCACACACTGAAGCACACAAGGTTCTCCCTCTTCCTCTGGACTCCATATAGAAGAGGGGTTAAAACTACCTGTTCAAAAGCATCCTCTTACAGAAACTAAAATTTAGTGTAGCATATTCTCCCCCGGCCTGCTCTGAATGTGGCTTCATGATCTCAAGTGGGCATCCAAACCATGAAGAGATGTTCTCCTTTAAGAAATTGGCCACCGTCCAGGTGCTGCAGCCTGCCACTGCCTTAGATCAGCCCATCTAGTAACAAAGTCCTGGTACAATAACATAATACTTTCCACGGTGGGAGCTCAGCAGAGGCACATAAATCCAGCCCCCATTTCTCAAAAGGGCCTAAAGCAAGGATGGGGTGCAGTGGGCCCCTTTTCAGCTCTCTACTCCTGAAAGTCTGACACATATGGCATGCGGTGCACCATTCCTGAACATCCTTATGCGTACTTGGCCAAAAATACCCCGCTGCCAACACCTTCCTAGAAGCCTTTTCATGTGCAAAGTGGCCCCCACAAATATCCTCATAACAGGCCTCCACCACTCCTTTCTTCCTTTTGGACTTCCGTGAACTGGCTGCTTTTGCAAAATTGCTTCCTCAGGGCAGGGCTGACTGCGATGAGTAGGTATGTATATATTTGCCTTCACATCATGCAGATTAGCCATAAGATCGTGATCTCTCACGCCCTGTCTGAAGGGAAGTCTGCCAAACCAATTTTCCACTTGGAGACTTCTTTTTCTTCTTTCACACACCTTCCCCCCATGTGCATCGTCAGATCCAGTGTTCATCCCTTTCTCATGCCCACGGTTCCCAACGTACCTCCAACTCCAAAGACACACGCCTATCATGCTCTTTCTTCCCAATCAACCATGCACAGTCATACTTCACATACCCCTTTCCATCGTATTCAAAGCAAATGATATTTGCTTGATCCCATGGGACCCTTGGTTCATGGGCATCCTAACTAGTGGAGCCTGCACCAAATGCACTTTGAGTTCCTTAAACTCAGCCATCATTTTTTCCGAGTGCTCTTCTATCTGGCTCCCACTCAAGCCTGGCATAGTAGCTGCGTTATCCACTATAGAGGGAGCACCTGCCACAACTCCCATGCCTTAATAAAACTACATACAAAGCTAAATCAAAACCCACAAAGATGCCTTCAACGTCACGCTGAACTGCAATGCACCCGTCGAAAATCTACCTGGACTGTTTCGTCAATCTCACACACCTCCGAACGAGATGACTCACAAATTCTTGGCATCAGTATTATCAGCACAATTTATGAGGCACCCACCAAGTGACATACACGTTGCTAGACATCCAAGTTCCAAACATCCTGTTTCGAATTCATCACTTACTTAAATGCTCTCTTTTCAGGAAGTCCTTGTCAACTCTGTCTACAAGCCCATCCCCTTGCTCCAATTTGCTATTGTCAACCGTTTTTCATCTTGCATCAGGCTCTTCATTCTTCTATCAGGCTCAAAACATTCTTGTCGATACCTTCCTAAAACCTCTATAAAAGCAATTTTTAAAATATGCCTTCGATCAGCTTATCTCAAAGCATGACCTCTACCTTGAATCCCTTCCTTCTCACACTCATATGTATACCTTCTCCTCAACCACCATCTCTCCCCCTAACCACAGTCTCCATGCTGAAATTCCAAGATTTCCTCTCTCCTGTGACCTCAAGCCTCCAAGCTCATCGCCCCATTAATGTAAGAGAGTTATATTTTCAGCGCAAGACCATATTCTTATGTCATCAAAAGCAAGGGTGAAGGAAAGACAGAGCCCCTTCGACCAAAAAGTCCATGGTGGCTTTCCTTTGCCAGGAATCTGTCTCCTTGTGCTCCCACATGGCAGCCTGTTTGGTGCCCATGTGGCAGCCCCAAACCTAATTATATTGTCCTATGCCCCCCCCCCCCCCCCACATGCACTCCTCATTTGGGGGCTCACAGATGGGGAGGTCACCTCTACAATCCCAACGGAAAGTTTATGTTGGAAAGCGGAGGCATGAGGAAGGGGTAAGTACTAAATCCGAGGATGCTCACGGAGGAAAGGTATATGAGAGAAGGAATAAGAAGAAGAAGTCATCCAGGAGGAAGATCGGTTTGGTAGATTTCCCATTGGGTCAAGGGGTGAGAGAATATGATCTTATGGCTGGTCTTCTTGATGTGGAGGCAAATATAACCATACCTCAACTAATTGCAATCAGCCCTACCTTGAGGTGGTAATTTGTAAAAGCAGCCAGTTCACGGAGGTTCAAAAGGAAAAAGACTATGATGAAGGCAAAGGATGTGAGGATCGATCTAAATGATAAGATCCCAGTGGTGTCTGCCTTGATTAATGCTATGCTTGTTAAAAATGTGTATGTGGAGGAGGGGCTGCAATTAATGTTATAAGTGAGCAAACCATGCATGAAGTGGGGTTGAAAAGTGATGCTCCGTCTATATACAAGATAGAGTTGCTAGACTAAGTCCTTAGGTGCAATCACTACAATCAAGATAGATGTATGTGACGTCACAGCCATATGTACCTTCTAGTGCTCCCAACTAACCCTGACAGAGATGCATACCCAATTATCCTAGGAAGTCCTTGGCTGCATCACATAGGTGCAGGATGGTACGAAGACGGTGAAGCATAATTTGAAGGATGGTCGAAAGGAAATTTTGAAGGAGGAAGAAATTGAAAATACTTCCTCGTCAGAATATGATAGCTATGAATCCATTTCGAGGGAGTCCAGTTCACAGGAGGCGGAAACTCTTGAAAACATATAGAGCGGAAAGCGAATATAACAAGAACATGAGAGACACCAGTAGGCCTGAAATAGCTGCTGTATATCTGCCCTCAATGGAGCCGTAAAACATGGATACAACTCTCATAAAGGAGTAAAAGACTGTTCAATAACAGCAATATAGAACCTGAGGTACAGCCTGCTGGAAGAGCACAAGAGGGGCTGTAGAAGGACAGAGTATTGCTGTCCTGAATCTCAGCAAAGCGGGCACTTCAAGGCAATGAGAGAAGTTGGAAGATGAGGTGTAGAACCGGGCTGAGAAGAAGGAGGAAAGAGGACTGAACTGAGGGGCAGCAGCAGGCAAGGATGAGGGATCTGCAGAGGGAGCGTGGGCAGCCAACAGGGCAGCTAAGGGGCTCAGGTAGGGACGGCCAGGAGCAGGCAGTAACAGAAGACCTGAGGAGCTGCTTGAGTGGGTGAGTGAAATGAGGAGGGGGAGGGCCCTTATATAGGGAAGGCCTGGGTAGATGGTCGGTCTAGTTGGCCTAGACCGACCAGCTGGTCGGCCAGGGGCTGGTCGGCCAGGAACTGGTCGGCCAGGGGCTGGTCGGCCAGGGTTGGTCGGCCTGGTCTGTCCCCCGCTTCGGCCCTGACGCGTGGGTGCTGGTGTTGTGCAGGAGCGCGTCCTGTGGAGGTCGAAGAAGGAGCCGGAATACTGACTGACTGAGACCTCTCTCACTCGGCGGGCACACCCACATCAAAGGCCCTCACTCAGAACACAACACCTGGAGATGTCAATCTCAACACCCCCTCTCAGCTCCAGGGTGTGGCACAAGACCCAGAGAGTTGGCATGACACTGGAGAAGGGGAGAGGAAACGGGTTTGGTGAAAATGTCGGCGACGTTGTCGGTAGTGGTGCTAAAGAGGAGCAAAATGGTACCGTCAAGAACCTTCTCCCGAGTGTAGTGGTACTGAATTTCGATGTGCTTTGTCCGAGCATGGAAAACCGGATTGCGAGCAAGGGCGATACAGCTTTGATTGTCACAAAAAAGTGTGGTAGGAGCGTGTTGCTGAAAACCACAATCGAGAAGAAGGCGCCGAAGCCACACAGCCTCACAGGTGGCACTACACATCGCACGATACTCAGCCTCGGTGGAGGATAGGGCGACCGTGGGTTGTCGTTTACTGGACCAAGAGATAGCCGCAAAGCCAAAGGAGAAAACATAGCCCATGGTAGAGCGGCGAGAATCGGGGTCGCCAGCCCAATCAGAGTCACTCCAACCTCGGAGAGTGAGCGGGGAAGGAGAGGAGCCACCGGCAGTGTATAGGAGCCCGAAAGTAGAGGTCCCTTGAAGATAGCGGAGGAGACGTCGAGCAGCCTGCCAATGAGAAAGTGAAGGAGTTTGCATAAAGGTACTGAGGGTGCCGACAGAGAAGCCGAGATCCAGCCGAGTGTTAAGTAGCCAGATAAGAGAACCAACAAGCTGGCGGTAGAGGGAGGCATCAGGATAAGCAGTGGACCCAGAAGCAGAGAGTTTAGAGTTGGGATCCATGGGAGAAGTGATGGGCCGACAGTCAGCCATGTGGAAAGTTTCGAAGAGCTCGTGAACATAGCGCTGCTGAGAGACAAAATACCCCCTCTTGGTCTGCCAAATCTCGAGACCCAAGAAAAAATGGAGGAGGCCCATATCCGTCATCTCAAATTCAGTCTGAAGAGCAACTTTAATGGCAAGGATATGATTGGTATGACTCCCAGTAAGAATCAGATCATCCACATAAAGAATGATGAAGGTATGAAGCTGTCCTTCATGAAAGAGATAAAGATTGGGATCAACCAGAGCGATGAAGCCCTTGGCGGCAGAAGAAGGTATCAATACGCTGATTCCAGGCCCTAGGAGCTTGCTTGAGACCGTAGAGGGCCTTGCGAAGGCGACAGACCATGGAAGGAGAACGAGAATCAGTGAAGCCGGGTGGCTGATCCACATATACCTCTTCTTGAAGATCGCCATTCAAAAACGCAGATTTGACGTCCATTTGAAAAATGGGCCACTGATGGTGGGCCGCAAGAGCAAGGATCGTTCGGATGGTGCTCATCCGGGCGGTAGCCCACAAACAAGAGCTTGTGGGACTTAGGATCAAGCTTTCCATGATCAGATTTAGGAATATGAACATAAGCATCACAGCCAAACACTCGAAAATGAGAAACATAGGGCTTAGAACCATAGTAAGCCTGATAAGGGGTCATGCCTGGAACCGCTGATGTCGGAGAGCGGCTAAGAGTATGGATCGCTGTCATCATGGCCTCAGCCCAGAGGGACTGAGGGAGCTGACTGTGAGTCAGCATTGTCCGAGCCATTTCAACGCCGGTACGATGTTTACGTTCAACCACGCCATTATCAGAAGGTGTACCTGTGTTGGCAAATTCCCGTTGACACCATGACTACTCAAGAACCGATCAAACTCGAGAGAGGTGAACTCACCACCCTTATCAGCACGAAGAATTTTGAGCGAGTGGTTGGATTCTTTCTCGACCAGGACCAACCAGGTCTGGAAACGACTGAAAGCCAGATCCTTGTGGGAAAGAAAATAGATCCAAGAATAGCGACTGAAGTCATCAACAAGGAGCATGTAGTACGAGGCTCCCCCCAGTGACATAACCTGCATAGGGCCACATAGGTCGAGGTAAACAAGGCCAAGTGGAACGGTGGCACGGCGAGAGGCATGACGGGCGAATGGCTCACGATGTTGTTTGCCCAATATACAAGAGGGACAGAGACCTTGGCGAGTGCCGACGTTACGGAGGCCGAGGACAAGCTGGTCACGGAATGCACGATGGAGAGCATCAATGTGTAGATGACCAAACCGATAGTGCCAAAGGTCGCCAAGGGAGGTGCCTGTAAGGGAGGGAAGGGCGACAAGCTTGTAGATACCATTGGTAGAATGGCCGGTCCAAACCGGCTGTCCTGTAGCACGATCGCGGATGGTAACAGAGGTCGCTTCAAACTCGACCTTCATATTGTTTTGACAAATCTGATGAACCGAAAGAAGATGAAAGCCGAGAGACGGAACATAAAGAACACGAGAGGAGTGTTTACCCCCTTTGCCATCAGGAATAATATCAAGAGAGCCCTCTGAATGAACAGGAATAGAGTGCTTGTCGCCGATGCAGACACGACCAGGATGAGGAGTGAGATCCAGGAGCAGCGAGGAGGAGGGGGTCATATGCCGAGAGGCCCCACTATCAACGATCCATTCACGAGCATCGAAACTATGGAGAGCCAATGACTCTTCTGCAGGAAGGGGTACCGAATTCAAGAGCTCAAGGTGAACAAATGCAGGGGTGGGGGTAAGGCAAGCATCAGCCGCAGCGGCCATGGGTGCGTCGGCTCGTTTGTGTTTGCGGTAGGGACAATTGCGCCAATAATGGCTGGGAGTGCCACAGTGATTGCAATTGCCTTCGGGAGCAGGACGGTCACTGGAGGGATCTCAAGAAGACGGGCTAGCGGCAGAGGACGGAGCATTCTTGGATCGAGGTTTAGGACGGTGGGCCACAAGAGCCTCAGAAGGGCCATCAGAGGATTTAATAAACTGTTCCTCCTAATCCATCATCATGGGGACAAGTTCCTCCCAAGTGATGGTGCTGAGGCGGCCAGAGGTAATAAGAGAAGAATAGAATGCGGCGTATCGACTGTCAGCAATAACATGAGATAAGAGAGTAATAGCCATATCTTCGGAGGAGATAGCCTTGCCTGCATGGAGGATGTCCTGATGCATGCTCTGCATTTTATTGATGTGGTCCCGTATGGAAGAGGAAGTAGCCGGATCGAGGCGACGAAGCTGAACTTCCAAGGAGATACGTTTCATGGGAGTGACGCGAAGATACATGCCATCAAGAAATTCCCAAATAGCACGTGCAGAAGTAAGGTGCTTGATATGATTGAGAACCCCTGGTTGACAATTGAGAAAGATGAACGAGCGCACACGAGCATTCAATTTGTCCCAGATAAGAGAAGCATGTGGATCCTCCTCAGGAGACGGACGAGGGATCCCGGGATCAACAAACTCGGCAAGATCATAAGATTCCAATACGGATGCCATCTGAATTTTCCAAAGGGAATAGTTGGTCCCATCTAATTGTCGAGCATCTGGAAATGTAGGAAGAGTGGGGATGCGTACAGGCTTGTCAGACTCTTGAAGGAAGCTGGACATAGGGGGAACGCGAAGATCCGGAGCAGAATCCTTTGTTTCAGCAGCCATGACTGGAACCAGGGAGTGGACAGCAACCAGGGGCTGAAGAGAACAGCCGACCAGGAGAATAGGTGTTGGTGAGCAGATCGAAATCTGGAACGGGGCTGCCAACGAGAGGAAGGCAGCAAAAAAAATATATAGGGGAAGAAGAGAGCTCTGTAGTCAGCGGGAAAGAGAGTTGCCGACGAGGACGAGCTCCTTCTACTTCATCAATACATGAGCTCCAAGATCAGAGAGTATTCTGGTACAAGAACATGAGAGACACCAGTAGGCCTGAAATAGCTGCTGTATATCTGCCCTCAATGGAGCCGTAAAACATGGATACAATTCTCATAAAGGAGTAAAAGACTGTTCAATAACAGCAATATAGAACCTGAGGTACAGCCTGCTGGAAGAGCACAAGAGGGGCTGTAGAAGGACAGAGTATTGCTGTCCTGAATCTCAGCAAAGCGGGCACTTCAAGGCAATGAGAGAAGTTGGAAGATGAGGTGTAGAACCGGGCTGAGAAGAAGGAGGAAAGAGGACTGAACTGAGGGGCAGCAGCAGGCAAGGATGAGGGATCTGCAGAGGGAGCGTGGGCAGCCAACAGGGCAGCTAAGGGGCTCAGGTAGGGACGGCCAGGAGCAGGCAGTAACAGAAGACCTGAGGAGCTGCTTGAGTGGGTGAGTGAAATGAGGAGGGGGAGGGCCCTTATATAGGGAAGGCCTGGGTAGATGGTCGGTCTACTTGGCCTAGACCGACCAGCTGGTCGGTCAGCCAATTGGGCTGACCAGCTGGTCGGCCAGGGGCTGGTCGGCCAGGAACTGGTCGGCCAGGGGCTGGTCGGCCAGGGTTGGTCGGCCTGGTCTGTCCCCCTCTGTCCCCCGCTTCGGCCCTGACACGTGGGTGCTGGTGTTGTGCAGGAGCGCGTCCTGTGGAGGTCGAAGAAGGAGCCGGAATACTGACTGACTGAGACCTCTCTCACTGGGCGGGCACACCCACATCAAAGGCCCTCACTCAGAACACAACACCTGGAGATGTCAATCTCAACAACTCTAACTGTAGGCTTGTTTGGCTTGACTCTTGATACAACCAACCAGAGCACCTCAAAAAGAAGAGGTGTTGATACAATCAGAGCACCTAAAAAAGAAGAGGATGCTAATAAAAGGGATGAAAGAAGATGACTGAAAGGTGGGAGCTGATAAGAGGTCTGAAAGGAGGGCAGCAAATCTGAAAACGTTAAATCCACAGTTGGGAGCCTGTGAGAAGGAGGAATATTTGGATATGCTTGATGGTTTTCATTATAGACTACTGCCAGATGCGTAGTGTTAAACTCCATGTTGTAGAATTCTATTTCCAAGTCAAGGATCTTGGCTGCATTGTTGAGCTCGTACATAATCATTCAGCATCGCCCACAATGAAAACACCATGTCCCCCAGATGTATGTGAGGAGGACCAAGACGGAGTCCGCAGTCGTGCCAATAAGGATGGCAAGGGCCTCTGCATCTCGGAATACCCACTCCCTGACTACAACTATATCCGCTAGTGTCAATTCCCTAAATATGATGGAGAAAGGGAGGCTAGATAAATCCTTAATTGGATCTGCCATTTCAAGCTGTACTCTACCCATCAAAGACAAGGCCGATCAAGAGAAGCTTGCTCTTGCTACATTGCATGTACAAAAGGATGCTTTACTGGGGTGGCCATTGTTACAAACACGAAGACGCCTATCCTTGAATGGGCTGAGTTTATGGCACAACTGACAGCAGAGGGCACCCCAATGTGAAAGACAGAGATCTGTACTTTATGTACATGCAAGAGACCGAGACAAAGGATCACTTTGTATCAGGTGCCCTATGTACTATGGGATCCGTGGATCACATCATTGTCTATTCAGTAGTGGTTTTGGACCACTAGAAGAGTTCTTGGCACATCTTGATCAGCAGTGTGCCACTTTCCTTCTTGAGGCCAATGATCAAATCATCTACATAAAGAATCACCATCATCCTCGTGTCCCCCCTGCCCAATTAAGGTACAAGTTGGTGTCTGATAGACTTCCATTTAGCTGGCTAGTCCAGTTTCGTTAGCCTTATTAGTATGTGGTTAGGTCTTGTCATACTGACCTCTCCAACAAAACACTGACACACTTTTACGGCACTTATTGTAAGAGAATATATCCTATCCTCATTTGTTGCTACTACTATCACAATAGCAAAAAATAACTTTGCTCCAAAAGGTACAACTTACTTGCCAAGATGACATTTTTGACATTACAACAGATAAAAGATTCATTTAGCACGTACATTTCCTGTCTTTCTCCTTCCTGAAACTCTTTCAAAATTAATCCATCATCAGAAAACTATTTGTCTACTTTCCTGTTCAGGTATAATAAGCTATACCATTATGTAATCTAAAAGGGAACAAATTCTGCTTACTTGCAGTCACTTCCCTCACAAAAAGAGATATATGATTTGAGTTCACTGAAGCATGGTCTAGTGGCACAGAAATGTGATGATCGCGTAACCATAAATCTGGCACAGCATACCAATCGCCAACCCATGTCCTCCTGGAGTTCCCATCTCTTTGTGCAGTGTTTTCTGTCATCCCTCCTCTGCACAATAAACAACCTCAGATCAATGAAATTTAAATGCTAAGCACTCCAAGAACTACATTTGCTCAAAATCTAGGGTGCCAAGTCACTCTAAAACTGCTCTACAGACAACAGCTTCATACTATCAATTTTTCTTACAAGAGACACAATCCTTGGAACGTGCAGACATGTTTCTGCCTTCATTTTCTAGTCAGTTAGGAGTTTTGAAAATCCAAGTGAGTGTACTAAAAACACTCACTGTCATTGACAACAACTCTCTCATTGCTACACAATTTAAGGTTGGTTCCTCCCTTCTTTATTTCTACTACCCTTTTAACGATTATCCTTCTGGTTCTTAACCAATTCTCCAAATGCTCGTATTGATTTGACAGCAACAATATGTATGTACATATACATACACACACACACATACTATTTATATATACATTTACGCATATGCACACACATGCATGGGCGTGCATGCGTGTATGTGCACATGTGACCATCATCCATCACAAATCATAGAGAATATGTAAGGGAGGGTGGAAACGGGTTGGTGGGCAGGAAAAGGAAGGCACGGGAAAATAGAGGAGAGGATTGAAGGAAGGAAGCATATACTGCAAAATTGGATTATACAAGGGAAGGTGCTAATAAGATGGAGAGCATCCTTGTTTGTCTCCTTTTAATATTAGATTATAACCCACACCTAAAATATGAGGTTGTGGAGAACGGCACTAGTGGCACTTTCCATATTGAAACTAATATCCATGTGTGGGCCAAAAATATAAAAATGCAAAGATACCTCACCAAATACAAGCAAAGGTAATATCCATGGATGGGCACAAATTTAATCCTGCCCCCGCACACTATAGGACACAAGATTATAAATATAGCATCATCATCTATTTCTTGATCACCCCTGCACAATGCCTAAGACCACCTCATTAAGACAGTGGGCAAATTAAGAAAACTAGTACCAAAACACCACCACTCCATGAGTTACCAAGTGATAAAAGACCAAGCGCCAGTTTATCTTGGGTCCTTAGAAAGCCCCTTGCTGGCTGAATTGCTAGCTGTGTAGTCCCACCAAATGCATCATAATCAAGAAGTTGCCAACTAAAAGAAAGGTTGGGAAGAGAATTGGCCTCTCCCCCACTGCTGCGAATTACGATGTGAACCCTAGGCATGCTAACTGGTGGGGATAAAAGATGAATAGTGCTCATGGGAAGACTCACCTTGCGAAAGATACGCACTAAAGTGACCAAGAATTCTGGAAAGGTACAAAGAGTTGTAAGGCAGATGGTGCCCATTGTCTGGCATGAAGTTATCCGGAGTTGCAAAGGACATGCCCACAATGCCAACGTAATCCCTATAGTGGGGTATTGGCTGCTCCATCTGGAAAATCATGTAAGGATTAAAAGCAAAGTCGCGTCTAGCATCTACCATCACCAATTGGTGCAAAGAATGCATCATGGCTGTCCGAAGGATCCCCTTACTAAGGCACAGGCTGCTTCCTTTATCCTGAAGGACAGTGACAACAACCAGGTTGATGTAGGATCAATCTGCTAGGATGTCCCCTAACCAAGTTGTTGTGCCATTTGCAAGAGTGCCCTGAAGAATTGAGAACAGCACCTCCAAAAACTGTGCATGTGAATGCAAGTGATATGGGATGGGAAGGCATTCCCGTGCCACTTGTGGGTGCTCCCATTGTGGCACACAGTTACACACTAAGCAGCCTCCTCATGTGCATCACTACCTACAGACAGAGACTCGTCAAATCACGGTGTGCATTTGGGTGCCATGGTAACTTGTCAATGTCAAATGAAGTACCGTTATGTCACTAGGTACTTGCAAGACAAGTCCCAAACTAATAGACTTGGCTGCCCCACAAATACAATCACAGTGCAATGGAGAAGATGCAAATCTCAAATGAAATAGAGAAATGTAGAAATCTGCTTCAAAACACACACACACCTCGTAGTCTCTACAATGAAGCGAAAAGCACAATTAGATGTTGGCAGTTAGCCCTGGTATGGCCTTGTAGGCTAGTTAGGACACTTAGTCCTATTGGGAAACGTAGTACAATTGGGACATTTTTACTCCTAAGATGACGTTGGTTGACTTTGGGCCCTATATTGGCCATCTCTTGTACTTTCGCATTATCCATTTGCAAGAACACTTCAGTTCCTTCGGCTTGTTCTCTTCTTTGCATTCCAGCTTCCCTCCATTCCCCCCCACATCCAAGAGTGGTATCAAAGCAGGATCTCTTGCTCCTACCTGTCTCCCCCTGTGCTCATTGCTCAGCCCACCTTCCTCTCAAGGAATTGAACACTACAGGTGAAGACAAGAACTGACCCAATATGCAAAGTAAGGGTGGGAGTGCCTTCAGTTTGTATCATTCAAGCATTAGTCCGGGGATGGAGACGAACAATATAGAGCAATATAGAAACTCGACTTTCAGCAACTCCAACAGCCCGCCATTTGCAGTTGTCTCTTTTGGAGCCCTTACGCTCAGACGCAACCTCTTTGGTTGCTCCATTGAGCTGCCAGGAAGTCGTTTTACAGCTATTCGCAGTCCTGCAACACACAGGTGCCACTCCCGAAACCTATTTTCTTGCTCAGTCTAAAGTCCGATCTGCTCTTTTCAGTTTGCACAGCTGCCAAATAGTGCCACGGCAGCCTCCAACAACACTTCGACCTGCAGAGAGATTATCCCAACTTGTCCGTACAACTATACGGATATTCGTACAATCTACAGATTCTCTGCCAACTGTTTGTACGGCGTATTTGCTGTTCATTGCAGTTCTCCAGATTTGTAGAACTGGCTCAAAGTTGTCCAGCCATCTCCAATAGCATTTGGCCTGGCTTTGGTTCACATTGGCTCAGGATTTTGAGGAACTGCCGCGCATTGCAGTGACGTTTGTCTGCTCCAGTCATATTTGGGGGGTTTCTTGGATTTGCTCTTTTGTGGCACAGTGCCCTCTTCAAAATTTGGACTTTTGCCAAAATTGCAGTCTTTTGCTCTCAGATTGCTTGGTAAGGCCTTGTATCTGAATTTCTCACGTTCAACTTGCAAGAAATTGGGGCTTATGCTACCATTTCCTTGCATTGGTCCTTGTGCATTGGAGACTTGATTTTCAACAAGTACATTGAAGCAGATTTGACCAGACATTTGCCTTTGTTGGCCAGAGTTTTCATGGACATACATTTGCAGATTTGCAGCCCGTCTACTTGGAGGCAGAACTTGCAGCACAGACTTGTGCATTTTGCTGCGTGTTTGAGCAGCCCGTTTGGCATTCACATTTGTTGGGCATTGCTGTCATTTTTTGTCTGACATTTGCAGCTTGGAGTCGGTTATTTGGGCAGCCAACTCATTGCAACGATAGCCAATGATAGCCTTAAGGCCTTTACATTTGCAGGGCACTTTCTTTTTGCAATGACCAACAATGACTTGCTTGGAATACTTTGCATTGAAGACAAGCTTGATGGTACCAACTATCCCATGTTGTCGTACATGGTGCCCCACTTGTTGGTATCCAAGACTTTCTAGGGTATTGTACCTGGATCAAAGACTACATGTGTCTCTCCGGCACAGGCATTTGCTGCCACCACACCCACTATGGGTGGTGCTATCCTTGCTATTGCCAAAATTGGTTCATCTAACACTGCTGCCACCATAGTGCCTTCCACCCCGGAGGAGACGTGTTGGGATCAGAGAGATGCACAAGCACATGCCTTGTTTGCAATGTCTAGCAAGAGGGTTGTTATACCTCACATTCGGTCTTGCAAGACAGCCAAGGCTGCATGGAACACTTTGGCCAATCTATATCGGGTTTGGAATGAGGCCAAGATGCCTATTCGTATGGACGGTGTGAAGATTAAAGAAGGGGACAGCATGGATGCATATCTCACACAGGTCAAGGACTTTAGAAAGCAGCTCATAAATGTTGATGAGATTGTGCCAAATTCTCAGATGGTATCCACCACATTGGATGGCCTACCTAATTCATATCAGGGTTTTGCTAAGATGTTGAGGTTAGTGGCCATGGGTAACCCCAACCACTTCTATCAGCTTGTTTCCTTGCTCTTGCGGGAAGAGCAGAGCCACTCAAATAGGATAGCCTCCATCAATGCAAACCAAGCCTTCGCCATAGATTGTGGTAAAGGGGGCAAGAATTTCAGCAAGCCCAAGTCTTCTAGTAACTCATCTTCTTGTCTCCCGGCTTATGAGAAGAAGAAATCAAAGCGATCTACGACCAATGAGGGCATTATCCCAACACTCAATGCATTAAATACATTATCAGCAGATATTGTATGCTACAATGCAAAAGCAGGTACAAGATATACAAGACTAGATCAACTCTGAAGATAACATATGCATAAGAGTTTCAAAGTCAACTCCATAGAGGTACCTCTGAAGGGCACTTAGCTTGTGTCAGAGCTAATATGATCCCAAGGGGTGCCTAATTAGCAAACAAACATGCAAGCATCTTGCTCTACTTGCTGCTCCACAACTTTGTTGGCTGCTTGACTAGTCAAATGCCAATTTGACCAATTGTTTAATTGACTTGAAGGTTGAATTGATTTCATTGTACAGTGGCTCTTATACATGGGCATGGACTGACCTACTCAAACGTTAACTCTACCATGGCATTGACATCTGCAGCAGAGAGTGGTAAACTTGGTGTGCCCAAGAAAGCTCAGGCACCAAATGCCAAGAATCAACTCGTCAACATTGATCAGGTACAATTTGTGTAACCATGCTTCGCATACAGCTATCTAGGGGCGTCATTCTAAAGGAAGAGTACCCTACGCTTAAGATAGAC
Organism: Dipteris shenzhenensis; assembly: GCF_047967505.1. NCBI lineage: Eukaryota > Viridiplantae > Streptophyta > Polypodiopsida > Gleicheniales > Dipteridaceae > Dipteris > Dipteris shenzhenensis. The sequence goes on from NC_141596.1 coordinate 28,466,756, forward strand.
TGAGCATGGGAAGGGGAAGGTTTTTGGAATTCCAACATCAAGAAGGATTTTCCACAGGAAAGGACAATGGGACGACGGTGTGGTAAGGAGAATTTAGCAAGGATGTGAAAGGGGTTGGGAGTCTGAGGTGCAAACGTAAGTACCGTTCATCAAACTGTGCTTACCACCGTGAAGGTTAGGGATGAGAGGAGTTGAAGGTTGAAGCAGAAGGCAGATGAGCAGGAAGAACAAGACGGGCGGATTTGGCGAGTTTCCTAAATGTCAGGATGACCTTGTGAAACAATTGTGGGAAATGGAAAGTGTGTTGCCATCTGGGACGAAGCGTGAAAACTGGATGGTGGTCGTGGAGTGACGTTGAATGCTCCGCTTACACTCAGAGTCGCACCTTGAAAGCGCATTGTTCCAAGGTGATAAAGAACTTCATTCTTCTGCCTCAAACACCCTCTTAGAGGCATATAGGACTGGTTAAGTCCCGGAAAAGGCCTTCCGTGTGTGAAAGAGCGTTAGCATATGCGTACCCAATGATTCTGCATTGGCACGTATTTGATTTCCCGTCGATGTTTCGCAAGACGACGGGAACGCCTTGATGTGAATTCCGGCACGAGTATCCCCTCTCTTCTTTTTGTGCTTATTACCATCTACTGACAAATGAGACAAACAACTTGTGGTATATACTTCAAGTTACGAAGCAGCTGTATTCCGTGAAGTCCTTGAAAAACCAGCAAGTATTACAGCGCGATGGCAAACTTCACTCATTCCGAGTAGTTCTAAGCAGAGGCTACGAAACATGGACGGTCGGAAGTAGATCACGAAACATAGACGAAAAATGAAATCGGAAGTGTTACAACGCAAGTTGCAAGTGAGACATAAAAAATAATGTAAGGAGATCAAGAGAGTAACGAGCGCGCACATGGATTGCAATGGGACGAGGGGCTGAAACTACCGGACGTGGTGCTGAGCGGCCGCAGGGGGAGGAGAAGAAGAAAGGGAAGAAGCGAGGAGGGGGGCATGGAATGGTTTGCGAATGTTGCGATTACATCGAAGGCTGAAGCTTTTGTAGTGAAGAAGAAAGAGGTGTAGTGCAGAAGATGCATGTAGAACTTCGATCTAGCAGTCAGCATCACTCAAGTTCGACGATGCTACAATTCCAATTTCCGTCGTCCCAAAGTCCATTTGTAAATAAATAAATAAATGCTGCTTCTTCCCTTCCTACATTCACCATTTTATCACTTTTCATTTCAGCCTACCACTCTCATCATCACGGCCCTCTTTCCACCCCACCCCCCCCACAACACTCATCTGCCAAGCCCCTCTCCAATCACATCCTCATTCCTCCATCTGGGCTGGATTGCCCACCGGTGGCTTGCACGTCCCAGATCCACACACCCAGGGTGCGTGGAAACTGGACCCAATTTGGGGTTTCACAACCACCACCCGCTCGCCACGCCGCACCACATAGACAGCGGCGGACGTCCATCCGCCTCCTTGCCAAATTCACACAAGCCAACTCATTTTTGTCGTTCACAATGCGCATAAGCTTGCTATGCACACAAAAAATGAGCTCAGAAATAAAAGTCAGGCTACCTCAATATGCCAAGCACAAGAGTGTCCTTGTGTATTTACATGTTTTAATCAACACTAGATTGGGTTGAAGAGTCTTCCTTGTTTTCTCACATCTATAAAATCCATTTTTTTAGAGCTTGTAATGATTGAGAACCAAATATAATCATTAAGTAGGGGAGGAAGTAGGAGTAGGAGTAGGAGTCCCACCCCCCCCATGTGATCATGGCTTGAAATCTCCGCTCTGACTTATCAACAAGCAAGCTTTAAATAATAACCCCTAAAAACATTCAACTAACCATTCCTTTTCCATCCCTCCTTAGCTAATTGAAAGACCGTGTGCAAAGCACAATAAAAGAGGCTATGATCTCTTTATAGCATGTCTTTTACTTGGTTGGACTCGACAAGTGTACAATCATTGGCCTTCAGAAAGACAAGACACATTCACATGAGATGGCATGGGTAATAGTGGTAACTCACTAATCTTATGGAGGTTGAAGGCAACAACCTTACCATTGCTGTTTATTCCATCTTACGCACACACCCACCTTCCACAAGGCTTGCACTTAGTTGTAAACATACTGGGGTTGGGATGCACATCAATAAGATTAGGGACACTTGCTATTGCCATTTCTAAAGTTTAAGGTTGGGTTGGATGGTCAAACACCCATGTTGGCCTATTGTGGCTTCTAGACCTTGTTTTACACAATTGGAAACCCCATGAACATTGCAAAAAACATTAAATTGGCAAAGAGGTGGCTCTCTCTATGAGAAGATTGGAAAAAGAAGTTAGGCGTTTTTTAAGACTTCATAGTCTTTTTTATTAAGGTATACTTGGAGGCTATCAAGGTTTTGATAGTGACCTATTTATGTTTGCCATTTAAATCATCTCTTTTTTTTTCTTTGTAATAGAGTTACATTATTTTACTGATGGCCACATGGTCGCCATGTGAACTCCAAGATTCCCTTCCCTAAGTCCTTCAAACCACTATGGTAGCTCAGAATACCCTCATCCAATATATAGCCATGTCATTCTCCACGAAATGGGTTGGTTGACTTTGAAGAAGAGCCTTGCCACAATAGTAGCCTTTGTATAAAACCATGTGAGCTTGAATACCAACTGCTGCATCAAGTATGAAAGAATTCCTTGTTAGCCAAACGTGCTACAAACCTGTCCATCTAAAAAAATGAAAAAAGATTGAATCGTTTGGGTTATCCAACCCATGCAAAAACTTGCCAAAAACCCAGCCTTTATCCAATATGGGCCGATTGGTCAATGTAGTACAAATACACAGTTACAAGAAACAATCTTGCGTTTTCAACCATAGGTAGACCACCCATTAGCATGAACACTTTCCCTTGATACAAAATCTTAGAGTACCATCCCTGCAAAAATGCTTCCTTCCATCATACCCTACCCTTCCTAGTGTGCCATACTTGATTAGCAATTTGAGTGAGCCAGTGCTTCTCCTTTACCATCATACGGTACACTTGATTAGCCGTACACTAGACTATGTCACGAGGCTTTCTAATTACCCAATCGAATCAAGGTTGTTGGTCCTCCACTTGAGGAATCTCTCTCTCTCTCTCTCTCTCTCTCTCTCTCTCTCTCTCTCTCTCTCTCTCTCTCTCTCTCTCTCTCTCTCGATGTGCTATATTTCATTGGCAATGAAACTCCTACATTATTACATCATTGCCATTTGTTGTAGTACATGTAACATTACGACCATATTTTATTGTACCCCTCCCAAAAGTCAAACATATATGGAAAGACCTCATAAACAGTAAAATTTGCAATGACTTATGAATTGTCAAATCATATGCAAAAATGAAAGAGGAGCTTTAAAAAAAGAAATGTATCCCCTTCAACAATGGCATCTCTAAAGTGGCCTCTTTATAAAGTATCAAATTGAATCTAAATAAAATAATCTTGTCTCCATTACACTTCCAATTGATGATTATAAGTATAACAAAAGCTTTTAAAAGTAAATTAAATATAAAGCTATAAAGATATATATTTGTGTTGAGATGTGGTTCATTTGTATAATGTGAGGCAATTGTTTTGATGTGAAGTGTAATTTTGCTTCTCCCTTACAGCTTAAGGTGTACTTATAAATATATCATGATATTTATGATTTATATGCGACATAGCATATCTCTTCTCAAATGGGACTTTTTCTCCATATTTTAAATACCCAAGGGAACCACTGAGGAACATGTATGGTAGCACATGCAATCATCAAAGGGAATTTTTTAATAGACCTGCATGTAGCATGACCTCACGCAGCATGACCATTGATGCAGCCGAGTCCTTAAAGCTTATGTGGCCACCTCCATTGACTTATGCTCTTTCCAATGACGCAAAAGGTTTCCTATAGCAAAGGGGACTTGGATGCTTATTCAAGTGCCAACAACCTCTGAAGAAAACTCCTACCATGACCGCATACATCTAGGAATTTCTCCACTCTTATCACTCCAGGGATGCACAAGCTGGCAAATATGGCACCCATCATTGCAAGTCAGAGTCCACTCAATATTATACTCGATACTACAGTGATCCAAAGGGCCTTCTCACTCCCAACTAAAGGGGGAAAATACCCTTCAAGGTCTACCGATGCCAAATTTCAAGAAATTCAACCTCTCCTTACCAAGGGTACCCAGATCCATAGGGATGGAACACTTCTTTGCATAATCATCGACCCTAGACTCAAGGAAGTAGCTATGTCTCTCTCCACAATCTTGGGTGTCAAGAGTGGAAAGAATCCATCCCTTCCACTCCGCACATTTGTTTTGCTTAGTAGGCAACTGAAACAAGACTGGATCTAGCATTTGGTCATCTTCTTCACGAAGAAACTTGATGGTCCATCTGGCCAAGAATGTAAAGTTTCCCACTTATTAGCAGTAATGATCAGTAAAGAGGTGCAAAAAAAGGGAAAGACTCTACCCCTGTCGCCACAACCTGTTGAGGATCTAGACAACCTCTTGTCACCCCTATGGGAGCCATTCCAATCTTCTCCTCGTGCCACATTGCCTAATGAGGATTCCCTATAACAACAACTACCGTCAAAAATGGGGAATTGCCAAAGGAGATTCTACAGCTTGGTGCATAGTTGCACCCAACTAATATCCATCAACCACCACAAGAGCCAGAGGCTACATTGGTACAAGCCCCACCCATCAACACAATGCTAGTAAATGAGCCACAAGGGAATCTAGTGCAAGATCAACAACATGACTATTGCACCCAAGTGTCAGATCTACCAATGGAGCAACCCCTTGCCAATACTGCAAGGTCATCAGGGTGGATGCATGGGCACCTATTGTATCAACAATTTTGCCAAACCTCATCACCCTGTGCCCTCCTCCATCATCAAGCCAACCAGATGCTCCAGAACTATTCACTAGCTTGGCTAAAGAGGAGCATGCCCAAGAATTGGAACGACAAATGGTAGCAAGCATCCAAGACTAATTCCATGGAATCCCAGCAGAGGTCATGGCACTTTGGGCCCAAATATCTGAGAAAGAGGTTGAAAAAGAGCGAATTAACCAAGCTCTCCAAGTTCAGGAGAGAACAGTGTGGGATATGACTTCCAACCTCCAGCAAAGCCAAATATAGCTGACAATAGCACTTCATGCTATGGCAATCCTATAGACATCCTATGACCACTTCACCTCAGTACATTCTTATCACAGTGGAGGAACTTGTATAAGATCACCTCACTCTCGTCCAAAAAGAAGAAGCACTCTAGGATTGCCATGAAAAGTTTGTATAGATGCAACAATTTTTTGTGACACACACTTTCCGCATTGAGGAATGCCAACTACTAAAATACCAACTTGCCACTAGTACAGAGGAAATCATTGCTCAAGCTCAAGTCTTGGACCAATGGTCAAATACCAATGAAGCCATTCCTCAACAAGAACACATCACCTTGCTTATGAAAAATATTAAGGGTGCATATACATCCATATACCATAGAATAAGGAAAAGTCTTATGAGCTGCACTCCCACAACGTAACCATCTCAAAGCTTGAAATCCAATTGCTAGTGCAAACCAATGAGGTAATGGATGACACAACAAATGAATTTCCATGCACGACCGTGTCGTACCAAGAGTTCATGGCTGCTCTACAAACAGAAGATCATCTCAGAGCACTTGCACTCATCCAATGGAAATAGCTCCAACTCAAGATTCTATCTGCTCATCCAAACATAAAATGGGAACGTTTCATAGGGGCAAAAACTATGTGCAAATTTTGTCAAGACTTGTCGGAAAATATCTCCACACATGCCGGGTTTACTACACTCAAGACGGATGCTTTCATAGCATATGTATGATAGTCCTCCCCTCAAGATCATTAGTGGTCTATTGTTGCAGCTGCTACAAAATCCGTCACTCTTATCTACAGGGCATGGTATGTCCAACATCCCACCCTTGCAGCAGCTGATGATCCCATCTCAAAAAGAAAAAGAAGTGTTGGAGGATGACATGGCCTATCTCACATCGAACTTGCCATATCTAACCACTCTCTATGCCAATCCCATAACCTCACTTCCCCTTGCTACTACAACTCTCTTAACCTTTCCCGAACGCCGGCCAAAACTCTACTCTCTTCACTACCTCTTTGCTCATGCCTCGCACCACTTCTAACTCATTCAACAATCATAAACTTACTAGCCCCTCGCTCCTAGCTTATTCTCTACCATTGCTAATCCTAAATGCATTTGCCCAGTTCATCCCCCCCTCCTCTATATACCCCTCTCACAAATAACAGTCTTCCATATTATTCTCCCATGTCCCTAGATTCTCTCCATGCACCACCATCACCTCCGACACCGCTTGAGATCCCATCAATAGCACTAGACCTGATTTTTGATTTTGAATATCAAGATCTAGATAATCTTAATTGTACTCCAATGCTATATTCCAATGATGGGTATGATTATGATGTAATACCACTTCCAAGTAGCCCCATCAAAGATTTCTGGAACAAAAATGGATATGAAAACACGAGGCAGATGGACCCCGAACAACTTCCTAGTCAACATCCACCAACATTAGGTTATTGAAGCTTGGATCCCCACCTTGAATGGTGCTGCCCAAGGCTCTTTGATGTGACATTCTTGAATGTATACCTTCGTGCACCTCCATACCTTAGAAACCATCCCACGTTCTATACAATTCCATGATGGCACAGATTGGAGGCCAACATACACAATTTGGGTGAGGATTGCATCATTCATTGGCCAGTGATAAAGAGTAGAATGGAACATCCAAGGAACACTGATCCAAGCACTTCAAAAGAATGATGCAACAATGCGAGGCAACATTGACCACATCCTATGACAAAGTGTGATCTTTTGCAATAACCTTTGAATACATTCTTGAGGTCCCCAGCCACATCAATCACCATTTTCCTACCCTCAATTGCAATCCAAATGGCCGGATTGATGCTCAAACTACAAGCAAACCCTATCAAAGAGCCATCTTCTTATAGAGGCATGCCACATTTCTCTTTTTGAACAGATGGTGGATACAGGCTTCCTAGAAATAGATAGAAATTGTATGGTGCAAAGGCATTACAACCTAATTGACTGGCACGCCACAAGTTTCATAGCCACTGGGTTACATGCATGGCATCCCAACTCTGTGATCACAATAGGCCATAACCCAAGGACGGGTAATAAAATGGATCCGTGGGTATGTTACGCCTAGGTCAAGATGGACTCAAGTAGCACGTAATGTTTGTGTTGAGTAGTGGCAAAGTTATGCATGTACTTAGATAAGGCTAGGAATAATCTCTCTTAGGAATCCTACATGCAAGTTCTACATGAAATTTCTACATGTAGAGAGAGAAAGTCCTACAATTCCTATATGTAGAGAGAGAAGTTTTATAAATGGCTCATGATGGAATGAAGCCTACACTCTTTGGGGGCATTGTGTTGAGTTCTATTTTGGTGTTTTATGCAATTGTCTCCAAGTGTCCATGCTCGCTTGCACTCTCATGTCCAAAATCATGTCCTACCCTTGTCTCCCACTCCCCCCTCCTCCAACCTTGAAATGCCTCATCCGCCTCTCCTCCTTCCTTCTCCTCTCTCCCTCCCAACACCTTTGCTCTTATACCTACTTTCTCTCCCATTCATATGTTTCCCCTAAACCCTTACCCTCTTAGATTAATTCCTCAACCCTTGACCTCCAAGATTTGTGAGGGAGATGAGTTCTCCACCATGTACTCTATTCTAAACCCTGGATCCCCCTTCTAAGCTAGATACCCCTTCTAACCTTGAACCTCCTTCAGAACCTTGGAACCTCCTTTTCTAAACCCTGGAACCTCCTTTTGAACCTTGGTACCTCCTTTTGAACCCTGAAACCCTCTGATGAACCTTGGAATCTCCTTTTGAACCCTAAAAACCCCTCTAACCTTGATCCCCCTTCTAAACTTGAACCTCCTTCTAAACACCAAAACCCCCAATGGAGGTAAAATCCTTCATTCCCCCAACCATGTTGACGAATGTTCCTTTCTCACAAGCATGCACAACATCTTCTTCCCACACTTGAGCATATGTCTCTCACTGGAATTTGACCCGAGGTCCTAAGCTACATGTATATTACAAAAAGACAACACCAATATATTTGTAGGTGATAAAAAGCCTCAAAACCTTGCACACCTTGCACACCCTACACATCCTGTGAATGTCGTGGGATAGTGGCAACACATATCATATCATGGGCTTGAGTATAGTGCAAGTGCATATATGAAGATACATATGCCATCGAGATGCTAGGGCTATGAATCCATCAAATAAAAAATTAATCCATGCTTTATCATACAAAATGAATATATAGAATTCTGCATGAATAATGAAGTTTATACTCTAGGCATATGGATATAAATATCTGCAAGAAGCAAGAGTGCTAGCTTTTACATGTCTTGTGTACAAGAAGGTTGGAAGTGCTGCCTATTCTCACAATGGCAAGCTATGGATAGAGCTAGCAATGGGACAATGATGGAGGAGGTGGTGAGAAAGAAGAAGGCAGCTGGGAGAAGGAGCGTATGAAACTAATGAAGACACACACATACTCCATGGTAAAGAGGAGGCCACCAGAAGGGATTGAGTTAGAGAAAGAGGTCATTGAAGCTAAAGAGGCAGATCTGATAGGAAGAGAGGATTTGAGAGAGGTAATTGTGGAAGGGCAGGGACTGATCATGATGACTATTGCAATTGTGTTGCAAGTGGAGCAGTGCTGCATGGAGCAGCAAATTAAAAATTTTTATGAAATCTTTTTGCAAACATGCCAACAAGCTTGTTCTACTTTTTTTTTCCTAACTGATCCCTCATCATTGTCTTTTTCTAAATCTCTATTGTGAATTTGTGTTGATTCTATAAGTAGAGTTACAAAATTTTCTCCAATGGAATGAATGGATAACATCCAATGCAAACAATTTTGAACGGGCTAATGCCTGTTGGGCATTCTTTTGTTAAAAACCAATGCTTGCTAGGGTAAAGGGGTTAGTAAAGAGGCGGGTGCCTTTAAAATGTCAGTAGTCCCCCTATAGGGAGGTAGGTGCCACCTAGTACTCCTCATTGAAAAAGATGATGTGTCAAGCTTATCTTTTACCATTTTTAATGCCTTAGTACTTGACCTAAGCATTGGCTCTCATAGTTTTCTACGTTCCACAAATTATTCTAAAAGTTTAAAAATAAAGATTAGCTCCCTATTACTACATAATGACTTTGATAGCTCTGAATTTGAATACTAACTCACAAAGGAATTTCCTCCATGGATTATTGCTAAAAGTTAATCTCCATTAGTACCCGCACCCTAACCCTAGCGGTTGCTATGAGAATATGTGGCTATCTTCATGGGATCGTTGATGGTTCACTTTCCACTCTCAACCTCCACCTTTGTTTTTGATAAAATATTGATTGAGGTCTCATCTCTCAAGAGTAAGAAATAATTATTTCCATAGAATGAAAGATTCAAACTCAACATAGAGTGCTACTACTATTGCTACAGAGAAAATCGATGCTTGCACAGTTGTAGGAATTATGGCCATCTCTCGAAATAGCAACCTTGTTGAATTTGTCTTTAAAGCAAGACAAAGTGTCGTTTCTTCCAAAAGGAAGTAGCCTAATTTCTTGAATTTGTACATCCAAACAAACATCTAGTGAGGCCAGAGCTGGATCCATGGTGAGTCAGATCAGTAGGAGTAGATAAGCCCTCCTGCTCTCATGATGTAGTATACAGAGGAAGGAGAAATGGACAGCTTGAAAGAGAGTTTTGGACAATTATTGAAAGAATGTGAGTTGTATGCAAATGATAGAGAGGTTTTTGTGGAAACTACTAAGAATACAAGATAAAATAGACAAAGTGGTTACTAAGGCAAAGCAGCGAGTGATTTAAGTAGAGTAGAGGGAGAGGACCACTATATTGTCCAAGTAGAAAGGGAATGTATGCTCCAACTTCATTCTTTTTTTGGTTACATAGCTTAGTCATGAACATGAGCCAAGTTCTTGCATGAAAGCTTGCCTTATGAGGATACAACGGAAGCTAAGAAGGAGAGGGAGCCCGAGAGACACAAGTTTGGTGGGTGCTTCAACACCCTAATCTTCAATATATCCATATATATAGTTTGAGTATACATAACCAGGGTTAGGCATAGGGGCCTTACCCCACAACCTCCCACTTAAACACCAATGTGTCTTTAAACGAGAATAACCAATGAGTATACTATCCAATGCCCATCAATACATGATAATACTCAAACCGTTGAGTAGGTAGACTCTTTGTCTCAGCATATTTGCAGGGTTATCATCTGTATGAACCTTAACAAGCTCTATGCGCTTGTCCTCAAGTGTCTCCCTAATAAAATGGTACATGATCTCAATGTATTTGTTCTTTGCATGAAAGACTAGATTCTGTGCTAGTTGAATAGCACTCATGGAATCACTATGCAATGTCGATACACCTATATGAATCCCCAAATCTCCCATTAGCCGATCAAGCCATAAAACCTCCTTGCAACCCTCTATGGCTGCAACATACTCAACGTCTGTGGTAGACAAAGCAACGCACTTCTGTGCACGAGACATCTAGGACACTGCACCACCTACAAAAATGAACACATAACCACAAGTGCATCTCTTGCTATCCACATGCCCTGCATAATCTGAATCTATATACCCAGGTACTCGCATCTCTCCTTTGCCAAAGCAGATGCACATATCCTTGGTACCCTTCATGTACCTCATGATGCACTTAATTGCCTCCCAATGCCTCTGATGCACTTAATTGCCTCCCAATGCCTCTTTCTTGGATTAGCCATATACCGACTAACAACTCCCATGACAAATGCAATGTTTGGTCTAGTAGCTATCATAGCATACATAAGACTCCCAATCACTAATGGATAAGGAAACTTGGACATCATACTCCTCTACTCATCTGATTTGGGACAATCTGTTGACTCAGTATCACATATGGAGGCAATGGAGTACTTATAGCCTTCCCCCCCTCCATATTGAAACGTTGCACTTTTGTAACATTTTCCTTCTGTGAAAGCCAAAGGAGTTTCCTACTCTGGTCACGCATGATGCACATACTAAGAATATGACCTGCAGGTCCCAAATCCTTCATGTCAAAGGCCTCATGCAACTTGGCCTTCAATGCATCTAGCTCATAAGTGTTCTTGCTAGCCAATAGCATATCATCCACATAAAATGCCAGGAGTAGAGGCTATTATCCTTAGCCCTTTTAGTGTAGAGGTAGTGATCAATCTCACTTCTTTTGAAACCCTGGGATCTAATGAAGCATTAAACTTCTGATACCATTCTTGCTTAAGAGGCCATAGAAGATTGTATTAGGAAAAGTGGGAAAATCCCATGAAATTGGAACTCTCCAAATTGGTTTTGAAGGGAAATTTTGTAGTTAATGGAGCGTGCTTAAATTTCAGTAGTTTCGCCTCTTTTATGTTAGTGGCTTGTTGCATGTTTTCTCATGATCTGTGGAATATTTACTATTGAATTGGACCGAAGGCTTTCCTATCCAATATATGACCTAAGGTTGATTTGGTTTGCATGCTACTCTTTGATGTATATCCTTTTGTGATTAGTTTCCACATTGTTTATGATGTGCCATATGTTCAATGAGTGTATTATGATAGGTAGTTCCATTACAAAACATTGCACATGCATGTGATTGTTGCCATGTGATGACTACAATGAGTCCTAGCTTTTCAAAGCTCTAAGCAACTTTGTTTTTAACAGAAGTGCCTACAAAGTTGTTATATATTGCTTTTGTTAATCAAGATTAGTTAAGTTAGTTATTATTAATTAAGATAATTAGTAATGTTTTTAGATTAAATACAAATTTTAACTCAAAAATCACTTTATAAAACAAGATTGAGTTTGAATCAACAATGACACTAAATTGAAAAATTGCTTCATAAAATAAGACCAATTAGAAAGAAGTAGATTGCAAAGGATGAGTATAATTAACATTCATGAAAGAAGATAGATTACATCCATGAAAGAAGTTCATCCAATCTTGTAGATATTGGTCCTTTGTTCAAATGGACTTTATCTTTCTCTAATCATCTAAGAAATCATCAACACACAAAATGTCCTTCCCACTATTGTTTTCAGGCACTTGAAGATTCTCTTGTGCTTTCAAAGTTATAGTATGTGGTATTCTGACCTTCTTTTATTTGGAACTTTTGTTGTGCTCCAACTTCATACTATCGAATCCATATGCTCCCAACAATCCTCATCCCCAATATATTTCCACTCTTTGTTCTAGCAATTAGCATATCGTACTGCATCACTACATCTTCCTCTATATAGATAGGACTCCAATACTGCACAAATATCTTCATGTAATTAGTGGATGCCTTTTCAGTGTCCACCTTTGACAATGCAACACCTAGCCAAATGGGGTATATATTTTCACTAGGCCTGACCAAAATGAAATCAGTGGAACTGAAAGAAGAGTCAAAACGTAGTTAGATGATGACTCAAAGCCACAAGAGCCAGAATGTAGTCAAACAAAAAACCAATGCAGAGATAAGATAGAAGGCAATGACAAAATGGAAGGCACCATTAAAGTAGCACTAAATCATTATAGCTTGGGATAAATTTAGAGAGTTAAATGTGATGATTTCAATAGGCCAACTAGTGGAAATCACTCCTCCTTACACCAAGTGCTTTTGAAATTGCCTAGCAAGCAAGCGCAAGGTTGAGATAAATTGCCTACTTTGGTGTTTATCATTCCAAGTTTTGTATTTTGAATCTCTCTCTCATGTCTTCCTTTTGCTAAGCGAATGTCATTTATCACAAGAAGTGGGCATAGGAGAGATACGTAGCCAATGGATAAAGCAGGCCCCTATGGATATTTTATTGATGTGGAAGCACAGGGTTAAAATGGTTTGGAAGGCAACCCCATCCTATAAGCTTAACTTAATGCTTTGGAGAGTGATTTTTTGCAAATTGATGGTTAGAGACGGGCTCACAAAATGGAATCCTAAAATGTCTCTATTATGCCCTTTATGCAAGCTAAGAAAGGAATCCCATATGCACCTTCTTTGGGAGTGTGGCAAACCACGAGGTCTAGTGGAGGATAAGCAAGTGGTTTCATCGTCTCTCTGATTTCATTCAACCTTCATGGAGACATTCTCTTCTCTTCTCTATCTCTTCTCTTCTCTATATTTCTTATAGAGAAAGTGTCACATGGCACACAAAGGAGAGCGAGGTTCTAAGCAATAGAGAGCTCCATGTGGCAAGAGGAATGTTTTGGAGCTTGGGTGGCATTTTGAATTTCAATTTGTTGCTCCATGCAACACTACTTGCAGCAGTTATCATGAGCAACCATCGCCCTTCCACCTCTCTCAAATCCTCTCCTCCTATTAGACTCACCTCCTCAACTTCAATGACCTCTTTCTCTAACTCACTTACTTGTTGTGGTCTTCCTCTTTACCATGGATTACATGTGGTTCTTCATTAGTTTCATACACTCCTCCTAGCTACCTTCTTCTTTGTCACCACCTCCTCCATCACCGTCCTGCTGCTAGTTTTGTCCTAGCCATTCACCTCCAAGCTTCTTTTGCATAAGACACAAAAGAGCTAGTGCTCTTGCTTCTTTGGGCCTTTCCTGATCTCATCTTCTATGATAAGTATTCCATCTCTTCCATTAATCGCTTTGAAGAACTGCCATTACAAAAGATTCTCAGCCTCTCCAAATATAGCATCTTAGGCACCATGTATGGTAGTTTCATTGCCTTCCACCTTCCAACATTGTTGAAAAGGTGTGTTGGTGGCAATCTTCAACCAATAGGTATTGGAGCATGCCTACATGCCTAGCCTAGTCAGACTGTTTCTAGCATGCAACTAAGCTGAGTCATGGTCAATACTTAGGTGTTGATAGAGAGGAAGAGATATGTAGAAGAGAATAGGCAGATCTATGCATTTACTCTTCTAGATGTATGTAACACTGTCATCCATAGGTGCATTTCAAGTTTTGCTACCAAACAAAATGGCAATCGACTGTGCTTTCTACTACTTCAAGCAAAGAAAGGGAAGGAAAATTGTTCGTTCCTTGTGGATCCAATGGATAGTCCTACCAACATCAGCACCAACAATGACGGGACTACATCAAAGGTTGGCCAAGCATGTCACGAGTGGTATAGAAGGAAGATCACATGATTGGTGAGGAGGATGAGGATGAATCGCAATTAGAAAGGCATATGCAATGAATAGATAGAACTCCATATAGCTATGCGGTAAACTAAAAGAACAAAACTTCCAATCTACCTATAGATAAAGAGGTTAGGTAGGATTTTTGTGGTATAGGGAATGCTCCCTTCCATTTCTTATGCTGAAGCATGATGGAGAGCTAACGGGGATAAAAGATTAGAAAATGGGAGCAAGGAGGTACAATGGCAGGTAGCAAGTGCTTCAAAACGCTACCGACAACTCTTTTAAACTCACAGATTTTGGTTTGGTGGCTGATATTTCAGAGGAACCTAGAAAGAGGTAGGAAAGTGGAAATATATGGCTCCTGAGGCATGTGATAATAGGCAACAATAGACACAGAGTTTTGTAGCATGGTGGTGAGGCCTTTAGACATTTTCAAGTTTAGCAAAAACTTAGGAAACCTTCAGAGTAAAAGTGAAAATGCTGAAGCCGATACAACTGGGTCTAACCTTCATGGGGAGCTTCCTTGATGTAGCATGGAGAGTAAAAGTGAAAATGTTGGTGCTGATACAACTGGGTCTAACCTTCATGGGGAGCTTCCTTGATGCATCACGGAGTCATGCTACGTCTAGCACTTCAATTTCAAGAATTTAGTCCATGCACAAAATCCCATCGAGCTGTTGAGGCAGAGTGGAATGGATTTTTGAAAGACTAATTAGGAGAGGCATATTGATGCATAGACCTTTGGGGAGCTTCTCATGTCTTTTGCATTGTACCTAGCAAGAATGTCCACTAGGTCACTCACCATAGTGGCTACATTTTTTTTGGTTGCTTGTTGCTGAAGATCCTTACTTGCCAGGATTTGCCGACTTTGGAGCCTCAGCACTTAATGATGATGAGCATATTTACATTTTAGGCGATATATGGAGCCTGGCTGTATGTCTAAATACTTTGTTTGAGCGAAAGTTTTCCATGCAACGATAGTTGTAAGGAACATCTTAAGAAAGTAATCACAATAGGAGCAATATACTTGCAAAATTTGATCCCTGGGTAAATATTTCCAAGAATACAAAGGATTTGATCACTATGATGTTGGCCTCCTACCAACCCAAGATATATTGAAAGATTCATGGTTGGGGCAAAGCTCTTCGTCATGATTTCTACAACCCAACACCATATTGTCATCCACCATCAAACCATGTATGTTCATTTGTAAGAGGATGGAAACATTGAGCATCCGAGTCACAGTTAAGGAGAAAGTGCAAGCTCCTTATGGATGCAAGTGCATTGGCAATTTCACAATTTGTGTAGCTAAACTCCTGACCCAAAATATGCTACAAGCAATAGGGAAGATCACGTAGAGCTACTTTACAAAAGCTGGTGGTAACATATGGACAACTATCGAGGAAGCGATAATTCATGTAGCAACAATTGATTATCCCAAAGATTTCAATGTAAAACAAAGCGTGATTGCAAAGATGCCTTTTGCAAGAAGGTTGGTGTAGTTGCACTCTAGTGGTGACCACATCACTAGGCTGAGCAGATCGGTTGTGACTAATGTCACAAACCCATGGAAGAAAATGTGAGCATGATGATGCATCCAAGCCATTCTCCATCACGGTATGCTTGCCTTGCTACTTTTTGTGGGTTCCCCATTGCTCAGTTTCATGTTGTCAATTAAATTAGCTTGAGGGACTATGCATCAGTCCAATAGCATTCAGGATGAAATTAGGCATGGAGGGGAGCAAAGTGGAGCACACCCCATAGTCCAATCATAAACTCCTTGATTCCTACCTTGAAAGAACCTGATCCTAATATTGCCAGCATCATTCCCAAAATACGAAAGTATTGTAGATGCAGACCATGGTCACATGCCCTCATGTTTGGCCACCTTTTGTATAGGGATTTCTCCCCCCCCCCCTGCCCCCCCCTTTTCTATAATATTAAAAGCAAGCTATCTATTTATTCATTTTTTTTAAAGTGTTGTAGATGATGGGATGTACATGGCAATCAACATTTACCAGCATTATTCCCACCATCTTGTAGATGATGGATTATGCTTGAATTTATCGACAAACATGGAGGTTGAGAGTGGAAAGTGAACCATGGACTATCCCATGAGGATAGCCATATATTCTCATAGCAACCACTAGGGTAAGGTTGCAGGTACTAACAAGGGTTAAACTTTTTTTTTTTCAAAAAAGAGACTTCTATTAAGTAAGAAAGAAACCCACTAGAGCAAGATCTGTGCGGAAATACACCATGCTAAGCATGTAATAAAAAACACCTCAGAGGAATGAGCTAGAAAGAAACCAAGGCTGAGGTTGAAAATGCCATCTCAACCCTGTAGAAGTCTCAGCAAAGAAGGGAGAGTCTCTCCAATCTCTAAGAAAAGTAACTCTCCTGGAGGAGGCTGCTCGAGATGATCCCTACATGGTCGCCCAAATGGCCATCAGAGTGTGTATCGTATCTGTCCAAGTACTTGCCAAGATTTGAGAAGGGTGAACCTGAGAACCCTCCAAAGCCTTAGTGCATCTGGCTTTCCAAATGTGCCATGCTACAATGCTAGTTAGGATCTCCCATGGAGAGTCAACCGAGGAGTGAGCAGCCCTAAAAAGAGTGGCCGAAACATCCTCTAAAGAGCACGACTCCACAAGGTGTCGTCGGATGTGAAGAGCCCAAGAGGAATCAAGTCTCTCAAAAAATACCTGGGGCCCTGAAAGAGTAAGCCAAGCCACTGATCCCCAGGTCATATAGAAAGCTGGGCGAACAAAAGTGCTGAAAAGTCTTGCAATCCCCTTCCATATGATTCTCGCCTGTCTGCAATCCTTGATCGGATCGAAGCCTAAGGTGTAGGGTAAAAGAAAGATTCTCCTCAAACCCAAAGCCAGGGGATTAGCTTTGAGAACAAAGGCTATGGACTCGTGGGAGTCGAAAACCACTTGGAAGAATCCACATCCCAAAAGTCGAATATCCCTGAGGTGTGGGGCGAGGTCTCTTGGTAACACCGCCAGCATCTAGTCTCTAGCCTGTGATCTGGAAGGGTATGACCCAAAGATGTGGGCGAAAAGTGATGTGGAGCCCTCTAATTCCACATCTTTCTTGAGCTGCTATAACTCGTCTTTTGAAAAAATGACAGTTCTCGTGGCCGGTGGAGGTGGATGGAGATTGGCTGAATGGGGATCCATTCGCCAATCGATGTGAAAAGGCCGATTCCAACACTGAAAAAACTCCATCTGTGAGACTACTGCCCAGGACGACTTGAACGTGGGTGCAGGAAGAAGGAGAAAGAGGGTAGGAGAGAGGGGAAGGGAAGGAGAGGATAGACTGAAGGGGGAGACGGAGGTAGGCTGAGGGGGAGGCGTGGGGAGCTGAGTTAGGAAGGAAGGGGGCGGGGAGGGAGAGGGAGGATGTTTTTTTTTTAAAAACTTTTTTCTTTTTTTGGGGGGGGGGGGGTCTCCTTGGGGGGAAGAGCAGCGGGGGGGGAGAGGGAGGGGGAGGGAGGGGGGCGGGGGGGTTGGCAGGGGAGAGGGAGGGCGGAGGAGAAGGGGGCAATGGGGAGGGGGGAGGGGGAGAGCAGCAGGGGGGAGAGGGAGGGCGAAGGAGGGGGTGGGGGAGGAGAAGGGGGCAGGGGGATGGAGGGGGAGAGGGAGGGCAGAGGAGAAGGGGGAAGCAGGGAGGGGGGCAACGGGGGGGAGAGGGATGACAGGGGAGGGGACGGGGGAGGAGAAGGGGGGCGGGGGGGCTGACGGGTGGGGGAGAGGTAGGGCAGGGAGGGAGAGGTAGGGGCAGCAGGGAGGGAGAGGTAGGGGCCAACGAGGGGGGGAGAGGGAGGGCAGGGAGGAGGAAGGGGAGAGGGAGGGTGAGGGAGTAGGGAGAGGGGGCTGGCAAGAGGGGAGGGAGAAGAGGAGCAGCAAGGGGGGGAGAGGGGGGGCAGCGAGGGAGAGGGAGAGGGAGAGGGGGCTGGCTGAGAGAGGGAGAAGGGGGGGCAGTAGCTCACGAGGAGGAGTAGCAGCTCTAATGGGGGGTGAGGTTTGAGGGTAGTGCTGTCATGATAGACTTAGGCATGGGGGTTAAACTTTTAGCACTAGTCCATGGAGGAAATGCCTTTGTGAGTTCAAGATTCAAATTCGAAGCTATCAAGGTCATCACCTAGTAATAGGGGGACTAATTTTTATTTTTAAACTTAGAATAATTTGTGCGATATAGAAAACTCTGGGAGCTAATTCTTAAATCAAGTACTAAGGCATTGAAAATGAGAAAAGAAAAGCTCGACACATCATCTTTTTCCATGAGGAGTATTGGGTGGCACCTACCTCCCTATTAGGGGGACTAGTGACATTTTAAATGCACCTGCCTCTTTACTAACCCTTTTTCCTAGCAGCTACATGTATTGTTTTGTCATAAAAGAATGCCCAGCTATCATCAGCATGTTCAATATCGTTTGCATTGGATGTCATCCATTCATCCCATTGGAGAAGAATTTGTAACTCTACATGTAGAATTGACACAAAATCACAACAAAGATTTAGAAAAAGATAATGATGATGGATCAATTTTTGGCTCAAAAAGTAGAACAAGCTTATTGGCATGTTGGTAAAAAGATTTCATTAAAAACTTCAATTTGACACTCTATGTAGCATAACTCCCCTTGCAGCATGATTGCAAAATAGTCATTGTGAGTAGCCACCACCCTTCCACCATTGCCTCTCTCAAATCCTCTCCTCCTATCAAAACTGCCTCCTCAACTTCAACGAGGAGGCTCTTTTTTTTTTGAAAAAAGAGAACATGATTGCAGCTCAAATGGTTTATTTGGGAGGTTGTGATGCATTTCACTCTCTTTGGAGGCCAAGTAAGGGAATTTTGCTCCTTCTCTCATTTTTTTTCTTATTGAAAAGGATTGGCATAGTTTCTGTGGGTAGCACGGTGGAAGGAATTGCCATTTAGGATAGTATTTATTGCAAGAATTGTATGCCAAAATTACATTGGTGTAGAAAAGTGTTGATACTAGAGGTTACATGCCCAGTTGATGAAGTGTTGATGCATTTCAACACTTGAAATAAGGTTTCACCCAATAAATTTCAGTTGGAGCAAGCATGTGGACAAAGGCAAGCAAAAAGTTAAAGTAGAAGAGAGTATCGAGGATGAAAGTAGTGATGAAAGGAGTGAGATATAGCTTCTTAAAGCTCTAGAGACAAAGCATGCCTCAAAGTATATGCCAACACATGCTAGGAAGCAAATGGCAAGTACATAGCCCTTAAGAAGGTCACAAAGGGTGAAACACCCCATGGATAGGTTGACTTATAGTGGATATATGAGGATGCACTATGCATCCATGGTTAACAAAGTGCAACATGTTGAGCCTCCAAGTTTTGAAGAGGCTATAAACAAATCAAATTGGAGGGATGCCATGGATCAAGAAATGGATGCCTTGGATAAGAACAACACTTGGACACTTGTCAGACTCCCAAAAGGAAATAAATTTATTGGCTACGAATGGGTTTATAAAGTGAAGTGCAAATTAGATGGAAGTGTGGAGATATACAAGGCAAGGTTAGTGGCAAAAGGGTATGCCCAAACATAAGGGTTGGACTATGATGAAACATTCAGCCCAGTGGCAAAGATGACCACCATACAGACCGTGATTGCTTTGGCAACCATGCATGGGTGGAAGCTATATCAAATGGATGTCAAATTTTCTTTTTTGAATGGTATGTTCCATGAGGAAGTTTATATGCATCAGCTCAAGAAGTACATATGCATGTGTGCAAGTTAAGAAAAGCCTTGTATGGGTTAAAGCAAGCTCCAAGAGCTTGGTTCAAGAATATGCACTTCAAGCAATCTAAAGTTGATAGCTCACTATATATGAAGCAAGAGGGAACAAAATGGTTTGTGATCGTACATGTGGATGACTTCATCATCACCGGGAGTCTTGATGTAGAAATTATAGCAACTAAGAAGAGATTGTCATGTGAATTTGACGTGAAGGACCTTGGATAGCTAGGTTACTTCTTTGGGATTGAGGTAATTGATTCACCACATGGTATTTGGATGCTACAAAGGCAACATGCCTTGGACATGTTGGAAAAATATGGTATGATAGTAGGCAAACCAAAGGAAACACCATTTGAAGATGGTTGTTGATGATGGGTAATAGTTGCAAGACATGACTATGTTTTGGAAGATGGTTGAAAGTCTCATATATCTTACCATCACTAGACTGGACTTGAGTTATGCTTTAGGTGTGGTGAATAAATTTATGCAAAAGCCTTGCAAGAGTCACTTTGATGCAATGAGGAGAATACTTTGATATGTGAAAGCCATAATAAATGTTGGATTGTTTTATGCCAAGGAAAGAGGAATATGCTTGCATGCTTATATTGATGTAGATTGGGTTGGCAGCATTGATGACAGAAGGTTTACCAATGGGTATGCATTCTCTCTTGCAAATAGTTTGATTAGTTGGAGCAGCAAGAAACAACCATTGCTGCTTTTTCTAGTGCAAAAACTGAGTATAGAGGGGCTTCCATAGCAAAGTGTGGCAAAACTTGGATGAGATTGCTTCTTTCTTAGTTGGGAGTATGCATTGATGGCCCAATGGTGATCAACTATGACAATATAAGTACTGTTATGCTGGGCAAGAACCCATTTACCATGCAAGAACAGAACATATAGAGGTCCACCATCACTGTATCAGGGAGAAAGTGATAAGTGGTGAAATTAACTTGAGATATGTCAAGACAGATGCCCACATTGTAGCTATCCTTGCCAAGTCTTTAGGTAAGATAAGTTTTGTCTTTTTTTATATTCTTTGGGCTTATGTGATGTACAAGCTCATGCGGAGCTTGAGGGGGAGATTGTAGATGCATATCCATGTGTATGTGTGAATAGACAGATGTAAATAATGAGGAAATTCACAGGAGATAGACGCGTCGATTACATAGTCATCTACAAAAAAGATTGATGAAGAAGAGCAAGAATTTCCAGAAACACCCCAAGCAGAGCCACAGTAGCTCAGACGGTCTACTAGGGAAAGCAGACCACTAGCCAGATTGACATATGCTCAAAAAGGCAAAGCAATTCAGGTTGAAACCACCAACTATGCTCTTATGACTACCATCATGGCTATAGAAGAGCTAGTGTACTTCGAAGATGTAGTAGACAAGCCAGAATGGCAAACTGCCATGAATGAAGAAATGGATGCTTTGCATAAGAATAATACTTGGGAATTATGCAACCTTCCACTAGGAAAGAAAGCCATAGCAAACAAATGGGTATACAAAGTGAAGTACAATCCAGATGGAAGTATTCAAAGATACAAAGCCAGACTAGTTTGCAAAAGTATTTGCACATTAATATGGTCAAGATTATGATGAGACTTATGCTCCAAAAGCAAAGACGGATTCCATACGGTTCTTGATATCACTAGTGATACTCAGCAGAAGGAATGTGTATCAGCTCGATGTCAAGAATGCATTTCTCAATGGTTATCTAGACAAGGTAGTCTACATGCAACAACCAGCAAGTTATGTTGAACCAGGAAAGGAGAATAAGGTTTGCCATCTCAAGAAAAGTCATGGCTTAAAGCAAGAACCCTGAAGTTGGTATAGCTGAATCGACAAGTATTTTGCTGATCTAGGATACATGAAATCCAATGCAGATCATACTCTCTACTACAAAGTTCAAGGGGAAGACATTACTATTGCACTTTTGTACATAGATGATCTAATTGTGTGACCAGAAGCAAGGATAGCTTCATTAAAAAATTGAAACAAGAATTATCTATGGAGTTCAACATGAAAGAATTTGGACTTATGCACTATTGTCTTGGAATTGAGTTCTGGAGAGATTCAAATAGCACATTCATGAGTCAGCTCAAATATGTTGATAGTCTCCTAAAGAAGTTTCATATGGTAGATTGCAAGATTGCAACCACTCCCATGGAACAGAGTTTGAAACTTACTAAAGATTCAAAAAAGCCTATAGTCAATGACAGGTACTATAGGTAGCTCATTGGATCTCTTATATATATGACTATCACACGGCTAGATATTTATTATGCAATAAGTTCACTAGTACAATTTATGGCAAATCCAAAACAGTCTCACTAGAATGCAACCAAAAGAGTCTTGAGATACATCAAAGGTACAAGACAATTTGGAATAGAATACAGAGGAAGCCTTGGTCAAGGTGCTATATCATGGTTGTCAAAAAAACACCAACCATTTCTTTGTCTGCAATAGCTGAAGGAGAATATAGAGCACTCACTACAGGTGCATGTGAGGCGATATGGTTGAGAAGACTATTGTCAGAAATAGATTACTTTGATGAGTCAAAGCCAACAACAATATATTGTGATAATCAATCGGCTCAAGCACTAGCCAAGAATCCAGTATATCACTCCAGGACAAAGCACATTGATGTCAAAGAGCACTTCATCAGAGAAAGAGTGTTACTTGGTTACATCACACTGCAGCATTGTGATAGCAAAGAGAATGTTGCATACATCTTTACCAAACCACTCAGTAAAGAGCTTTTCGAGAAACACCGACTAGCTCTTGGTTTGACGTAGAGGAAGGACATTCCCATTAAAGGGGTGTGATGGAATGTAATGCTCAGTCCTTTGTCGATTCCCCAGAATCATCATCTTGAGGGAAGGCCTACTTCATGATGTTGATTTTGAGGGAAGGTGTTGAGAGTTCACGCTCAACATCATGTGATCATATGTGCATAGCACTAACCCAATAGAGTGCTATAAAGGAAAGGCCCGGGGGATTCACTCTTCATGAAAGGGGGACGTCACCTGCGTGCATGAACTTCAAGAAAACCCTCTATTTAAGATCCATGTAGGATGATAAAACACCCCTATTTAAGCTTATAAGATACGACCAAAATTCTATTATGTCCCCCCTTTCCTTAAATCTACATTCTTTCTCAAGCATTTAGATCGCACAATAAGAAAATTTAGATTACTTTCCCTATGACTATTTAAAACCATACACAAAACCAAACTTGTTTGGACTAGTTATCCAAGGTAGCCTATCCTATGTCCCCCCCTCTTAGATATGGCATGGCCCCCCTAACTTAAATTCAATATTGGGAAAAAATAAAAGGCCCCCCACCCCTAATGTATAAGCTTATGCCTCATTAAAAGAAACCCCCCTATTGTACACTCACGTGATATCATAAGTTTCCTCTTGTGAATCCCCCGGGAGGAAAGGGTTAACTACCCTAACCCTGAATGAGTTTGTATATATTCTACATTTTCAACTAAATCTAGTGTACAGTTAGTCATTTGTGGTGTGCTCTCTAGCTGTGCCCTCTCTCCTCATCTCCACTCTTCTCCTCTCCCCTCTTCATATTTTGTCAATGCTTAATCTCATAAATTAAACCAAAATTTAGTATTTTTCAAGTTCTTCATAGACATGGCTACCATACTTGGGATTTGTGCTGTAATGCCGACATACCTTTGGTTTGGATCCTTCCCTTATTGGTATGGTATGTACTGTAACCTCTGGGGAAATCCCTTTCATTTCTTTGTAGGACCAAGCTTTTCTTCTTCTCCATCCAAGGCAAGATTTAGTTTCCGTCTTGGCTGGTCCTTCATGAACTGGGGTATCCTCAATATTCTCTGTTTCTTTGAGCTTGAATTCCCTGACTGCCCTTGCCCATTGCTATTGTTGCTTCTCCTCTAGTGTAGTTTTTGAAGTAATCAGAAACTTCCCTTAGGCCTATATGGCACTTTGAGGTGCTTTCTTGGCTGCTAGCTCCACTGGAAAATATTTGGTCCAATTCACCTGTGTTCCCTTGTTCTTCTTTTTTGTTACTATTCACCATTTCACTCTTCATTCTCACATTGTATTTGAACTTTCTAAGCTTTTTGCTTTGTGATACCAGTGATGGATTTTCAATAGGAGTTGCACTCCCCAGGAGTGGTTCTTTGGCTATACAAACACCTTCAAGCCCTTTAGGATCCCATTTAAAATTTGGGGACTCAAGTGCTTTTGTTGGCTTAGTTAAGTACAATACTACCACTCTGGTCTGCATTCTTTCGAATTGGTTGAAGTGCTCTACCTTGGACTTTTGGCATTGTACACCCTCCTTCTTTTTCCTAGATTTATTGCTATTGGATAGTGCTGGAGGGTCGATCTTGGGGTATTCTATTGCCATGAGTGCCTGTAGGATTGCCAAGTCATTGTCAAATACTTGGTCTTCCAAGGTTGCATTATTAGCTTCTGTTTCCATATCCCAATCTATGTTGGTACTATATCCTTCTATTATGGACTCTTCAGGGTCAGTGTCTATTATGGACTCTTCAGGGTCAGTGTCTCAATCTATGCTGTCAAAGGGTTAACACCTAAAAATATCACTCTTCCATAGCTCATGCACTGGTCCATGAGTGTGCCCTTGATCTCCAAAAGGGCCTCTTACTTTAGAATTAAAGAAAAATGGAAGGTACATGAGATATCTTCCATTCTGAGGATATAGATTGGTATTCACACACAATACGTATAGTAAAGGTTGCCTACATTGATGGAGGACTAGCTTGTAACATAATGGTGCCTTGTATTATGAAAATACTTAATCTCTCATGTATGAGAAAATGGGCCTACCTATAGAAAGGTAGTAGATGGTTGGAAGTTATCCACCCTTGTTGGGGTAATCAAGGACCTTCCCATCACATTGAATGGGATCATCACATCTCTAAATTTTTATGTGGATGATATCAAAGATACAATAAGGGGTTATCCAATGATCTTAGTCCATTCTTGGATAAAGAAAACTAATGCAGGCAATTATTGGAGCATGTATATCTTTTGGTGACTCAAAGGAGAAGATCCCTATGAAACTTGGGGCTTTGAGGACTCAAATTATTTTAACAAGGCATGGATACAATTTAGAAAAATGTATCATGGTCCTTGATAGTAACCACACACGATTCAATATCATGACTAGACTTGATCCATTAAGTTAGAGTGTAGTACAATAATCTAATGACTCTAAAAGAGAATTAATCTATTTAAGTCATCATTAAAAACTCCATGCAATCTATACTAAGAATTTCACTATCAAAATTAAGAAAGGTGTGGAGGTGACCTGCCAATGTTGTAGTTGAAGTAGACTTTGAAGTTTGCTACATTTTTATTGACTTGAGGTCACCACTCTACAAATTTAATAAACTTTTAGATTAAGTAGGCCATATTTTTATGGAGATGACATACATAGTGTACCCAAATTTAAAGTTTAGTAGGTCACTATTGAGTGGAAGTCACCATTCTAGAAAAAGGTCTTAAAAACGTTAAAAAGGCCAAAATTGCTAAATATTATGTTGAAGGTAGCTCATTCACTTGTATAACAATTTGGCTAGATAGTGGTCAATACATGACCATGTATCTTCATTAATGTCTATGTGGCATGAATTCACACATCCTCTATTTTGTCCCTTTTCATTCTAGCTAAGCTAGCTCACTTTTAAAAACCTAGTCAATCAATGTTAATGTCTTTAACTTCATCATCTAGCAAAAGTATCTCAATTACTTGGAGATAATTAACATTCACATGCAAGTCTTGATCAAGCAAGCAAGTTCATCTTTATGTCTTATGATCGATGCTACCTTTACATGTCCACCACTCTGATGGGATATCTCAAGGTGTATGCCTCAGGCACACCTTGGTTTCTATGTGTGAGTGCTAGAGGCACAGTTAGGTGCCCACAAGCACAGTTAGGTGGTGGAGAGCCACATAGGATGATTGAGAGAATCTAGGAGCAGATTGAGGAGATGATTGTGGAGCTCTGAAGTCATCAGTGATGTCAGTGAGCATGTATGAGGTGCCTACTTAAGGACCTCACTCTTCTTCATTCCATAATGCAAGTATTCTGAATTTGTGTCCACTCTTTCCTTTCCTTTCAATTTACCAACATGGTATCAGAGCCCTTTGATCCCCCTTGAGCCCATTTTTGCCACATCATCTTCTTCTTCTTCATCTTCTTCTTCCCCATTTTCCTCCTTCTTCCCAAAATCTTTGAGAGCTTGGTTCTCTGCCTACAAACGACCATTGCCCAAAACCTCTGAGCTGTAAACTCCTCTAGTATGGGCGAACTTCCACCTGCAAGCAATTGAAAAAAAAACGCCTCTGTTGGCTGCCATTCTCCAAACACAACGCATTTTTTTGCCATTCTTCTATTGCTCAATACTCCCTGCCTGCTCCACCATTGCTTGAGCCCTTTTAGGAGTAGATGGGCAACCTCAAGACGAAGATTTTGAGTCATTATAGCTCATTTGGTTCAGTAACGAAGGAGAAATTGTCAAAACTCAGGTTTAGCATGTAGCAACTCCCCCGAGCAATAGCGCGTGCCATTTCGTCCAACCTCTGTGCTGGATCCTCTTTGGTATATGAGCTTTCTTTTGCTTCAGAAAGCCTTCTTTTCCTTGCTTTGAAGAGTGAGCTACAAGCCCTCCAAGTTCAGCCTTTTGGTTTTGACAGTTTTGGACAAGTTTTTGAAGATGATGCTACATAAAATGCTGAGTTTTTGAAGTTTTCAATAGCATCAGTACAAGTGTGGTTTCAGTTTTTCTTTGAATTGCTAGACCTGGTTTTGATTGGAAAGTATTCATTTTAGCCACCTCTATGAAGCATGTAAGAAGAAGCATCATTGCTTGAATATTGGTCACTAGTCTTTGCTACATCAAGTGCTTATATTTTGGAAACCTTTCAGTTATTTTTTGCCTTGTAAGAGAGAAAGACACTGCCCAATATCTGGGTTAGACCCTCTCATGGCTACCCTATTGAATCTAGCCATAGCATCATCTGGAGTAATAAGAGAGTTGATAGAAGCTAATTGAGTCATAAGACTCCGCATATAGTTGACATGAGCTACCAAAGTAGTACCACTGACCATCTTCAATTCAAAGAAAGAGATTTTAAGTGATAATTTAGAGATGTGAGAGCTAGCACCAAAAATCATGTCAAGCTTCTGCCAAGCTTCTGAAGGAGACTCTAAGTCAAAGATGTGGTGAATATAATCATCTCCTAAAGCAAGAGCAATGATACCATATGTTTTTCTTCTCTAGCGGGATCCCTTGTCGGTCGTGTCGGAGTTGAGGATTCTCCAGCATTGGAGGCTGTAGAAGAAGTGGTTGGAGTCAGTTTGACAAGTCCCCAGAGGTTCTCCCTCATCAATGCAAATTTCACCTTCATCTGCCATGTGTGGAAGCCCTTTCCATTGAACTTCTATGGCAGTGTTACTTAAGAGTATGCCTAAAGATTATGATCACATAGTTACCACTTTGAAAAATCTTCCTAATCCTAATCTTGAAGTATTATCTCTGCTCTCCAAGAAGAAGAAAGGCATATGGAGCTCAGGAAAGGCAATGACACTATTTATGCTGTAAAAGTCCAGAAGGGCAAGTATACCCCTTGCAATCACTATGGAAAGACAAATCACCTTTCAAAGGACTGCTTCAAAATTAATCCATGCAAGCACTGTGGCAAGAACAACCATCATGAGAAGTTTTGCAGAGCGAAAGCAAAGACAGAAAATGCAAATCTACTTTCAGTTGATGAGCCTCCACAAGATGAGGCATCCTTTGAAGATTATGCATTTTAAAACATCTCTATGTATGCTCAGATCTCTCTTTATGTCAAGGTACTCAGCCTGGATAGTCCTCCAAAATGAATGAAATAAATTATTGTGTTTTGTGTGTTTTGTAAACACCTCTAGTCACCTTATGATGTAGGCCATGTGTATGTTTTGCTCCATGGTACCTCCTGCAGACATTGTGTGCATGTACATGCAGGGGAGATAACCATTGGAAGGTCTTTTTGTATCCCTTTTGTTTACCTTACACCCATGGGAACCCTTGCTAGCATGAGAACCTAGCCATAGATTTATCCTTGACCACCATGAGATGGCATGAGAAACTATGAGACTAGATGTATCCTTGACATAGCCTGAGGCATTCCCTTGAGGGGGGGTTTGATGGGATATCTCAAGGTGTATGCCTTAGGCACACCTTGGTTTCTATGTGTGAGTGCGAGAGGCACAGTTAGGTGCCCATAAGCACAGTTAGGTGGTGGAGAGCCACATAGGATGATTGAGAGAATCTAGGAGCAGATTGAGGAGATGATTGTGGAGCTCTGAAGTCATCAGTGATGTCAGTGAGCATGTATGAGGTGCCTACTTAAGGACCTCACTCTTCTTCATTCCATAATGCAAGTATTCTGAATTTGTGTCCACTCTTTCCTTTCCTTTCAGTTTACCAACACACTCTTTGTCCTTTTTCATTTCAATTAGCTAGCTTACTTTTGGAAAGCTAATTAATCAAGGTTGATGCCCTTACTTGGAGGGTCCAACAAAGGTATCTCACATATTTAGAAGTAAGTGTCATTTGCATGCAACTCTTGATCATGCAAGCAAGTTCATTTTAAACAATGTTGTATGACCAACATGCTAGTCAAAAGATTGGTGATCTGTTGAAGTATATGGGCAGCATTGGGCTGGTCATCATCCATGTACATATGGTGTTACATATCTTCATATGTTGTACATATGGGTAGATAAAAAGGAAGATAGAGGACTCTAGAAGGGACCCTAAGTCTCTATCTAAATAGTCCTTATGGACTTAAGGCAACACTAAGTATTCATCTTTTTTGTTATGTGAGAATGTACATTTTATATAGCCAACTCTATGTTGATCTCTCTCATCCTCTCTTTATTGTGTGCTTAGAGTGTTAGATTGTGTCTCCACATTTAGACATGTGTGCTCTTTCACATGGTATCAGTCAGTGACTATTAGATTCTCAAAGTTAGTGAAGCCACAATGTGTTGAGAACTAACTATGTCAAGGAATGTGTTTCCTCCCTCCCCATTGGCTCACATTTAAAATTTGTGTGAGGGTTTTTGTGTAAGGTTGCATGCAAGGCCTACTTAGTGTTTGGAACTCTTTGAGACTATGTCTCTCAGGTGAAGGCTTCTATCAAGTCAAGTTTTGAAGGTGTGAGTGCATGCAAGTGTTAAGCATCATTTTGAGTTGTTGAGGGTGTGTTCCATTGAGTGAGAGTGTGTCTTTTTGGTCATTTTAAGTCTCAACGACTATGTCCCATTGAGTGACAGTGTGTCTTTTTGGTCATTTTAAGTCTCAATGACTATGCCCCATTGAGTGAGACTGTGTCTCTCTAGTCACTTTGAGTCTCAAGGACTGTGTATGCCTTGAGAAGGTTTTTTGAGTGTATGTCTTGAGAAGGTTTTTTGAGAATAAAGCACTGAAGAAGACCTACATCTCAAAGCAAGAAGGCTATAGTAACTACAAAGGAGTTTGCACAACAGAAACCTTGAAAGGAAAGGCTTCAGTTTAGAAGGTTGTAACTGGCAAAGAAGCCCTCTAGAAGAGATTAACCAAGCTAAGAAACTCTCAAGGAGAGAGGAGCTTGAAGATGGTTATGACCTTGTACACCGAAGATAGGATGAGAAGGCATGATGAGCTATAGAAAGGAAGCTACAACTAAGATCCAAACTAACTTCAAATCAATAAGCCAAAATTTACCTTCAACAAATATGCACAAATTGAAGTACCTAGGTTGAGACAGACACATGCTCCAAACCTCAGCAGTTGCATTTGAGGTGACAAGGATCTATAGTGGCTATAGTATGGGATATGTTTGTTGTAGAGAAGAGCTAAAGAAGAGAGATAGAGAGGATATCACCCAGTAATAGTGAGAATTAGTTTAGGCAAGGGGAGGGATTAGAGATCTAGGGAGGGGGGAAAGACACCATTGATTGCTCATGGCAATCCAAAAGCATGGGCAAAATTGAAAGTAGTACAGGAATGGTTGGCAAAGTCAACCCTTATGAAAGAGTGTGAAATGAACTTATTTGGGCTAATTGTCTTATAAAAATGTATTAAATTAGCCCTTGAATATCAAATAGACCCTCATATTTGCCATTGGGCTAAAATTCACCCCTAATTTTTCTCTGATGTAGATGCATGCCCTCTCTATGTTGTAGTGTCATTGTGGCTATGAAGTATTTGTCCATACATGTATTGGTCTTAGAGTACTATTACTAGCAATGCGGCACACAAGGAAACCCACAAATGAATAATAGTATAAATTTTCACTATTTGGATTTATCTTATGCAAATTTAATCATTGAACTAGGATTTTGTGGCATAGACTTGTAACACATCTAATGCTCTTTTTCTAGATGTCTTCAAGCTCATGGGCATTCGAGGAAGATACTAACGAAGGGAATCTTTATGGGTAAAAGCAGGTTAATTGGCACAAAATAGCATGTCCCTGGACATTGATATTAGCACTCCTAGCATATCAAAAAGAAATTTTATACACACTTACTTGTGCTCCTAGCATACCCTATACACAAATTCACCATAAGAGCTATTTGTTGCACAACTTACATATATGCCATGTGGAAATAATTAAGGTTTATTGAAGTTAGCACAACACTACTAATTAGCACAAAAAGTGTTACAGTTAACCTGCTTTTACCCTTATCAATAGGTCTTGAGTGATTGTGCACAGTGTAAAGGCACTATACAAAGACTACGTAACATATCAATCATAGACATAAAGAAATATGGTTGCTCCTAACCTTTACCTGAGGTTGAATTGAATGATAAGGTATACAATCCATTTTCATTCTTTTTACGATCATGATAGCAATGTTTTCTTATACATTGATTCACTAAAGTCTTTTCTTGTCGGTAGATAAACTTATTCCAAGAAGCTTGAGAGCAAATGCATTGTATCATAATCTAGGATGATGAACTTATTCTAGGAAGCTTGAGACCAAATGCCTTGTATCATCATCGTCATGAGTCAATGTTCTCCCAAGAATATCAAAATGCTATAAGGAAAGAGCAAGAGATGGAAGAGCAATATAATGGAAGCATTGAAGAGGAGGATGCATTGAATGAGGATGATATAATGTAGGGTGTGATAAGCACTTGCTTTGATCCTCCTTCACCCCAAGCTAAAAGAGATGAAGATATCAAAGCGATTACAAAGAACCCAGTCCCCAATCATAACATGAGTACTAAGGAGGAAAGACTACAATGTGAAGTAAACACCATGTTATATGAAGAGGCAGCAAATCTCATTTTGCAAGCATTTTTCCAATCTTAAATTTGTAAGCAACTTATGGATGGTCAAATACTCGCATTTCATCCCTCTTTTGGTAAGAGCTTTGAGTTACTCCAATGAATAGTTTCATTGCATGTGCTTCCAATTTATTAAAAGGATTGATGTTTCAAGTTGCTTCTCCACCGTTACTTCAAACACTACTTACAAATGGAAAGACAATTTCTAACTCAAGAAAGGATGCAAATAGATATTTGCATAATTAGCAATGGATTACAATTTCATTTATGCATGTCCTAATCATTGCATTATTTATAGAGCAATATACGAGAACTCTACAACTTGTCCACAATATGGTGCATCTCAATATAGGCAAGATATAAGATTTCAGTCCCTTCTCGTTGTTTGTAAAAGTTAGTTCCAATGCTTCTTGAATGGGTATATGTGGGTGGATATCATTGAAAGAGATAAAGAAATTATCCATTTAGGAAATGAGAACTCTAGCTATTGAAGTCGTATGTTTGATTGAAAAGGAGTTTCCAACAAGTATTATGGACATCCAATTACATCTAATCATGCATAGATGAAGTGGCATATGTAAGAACTTCACATGGCTAGTGGAAATTTTTCTTGGAATAGATTATAAAGGTATTAAAAGGGTATGTAAGGTAAAAAGGTTGTCTTGAGCGTAGCATGGCTGAAGGATGGCTAGTGGAAGAGTCAATGTTTTACATTATAGAGGTTCTTTTACAACTCAATCTAGACATTCCTCAACTTTGGGATGATAGCAATGATCCATAGGTTGTAGGAGAGATTAGAGAAGGGAAGGCAAAGAAAAAAAAAGAGAGTATATCCTTGCAACTCAAAGTAAACCCCTTTTGTCATTACAATTGTGGAGAAATGGATCAAATAATTTAATGAAGAAGAAAGAGCTAAAAGAGAGGAGAATAGAAAAGAATGGAGAAGCACCAATAGAGGTATGCCTTATCCCTCATAGTGATTAGTAATGCCTACTAGATGCACCATTAAACTTTGCACTATCCAAAATTTTCAATGGTTAAAGTGATTGCAAATTACCAATGCCTTTTTGATGTTGTGTTTTTTCTAGAAGCATTAATGACATAAATATCGATGTTTTTTAAACTTCGTCTAATAATGTTGGTGCTTATATAAACTATAATATCAATGCATATATTGACTATCATGTCGATGCTTGTTTCATCTTTAACATCGATGTAACATCACTTTACTATTTTAATTGATGGAATTCACTTTCATTGAAGAACTAAGTAAAAAGCATGGAAATAGGGCCTAATGGTAATAGTGATATCCTACATAATATATATAGTAATTATGATTCAATATTATGTAGCAGTATCCATAGCTTTGATATGAGTTAAAATCTTACATTAAT
The DNA here is from genome assembly GCF_047967505.1 of Dipteris shenzhenensis. Classification (NCBI taxonomy): domain Eukaryota; kingdom Viridiplantae; phylum Streptophyta; class Polypodiopsida; order Gleicheniales; family Dipteridaceae; genus Dipteris; species Dipteris shenzhenensis. The sequence goes on from NC_141596.1 coordinate 28,499,518, forward strand.
GCTAAAGTATCAACTGTTCCCTTGTTATGTGATATACCAATCCACAATCTCTTTCCATTAGGCTCCCATTAGGGGAGATTTGGACTCAAAAAGAGCCCTTTGGAATAAAAGAGAAACCATGGCACTAATTTTTGAGCAACCATGCTCAACATCATGTGATCAGATGTGCATAGCACTAACCCAATAGAGTGCTATAAAGGAAAGGGCTAGATGCCCTATAACCCTAGCCCTAACCCAAAAAGGTTTTGTTTAAATCTACATGTTTAGCTAAATCTAGTGTACAGTTAGTCATTTGTGGGGTGCTCTCTTGCTATGCCCTCTCTCCTTATCTCCACTCTTCTCCTCTCCCCTCTTCATATTTTGTCATGGTATTAGAGCTCCCTTGCCTTCCACTGAGGCATTGCGATCTGTATGAGAGAGTGTGATTGATCGAGAGATCGAGAGATTGAGTGTTCTCTTCCATTGAGAGAACTTCCACTTTCTTGAGAGAAACTTCCATTCACTTAAGAGAGTATTCCGTTCATTGTGAGAGATTCTTGTGAGAGTTCATTCATGAGAGATTTGCGTTTGTTTGAAAGAATCATGTCTATTCTTTTTTATTCATTTTTTGAGTGTATTCCTTGAGAGATTTAATTGAAATCCTTTGAGATATTTTCAACAGAGAGCTTTTCAAGAAATAGAGATATAGGGAGAGATCTATTTTTTGGTTGTTGAGAGATACAGAGAGACATCTCTCGCTTCTATCTACACTATTGATTGAGAGAGTTTTTTTTAAAAGAGCAAGACTCTCTGGTACATGACAAAATATGAAGAGGGGAGAGGAGAAGAGTGGAGATGAGGAGAGAGGGCACAGCTAGAGAGCACACCACAAATGACTAACTGTACACTAGAATTAGTTGAAAAAATAGAATATATACAAACCCTTTTAGGGTTAGGGTTAGGGGATCTAACCCTTTCCTTTATAGCACTCTATAAGGTTAGTGCTATGCACATATGATCACGTGATGGTGCTATGCACACATGATCACATGATGTTGAGCGTGAACTCTCAACACCTTCCCTCAAGATCAACATCATGAAGTAGGCCTTCCCTCAAGATGATGATTCTGGGGAATCGAAGAAGGACTGAGCATTACATTCCATCACACCCCTTTAATGGGAATGTCCTTCCTCTGCATCAAACCAAGAGCTAGTCGGTGTTTCTCGAATAGCTCTTTACCGAGTGGTTTGGTAAAGATGTCTGCAACATTTTCTTTGCTATCACAATGCTGCAGTGTGATGTCACCAAGTAACACTCTTTCTCTGATGAAGTGCTCTCTGACATCAATGTGCTTTGTCCTGGAGTGATATACTGGATTTTTGGCCAATGCTTGAGCCGATTGATTATCACAGTATATTGTTGTTGGCTTTGACTCATCAAAGTAATCTGTTTCTGACAATAGTCTTCTGAGCCATATAGCTTCACATGCACCTGTAGTGAGTGCCCTATATTCTGCTTCAGTTGAAGACAAAGAAACAGTTGGTTGTTTGTTTGACAACCATGATATAGCACCTTGACCAAGGAAAAATGCATATCCCTGTGTCGATCTCCTGGTCTCATGATCTCCAGCATAGTCATTGTCACAGTATCCATGCAACCGTGGATGACTTCCTCTGTATTCTATCCCAAACTGTCTTGTACCTCTGATGTATCTCAAGACTCTTTTGGTTGCATTCCAGTGAGACTGTTTTGGATTTGCCATAAACTGTGCTAGTGAGCTTACTGCATAACAAATATCTGGTCGTGTGATTGTCAGATATATAAGAGATCCAATGAGTTGCCTGTAGTATCTGTCATTGACTGTAGGCTTTTCTGAATCTTTAGTAAGTTTCAAACTCTGTTCCATGGGAGTGGCTGCAATCTTGCAATCTGCCATATGAAACTTCTTCAGGAGACTGTCAACATATTTGAGCTGACTCATGAATGTGCTATCTGAATCTCTCCAGAACTCAATTCCAAGACAATAGTGCATAAGTCCAAGATCTTTCATGTCAAACTCTGCAGATAAGTCTTGTTTTAGCTTTCTAATGAAGCTATCCTTGCTTCCTGTCACAATCAGATCATCTATGTATAAAAGTGCAATAGTAATATCTTCCCCTTGAACTTTGTAGTAGAGAGTATGATCTGCATTGGACTTCATGTATCCCAGATCAGCAAAATACTTGTCAATTCTGCTGTACCAACTTCTGGGTGCTTGCTTTAAGCCGTAGAGACTTTTCTTGAGATGGCAAACCTTGTTCTCTTTTCCTGGTTCAACATAACCTGCTGGTTGTTGCATGTAGACTTCCTCGTCTGGGTAACCATTGAGAAATGCATTCTTAACATCGAGCTGATACACATTCCATTTACTGAGTGTCGCTAGTGATATCAAGAACCGTATGGAATCCATCTTATGGAATCCATCTTTGCTATTGGAGCATAAGTCTCATCATAATCTTGGCCATATTGTTGTGCAAATCCTTTTGCAACTAATCTGGCTTTGTATCTTTGAATACTGCCATTTGGATTGTACTTCACTTTGTATACCCATTTGTTGGCTATGGCCTTCTTTCCTGGTGGAAGGTCGCATAATTCCCAAGTGTTATTTTTATACAAAGCATCCATTTCTTCATTCATAGCAGTTTGCCATTCTGGCTTATCTACTGCATCTTCGAAGTACACTGGCTCTTCTGTAGCCATGATGGTAGTCATAAGAGCATAGTTGGTGGTTTCCACCTGAATTGCTTTGCCTTTCTGAGCATGCTGGTGGTCTGCTTTCCCTAGTAGACCGTCTGAGCTGCTGTGGCACTGCTTGGGGTGTTGCTGGCAATTCTTGCTCTTCTTCATCAACCTGTTCTGTAGATGACTATGAAGTCGATGCTTCTATCTCCTGTGTAGGTGAGGTTTTCCATTCTGATTCCTCATCGAAGATTACATCTCTGGAGATAATGACTTTGCGGTTGATGGGATCATACAATTTGTATGCTTTGCTTTCTTCACTGTAGCCAACCATGATGCATTTGCGTGACTTCGCATCCAATTTCCTGCGATGATCATCATGTATGTGGGCATATGCTATGCAACCAAATATGCGGAGATGCCCAATGCATGGCTTGTGTCCAATAAATGCTTCATAAGGAGTCATACCTTGTATCGGTTCGGTAGGAAGTCGATTAAGCAAGTAGTTAGCTGTAGCTACTGCTTCTGCCCAATACTGATTCGGAAGATGCTTTTCACTAAGCATTGCTCTAGCACTGTTTGATAAAGTCCCATTCTTCCTTTCAGCTATTGCATTTTACTGAGGAGTATCTGCACATGTGAATTGTCTTCGAATACCGTGAGTTTTGCAAAAGTTGATGAAGGCTGAAGACATGTATTCACCTCCTCTGTCTGATCTCATGACCTTGATCTTTCTGCCTGTTTGGTTTTCTACCATGGCTTTGAATTCTTGAAATCTGGTAAACACTTCAGATTTCTCTTTTAGAAAGTAGACCCAACAATATCTGCTGTAGTCGTCGATGAAGGTCAAGTAATAAAGTGAACCATTGATGCTACGGGTCTGGGCATAACCCTATACATCTGTATGAATTAAATCAAGAATACCTCGTGCACGAGAGGTACTTCTGACAAAGTTGGTTCGCTTTTGTTTGCCGAAGCAGCATGCTTCACAAACCTTTCCAAGAAACTGTAGCTTTGGAATCCCAATTGCCATATTTTGATTCCTTAGATCTAACAAGTACTTGAAGTTGACATGACCATATCTCTTATGCCATTTTGCAGATAGTGGCATCTGTTGCATTTGAGCTGACATGGCATGCTTATCTGGTACTGTAGCTAGCATCCTGTATAAGCGTCCTTCCTTGACACCTTTTGCTACTAGCTGACCTCTTTTGGATTTGTCTCTGATAGTGCATTCATCACCGTCGAAGATGACTTTGTAGTTGTGTTCTGTCATTTGACCTACTGACAAAAGGTTCTTGCTGAGCTTCGGAACATAGAGCACATCTTTGACCAATCCTTTTGTACCAGTGAAATTGTTCATAGGGATAACACCTGTCCCTTGAACCGGATTCGGTGTATTGTCTGCTGTGTAGATGACATTCTTTTGACCTTCTAATGGCTTCATTTCTGTGAACCATTCCTGATGATTTGTCATATGAGATGATGCACCACTGTCGATGTACCAAGGATCCTATTCCACTTGGTCGACTTGATAGTTGAAATCCTCTTTGGGATTGAAATCAGTGTCTAGGTGCATTGTATCAGTCTGATGCAATTCCTCACTTGCAAGAAACATATTTCCATGTTCATTTGCAAAATGACTGTGACTAGAATGTCCACCACGATGATTTCCTCTTCCTCGGGAATTCCCTCGATTATTGCTGGATTGACCGCCTTGGTCATACTGCTTCTTGCGGCAATCTCTTTCATAGTGTCCAAACTTGTGACAATAGTTGCATTGAATGTTTGACACATTGGTGGATGCATTCCCTCGTCCTTGGAATCTTCCTCGATTGGAATGATTTCCTCTTTGTTGATTCTGATGTTGCTGAGGATGATGCTGATGTTGATGCTGATTTTGACTTTGTTGATGATGACCACTTTTCTGATATGATCTACCTTTGTTTTTGCCTTTGCCTTTGCTTCTGTCTGAAGCTGTGAATGCCTGATCATTAGAATGACCTTTACGTGCTTGAATGGCCTGAGTCCTGAGTTCTTCACCAAGTAGAACTGACTGAAGTTCTTCCAGTGTTGGAATTTGCCGTTGGATGGCAATACTCTGGACTAGATTCTCATATCCTTCTCCTAGTCCATTCAGGATTACTTGAACCATTTCTGCGGGATTCATAGTCTCTCCTGCTGCTGCAAGTTGATTGTTGTAGTCTTTGATGCAGAGTACATAAGCATGACCGGTTTCACTGCTGTTGCGGAAACTCTGGTTGATCTGGTTTCTCAGGGTGAGAATCCTGGATGTGTTCTTGGACTCGTAGAGAGCTGCGAACATATCCCATGCTTCTTTTGATGTCTTGACTGTGTTGAGCTGTCCTAGCATGACATCTTGCACATTCTGCTTGATCAGGTGATAGGCATACTTGTCTTTCTTATCCCATTCTGCTTGAGCTCGGGCAATGGCAGGATCTGTTACTGGTGCGGAAACTGATGGTGTAGATGTAGATCCCGATGTAGATCCCATTGCTAGTGCTATGACAACAGATGGAGTAGAGCTACTGGTGGCTGGATCGGCCAATGGTCTAGGTATAGATCCATCAACATACTCCCATTTGTCCTGAAGCACAAGAATGGTCTCCATTCGGTATTTCCATGTACCGTAATTGGAGTTGTCTAACTTAGCAGATGCCTCCAGATTGAGGTTGCTAGTCGACATGGTGCAAACAATGTACTCAAAAAGTGTCCTGGAAAACTCTGTATGAATCAACTGCAAATACACTGAAGATGCCAAGTGAAATCTCTGTACCGTCGGTGAAGATAGAACTGCAGTAAATAAGATCTGACTTGTGTTACAAGGCTTGTGGCAATGATGCCGGGAATAGCCAAGAGGCTTTACAAGGCTGAAAAATGATGTGCACGATGCCGTGAGATAGCCAAATAGGCTTTACAATGGTGGCATGTGTGTGTGAAATCAAGTGCTATCTGCCCACTGAATCAATCTGCAATGCCTCTGAACTCTGAAGTCTGCTCACTGAACTGATGAACGTAAGGTTTCAGGTAATGTAATGATGTGAAATCGGATGTGAGTGTATGGACTGACTCCGAGTAGGTACTAGTCGGGAATTTCGGGCATGGCTTAGATTGGCAACTTGGGGAATTCAAAGCGTCCCCTCTATGGCGATCTAGTCTACTCTGATCTAGATCTAAACCAACCGTCGATCGATGAAAGAGCAGCAAATAATTCCTTTTCCTTTGTTCTTTTTAAGTGCTGGGTCAGATGCATCGATGTAGAGGCAAATGTGCGTGAAGGAAGTGGTTTTGTCGGCGAGGCTCAAATGTGAGTGTAACTTGCGTTGAAATGTGCGCGTGATGTAACGAGCGCATAGAGCACGAAAAATCGAGCGACTTTCCTTTTTGGAGTACCCTCAAATTCTTCCTGGATCAAGAGATATGACTTGATCTAGGTGGAGGGGCAAAAGGAGTGCAAATGGTGCTCAATGATGATGTGTCACTGTGAGTCACATGCAGTGATGATGTGGCACTGTGCTTAGCTAGAGGTGTGCCAGTGAAGCTCTGTAATGAGGTGGCAGGAGTGTGCACATGCAGTGTGTGCACAGTGTGCCTGGCAAGGGACTGTGCCAGTGCTGACTGGACTGCTGAGGTGGCAGTGCTGCGGTGGCACAATGATGTCAGCAGGGTGACGTGGCACTGATGACGTGGCCTGATGACATGGTAGTGCTGACGTGGTAGATGATGTGGCAGTGGTCACGTGGCAGATGATGTGGCAGTGCTGACGTGGCAGATAACGTGGCAGTGCTGGCGTGGCAGATGATGTGGCAGCTGACGTGGCAGTGATGACGTGTCACTTGATAAGATGATGACGTGGCAGATAAGATTGAGTTAAGGTAGTTTAACCATGGTTCAATGACCTATGGTAAACTTGACCTGTGGTAAGTTAACCAACCTTATCCACTCTCTAACCAAGGTTACGGTACCTGAGTTAACTGAACCAAATAAGATGATGTGGCATCTTCATGACCAAGCCCAAGGGTGTGAGGTCACCTGGGATAAGGTTCTTGCCACGTGTCTTTTTCCAAGGTTGGCCAGCCTTGGATTGCATAGAAAATCTGTGAGTCGACGGAGCTCAAAAACAGCGATAGAAAATCGATGGCATCGACGGAATTTTGAGTTGGAGCACCAATGGAGATCGCTGAGGTCGCCAAACGGACTAAAGTTGGCGATGGAAGCTTGGAGTTGTTGGCAACGGCGGCTGTCGTGAAGCTTCGTTGGAGTTTACAGGGTCCGTGGAGGAGAGGCTGGCTACGGTCGTTGTAGGCTTGTGTCGTTGTCGGTGGCTGCTGCTGAGAGGTCTTCGTCGTAGGCTTTGGAGCTATGGGTCTCTACATGTAGTCTTCACCCTCTCTCTCCTCGAAACCTGTGTTAAGAATTGCGAGAAAATGTTCTCGGAAGTAGCCTCGGAAAAGGTACTCAACAAGATGGTCAAGGCCGTAGACGATCCGCAAACACCGACCGTGGTTCGTGAGAAAGCACTGAAGCTGATCGAGTCATGGGGAGAATCCACTGAAGAGCTGTGCTATCTTCCTGTTTTCGAAGAGACCTACAAGGGCCTGAAATCAAGAGGGATACGCTTTCCTGGTCGGGATGTAGAGAGTTTGGCACCGATATTTACTCCTCCAAAGTCTCAATCTTCGCAACCAGTAAACAGGGAGGCAGATTTCAGTCTTGAAAACGCAGCAAGTTGGCAGAATGACAATGAGGTAACACAGGAACAGCCAAAGGAGGTATTTGACGTTGCAAGAAATGCTATGGAGCTCCTGTCCATGGTGTTAACTTCATCTCCACCACAAGAGACGCTTAAGGAGGAGATTACATCCACGTTAGTTGAGCAGTGTCGGCGATCACTATCCAGTGTGCAGAGAGTAATTGAGAGAGGAGGAGATGATGAGGCTTTGCTGTTTGAAGCACTGAATTTGAACGATGGACTCCAGCAAATACTTTCTAGATATGAAGAGATGCTCACAGCACCCACAATGCAATCTTCTCTCTCTCTCTCTCAATGAAATCTCTCTCTGTCTGCTGTCTCAAAACTCTCACAAAGCTCTCAAGACAAATACCTCTCACAAGAAGAACTGCAATGGACGAAAATATCTCACCAAATGGACGGAATTTTCTCTCAACGGAAGTGAAGGGAAGGATCTCACAATCACTCAAGAGGACTCTCAATCTCACAATCTCTCTCACACTCTCAAGAATCTCAATGTCTCAGCGGAAGACAAGGGAGCTCTGATACCATGACAAAATATGAAGAGGGGAGAGGAGAAGAGTGGAGATGAGGAGAGAGGGCACAGCTAGAGAGCACACCACAAATGACTAACTGTACACTAGAATTAGTTGAAAAAATAGAATATATACAAACCCTTTTAGGGTTAGGGTTAGGGGATCTAACCCTTTCCTTTATAGCACTCTATAAGGTTAGTGCTATGCACATATGATCACGTGATGGTGCTATGCACACATGATCACATGATGTTGAGTGTGAACTCTCAACAGTACACTGCAGTTTTCAAAAAGCAACGCCAAGCTTCTACGACTCACCCCAGCCTATCGCATTAAGGTGACAAAACTTTCAACCGCCACGCTTGCTATAAGCCTCTCTATAAGGGCAGACCTCGACCGATGCAAAGCAGCAAGAGGCTTCTCAACTTAGGTGCGGCTCCTCATTTAGAGAATGGCAGCAGCCTCCCCATTAAAGGGGTGTGATGGAATGTAATGCTTAGTCCTTCTTCAATTCCCCAGAATCATCATCTTGAGGGAAGGCCTACTTCATGATGTTGATCTTGAGGGAAGGTGTTGAGAAACCATACTCAACATCATGTGATCATATGTGCATATCACTAACCCAATACAGTGCTATAAAGAAAAGGATTAGATGCCCTAACCCTAACCCTAAAAGGGTTTGTATATATTCTACATTTTCAACTAAATCTACTCTACAGTTAGTCTTTTATGGTGTGCTCTCTAGCTGTGACCTCTCTCCTCATCTCTACTCTTTGCCTCTCCCCTCTTCATATTTTGTCACTACTCAAAGTATTACAAAACCCACTAATGAGGATCCTTGGGCATTTACAATTATAGGAATCCATGGAGTCCCTCATTGCTAGAAAAAAATCAAGCCCCTTCATTCTACCTGAATGTACCCGCTTTGATGATGGGAATGTCTAATTTCTATAGTAAATCAATCAAAAATTATAGCCCTCTGGATTTGAAGCTACTAAATTTATGGATAGGAATGTGTTGAAGATTGACATGTGTCATCTCCTAGGGGTATTAATGCATTGTAGGTGTTAGACCATCTTTTGATCCAATGGATAGGAACAACTGCATCATTGTGAACCTCACTTAGCACTCAATGTGTGTGGTAGGTATGCCTCTAGCTACTTAAATGCACCTAGCAATGGCTGGAAATCTCTTGCAAGTGTAGTTGGATTGGTGGGAGATCTAATGGTTAGAGATGGGCATGTCTTGTGAGCCCTTAGATGGCGTTGCGAGAGGCATGCATTCTGAAGCTCTGGATGACATTTTCCATCCTATGCATGAGAAGAGGGGAAGTAGCAAGCTAAGGGTGTCCACTTTTTGTTCACTCCCCAATCCTTAGGAGGTGGAAAAACAAGCTTTTTAGCACACAAAAATGCAAATCTCACCTACTTCCCTATGGATCTAGTCTTTGAAGTCTTCTGACACAACATCACAGCTGGTATAAACCAGTAAATGTGATGATTGATGTAGATGCACAAAATGGTAATGCTGCACAGAATTCACAGCAGCAATCACAAAATATCAGTGGACCTGCAGTGTCGTCTAGCAGTGGTTCACATACTTCGCCATGGACAGGCAGATTGAGATCAGGAGAATCTCCTCAAAGCAATGCAGATAGTGGTACGCAGGTATCACAAAAAGGAAAAGAGAAGGTAGATCAGCCCATGTTTGATGTGAATGCAGGTCACTCTTATGTGGATGGTGAATCCAGTGGCTCAGAGCAGAGCATTGATGATGAGTTGGGTATTCCTTCTGTTGTTACACCTGGAGTAAGGAAGACCAGGGATGTTTTGAGAGCACCTGGAAGTGAGCCTATTTTGCGCAGGTCTACCAGGGTTAGGTATCCTGTGGATAGGCTGAAATATGATGGATTTACAGCCATTCACTATGCCTATATGGTCAAAGTGATACAGGAACCAGAACCCACTTCTTTTGAGCAAGCCATGGGAAATGAAAAATGGGAGAAAGCCATGGATGAAGAAATGGATGCCTTGGATGCTAATGCTACATGGGAATTGGTGCCTTTGCCTAAAGGCAAGAATGCAATAAAAATACACCCAAAGTTTTCTGCTGAAGTCATCAATAAATGTGACAAAATAGTGACAGCCACCAATAGATGCAGCTTTAGTAGTCCACACATCAGAGTGGATTAATTCCAATGGCTTTTTACTCTCTTGAGCATGCCTAGGAAAAGGTTTCCATGCCTGTTTCCCAAATTAACAGGCTTCACAAACCTTGTGCATTTCTGCAACCTTGAATTTAGGCAATCCTGCAACAATATTTTGGGCTTGCATTGATTTAAGTCGTTGTATATTAACATGACCAATGCGTTTGTGCCAGATATCAATATCTGCAACTACACCGGTCCCATGTGCAAACATTGCTGCACTCAATTCGTCCGCATCCAACGTAAACATCCTGCCCTTCTTCTTTCCTTTTGCTATCAAGCGACCATTATTTTTCATATCCTCAACAAAGCATCCATGAGGATTAAATCTGATCTGCAAGCCCTGCTCAACCATCTGACCAACAGAAACCAGGTTCTTGGTGATGTTCGGGACATGAAATACATCAGACAAGTATTTCTTTTTCCCATCCTGCATAGACAAAGGAATTTTGCCAATCTGCACAATAGGATGTGCAGTATCATCACCAGTCTCCACAAATCCTAGTTTTTCCATTTTCCTTGCATTCTGCATCCATTCAGCATGACCTGTCATGTGGTTTGACGCACCTGAGTCAACATACCACACATCATTGCTTTTTTCTGCACTTGTCACAGAATTTGTCATATGCTGCACCATAAACAAGTGCTCATTTCTGTCATCACCCTGTCTACTAGAGGATGCATAATTCCCTTGCTGCAATTTTCCATTCATAATGTCATTCTGCTTTTTGTAGCAGTCTTTAGCCATATGCCCCATTTTGCCACAGTAGTAGCATTCAACATTGCTGTTTGCATTTTGGCCTCTCTGCCATCCACCACGACCTCTTTGGCTCCCCCTGCCTCTAGAGTTACCACGTCCTCCTGCATAGGACTGGTTTTCTTGCATTTGCTGCATATTCTGATTTCTACCACGGCCTGCAAATCGGCCTCCTCTACCTCTGCCAGCATTTGAGTAGAAGACAGCTTCTTTTGAAGTTCCTGCTGAAGAAGATGCACTACCATTTCTCTGCTCTTCAGAAATTAGAAGAGCAATTCACGGACGGCAATGGATGTCCGGAACTGTGCATAATCTTTTCCTAGACCATTCAAGGTCACAGAAACTAAATCGTCATCATCCACTGGCGACCCAATGGAAGCAAGTGCATCCGCAATTTTCTTCACCTTCATGTGGTAGTCATTGATGCTCATATTTTCTCTCTGCACATTATGTAGCTCCTGCTTGAGCTGCATTTTCCTGGCCTGCGTATTTGTGCTGTACATTCTAGCCAAAGTATCCCATGCCACCTTTGGCGTACTTGCATCCTGAATATGCACAATCATTGAATCTGAAATACTGATAGACAGCCAGTACATAACTTTTCTGACTCTCTCATGCCATCCTTTAAATGCCTGCATTTCCTGTTGATTGGGAACATTAGGAAGAACTGGTTCTTCTTCATTTCTTGTAATGAACTCCCAGTAGCCTTTTCCTATCAAGAAATTCGTCATTCTAAACTTCCATGCCTGGAAGTTGTTCTTGTCAAGCTTTTCAGTGACAATCTGTGAAAGGGAATCAGATGCCATTACAGAACACTGCAAAATATTCTGTCACTGCAAAAACACAGCTTTTGCCTCACACGGGCAGATCTGCAAAACTGACGAAAGTGGTATTTTACCACACAGTCACTTCCTAGTGACGATTTTGCATCAACAAGCAACAAGCATGAATCTGCAACTCCCAAAATTTCTGCACACAGGCATACGATGCAATTTCTGCGGCAACTTTTCACCGACTAGCCGAGTAGTGGTCGCACAGCAAAAACAGGGCCTTTTTTTGAGTGCCTGCGGAGAACTTCCGCCTCCAAAACGGGCCCCGAAATGACCTCGAATCAGAAAAATAAAGTCACCACGGGCTTTGCCCTCACCCGCAGCATATAATGCCCTCTCGCCACACCGCGAAGGGCGTCTCAATCTGAGACAGTGCACTCTTGCACTTCCAGCTGTGCTACCTGCAGAGATTTGCTCCCAAACTCGAAAAAGGAAAGCAACACTTGTCCTCTTACCAGGACACTGCGAACTTGGTTTGCTTTCTTGAGCTCCTTACCACGAACAAGGCTCTGATACCATGTGAAGATAGTGGGAGAGAGGGAAGGAGTCTCACTTGAGGCTTTCTCACAATCACAATGGGGGAATACACACAAAGGTGGAGGCTGAAAACAGTTTTCCTCTTCTTAGTTGTGAAAGCCAAAAGAACTCTAGTACAAAGAAAATAGAAGAACCCTATATGTGGGTCTCAAACCAAACTCAACTAACTAAGGTGGCATACTAACTGAGCCACAAACTAGAGTAGATAAGGATAGCTGTCATCCAGCTATTATTCGTGGGCGGTGTACCAACCGCATCTCCAGCTAACAAGTCGGTGACATAAATACACAATGGTCACCCTGGCATATCGCGAGTGGAGCTCGATATCTCAACATGGGGAAGGAGACACCACGTGTTGTATTCATTGACAGTTTTCGAGGGAAGCTGTACCGCTACATATGCCACTCGCACACTGCGAAATGGGAGGATCGTCAGTTTCGTGCATGTTTGAGGACATTTCCTACAGGGGTGGTTGTCTCAGTGGTGGACTTTGCGGAGAATTACACCTTTGCACCACAGCATGAGATCCAATCGGAGTATTATTTCTCCGAACAGGTGACGTGTGATTGAGTATTGATTTTTTCCCCGTGTCATTATATTGAATTATTTCAATAGTCATATTTTTTTTCAATGCCATATTGCAGGTTGCTATATTTGTGCACATTAGCTATCATCATGCACAGGCTCATGTGGATGGCATTGATAGCACCATGGACTCACGCGTCATTGTGCGAGAGTATCACTTTTACATTAGTGATGATCGATCGCATGATGCCCATTTTGTGCAGCATTGCTTCACTTTGCATGATAGTTTCTTGAGGGATCATGGTGTCACATGGCAGTGGTGCTGGATCTGGTCAGACGGTTGCGGTGGTCAGTTCAAATCCGCTAGACAGTTTTATTGGTTCTGCAGATGGCACCGTGAGACAGGCATTCCGATTACATGGAGCTACTTCGAGACAGGGCACGGTAAGGGAGAGCACGATGGTGCAGGTGCTTGCGTGAAGCGTGCTTTGCGTCGATACCAGTTGCGTCACAGTGCCGATCGCTTCAAGGATGCACATGATGTGGTGCAGTGGTGCAGCCAGCACTTATCCATTAGTGCTACCTCCTTGTTTCAGTCGCGTGACGATAGGGTGGTGAGCCGGTATTTTTGGTGCATGGACATTGGGTGTCTTGATCGGTCTAGGCCTTTTGATTGTCGTTCTGTGCCTGGCACTCTTGATTTCCATTCCATCAGGAGCGTAGGTGAGTCTCACCCCACGATCTTTTCTCGACGGTTTGCATGTTTTTGCTCTGCATGCATTGATGATGATTGGGGAGGGTGCTCCATGATACCATGGGCCGATCCATGGGTATGGCGAGTGCTTTCTCCCTTCCAGCCTTGGGAGGAGGTACATGATGATCAGGATGTGGGATTCAATTCCTCTAGAGATTATGACCAGCTTACATATATTTTGCGTATTGGTGATATCTTCGCGGTTATTGCTTCGGAGGGCAATAAGGAGGGTGTGGATTATTACTTGTTGCGATGCTCTATGCTGAAGAGTGTGCTGAATGAGGATACAGTGGATGGGCATGGGATGCACTTCAATGCTCATAGCATGATCGTAGGTGGCCACTATTTTCAGCAAATACAGAGGCGTGGTCGCTATATTGAGTTCCAGGAGTACATGGCGGATCAGGAGGTATACATGTATTCTCATCTTGTTGTTGGGATCAAGATTACTTTGAGTCGTGTTCGCACTCGCAAGGCGACGTCCACTCCACGATGGCGCCTTGCAGTGGCGGATCACGAGAGCATACTTGCAACTATTGGCATGAGAGCTGATCCTGAGGAGTAGCACATTACATATCATATTTTTTGGGATCATTAGTTGATCAGATTGATTTTTATTGGGTATCACTAGTTGATTACACTTTTTTGTATTCGATATGTATAGGCTCACTGTGTGACCGTACCATTGTAATTTTCATGGAGTCATATTTTGTATTTCACTATGATGGCTGTATACACGTTCATACACATCATTGTATTAGATTCTATTTTTTACATGATGTCCGATGTCTTCTCAATGGGATTTGTTGTGTTTGTAAAACAAAAAATTGTTTATTAGTAGTAATGTTGTAATTTGTTTTGTGCTTTAGGACATTTTAAAAACGTGACTAAGAAAATTCGCGCATGTACTAACGAAATACGCGTGTGGACTTACTTGTTGGGGATGAAACTTCGCACGACTCTTAGGCCACCCTAGACATACATCCACGCGAGATTTGGTCTGAACTGATTTGGTATGCGCCACGTGGAAGGTACAATGCGTACATTTTTACAATCCCTACTAGCACGACAACGTATGAGCTATGGCGCATGTACTAATGAAATACGCGTGTGGACTTATCTGTTGGGAATGAAACTTCGCACGACTCTTAGGCCACCCTAGACATACATCCATGCAAGATTTGGTCTCCAACTTATTGGTATGCGCCACGTGGAAGGTATAATGCGTACATTTTTACAATCCCTACTAGCATGACTACGTGTGAAAAATGGCGCATGTACTAACCAAATATGCATGTGGACTTATCTGTTGGAGATTAAACTTTGCACGGCTCTTAGGCTACCGTAGACGTACATCCACACAAGATTTGGTGCCCAACTGATTTGGTATGCGCCACATGGAAGGATAGCTGCGTACATTTTTACAATCCCTACTAGAACGACTACGTATGAAAAATGGCACACATACTAATAAAATATGCACGTGGACTTATCTGTTGGGGACGAAACTTCACACGCCTCTTAGGCCACCCTAGACATACATCCACGCAAGATTTGGTCTCCAACTTATTTGGTATGCACCACATGGAAGGTATAATGCGTACATTTTTACAATCCCTACTAGCACGACTACGTGTAAAAAATGGCGCATGTACTGACCAAATATGCATGTGGACTTATCTGTTGGAGATTAAACTTTGCACGGCTCTTAGGCTACCGTAGACGTACATCCATGCAAGATTTGGTGCCCAATTGATTTGGTATGCGCCACGTGGAAGGACAGCTGCGTACATTTTTACAATCCCTACTTCCCTACTAGCACGACTACATATGAAAAATGGCACACATACTAATGAAATATGCATGTGGACTTATCTGTTGGGGATGAAACTTCACACGGCTCTTAGGCTATCCTAGAAGTACATCCACGCAAGATTTGGTCTCCAACTGATTTGGTATACGTCACGTGGAAGGACAAATGCATACATTTTTACAATCCCTACTAGCACGACTACGTGTGAAAAATGGCGCACGTACTAACGAAATATGCACATGGACTTATCTGTTGGAGATTAAACTTTGCACGGCTCTTAGGCTGCCGTAGACATACATCCATGCAAGATTTGGTCTCCAACTGATTTGGTATGCGCCACGTGGAAGGACAGCTGCATACATTTTTACAATCCCTACTAGCACGACTACGTATGAAAAATGGCGCACGTACTAATGAAATACGCACGTGGACTTATATGTTGGGAACGAAACTTCACACGCCTCTTAGGCTACCCTAGACGTATATCCACGCAAGATTTGGTCTCCAACTGATTTGGTATGCGCCACGTGGAAGGACAAATGCGTACATTTTTACAATCCCTACTAGCACGACTAAACCCTAAACCCTGAACCCTAAATCCTAAACCCTGTTGGGGACGAAACTTCACACGCCTCTTAGGCTACCCTAGACGTACATCCATGCAAGATTTGGTCTCCAACTGATTTGGTTTGCGCCACGTAGAAGCAATCCCTACTAGCATGACTAAACCCTAAACCCTAAACCCTGAACCCTAAACCCTAAACCCTGTTGGGGACGAAACTTCACACGCCTCTTAGGCTACCCTAGACGTACATCCACGTAAGATTTGGTCTCCAACTGATCTGGTTTGCGCCACGTGGAAGGACAAATGCGTACATTTTTACAATCCCTACTAGCACGACTAAACCCTAAACCCTAAACCCTGAACCCTAAATCCTAAACCCTGTTGGGGATGAAACTTCACACGCCTCTTAGGCTACCCTAGATGTACATCCACGCAAGATTTGGTCTCCAACTGATTTGGTTTGCGCCACGTAGAAGCAATCCCTACTAGCACGACTAAACCCTAAACCCTAAACCCTAAACCCTGAACCCTAAATCCTAAACTCTGTTGGGGATGAAACTTCACACGCCTCTTAGGCTACCCTAGACGTACATCCACGCAAGATTTGGTCTCCAACTGATCTAGTTTGCGCCACGTGGAAGGTATAATGCATACATTTTTGCAAGCACCATTCGCAGCAAGATATCTCGGATAAATGTGTGCTGCTATGATGGGGTGCCTACAACGTAAAATATGCAAGGGGAGCCCTGATCATTGTCGCATCGCCTCGGTGTGACCATCCCAAAACATATCCTCCAAGGCCTGCCTGTGATGTGACTCACGCTCAAACAACTGTCGAATGGCTCTCCAATCCAAGCCACCACCAGTGATCTCCGCCTCAGCCTGTGCCTGAAAGCTATCCACAACGTCCTTAACTGTGTCCAATTGACCCAGAGCCTCAATAACTGAATCCAGACTCGCAACCAAGTGAGGGGGTGCCCTAGCATCCTGCAGTGCCCTCATCTCAGCTCTCAGCATCTCTATCTACATACGAATAGTGGTGCTAGAACCTGTGCGCTGGCTGGCGCATGCACAAAAAAAACACATGGAAATTAATATTCTATTTGGGTAATGAAAATAATATTCTATTCAATATGACTTATAATCTATTTACGTAATGAAAACTATTTGTACGTACTCCTTGATGAGGTAGGATGTCGTTGGGATCATCCTATGCACCTACCGGTAGATGGGCCAAATGTGTGGCTCAATATTAATCAATATTATTAATAATTCTTAATTTTGATTAGAATTTTTTCAAACTCTAGTTGTTGCATTTTTAAACTTAGATGTCTCAAATATTTTTTCCTTATATGTTTCCCTTTTTTTACTTTTTATCCAATATGAAACTTTTCCACATGTGGTGTAAGGACCACATTGTCCACTTATGGCCCCTATACTAAGGACAGATAGTGGAGAGGTTTGGTTAATAAGACCTTCTTTGAATGCTTTACTGCCTTGGGTTTGCAATAGATATGGAGGAGATAGAAGGATACCTAATACATTACTTTGAATGATACACAAGCAAGGCCCATCTAGTATTTCTCGGACTACACATTAAAAAAGAGAGCGGGTTCACACTACAGACCTTTTAAAGCGAGAACTTTGAGAAAATAATTAAGCCTTTTCAATATTATCTATTTTGGTTGGGCAATCCACCTCAACTAGTGGCCATTCCTACAGATCATCACTTGGTTCCCATGCTTGGGGAGAGAGGAGACCTTTGGACAATCATAAATTACGTATGTGTTTTCGATGCGCTGGTGCATTTACAAGATCCAATTAGCCATATGCTTATGCATCTAACCACTCTAGTGTTGGGGTCTTTGCCCATGTGGTGTGGTGTTTTAGGGATAATGTCCATGTGGTGTTTTATACAGCCTACTTACTCTACCTAAATTATGAAACAACTCTTAACCAACTATATAATCTATAATATTCCACATAAACGATGATTTTTTAAAAGATGGTTTTGAAGACTAAAATTTAAACGTTTTCTTGTTTTCTTGTTTTTAATACATGATTTTCTTATTTTAACAAAATTCTTATTTTCTTGTTCTTGATACATGATTTCTAAAAACAAAATTTAAACGTTATATTAAATTCAAAACTTCAGTAATTTGTAAACTTCACTTATATATTTTTTTAAATAGATTATTTTAAAAAATAAATTATATACTTTTTGACATTTAAATACTAACTTAAACTCTTATTTTCTTTTTTTTAAAAGATCATTTTTAAAAATAAAATTTAAACGTTTTTTTATTTAAATATAAATAACACTAATAAAAAAATATCTTTAATCTCTTTTTTTAAAAAGATGATTTCAAAAAACAAAATATATACATTTTCAGGCTTTAAATAAAAAATTACGTAATTCCAAAAATAATTAAAAAAACTTTAAAATGCATTTCAAATTTAGAAATATTTTATAATTATTCCTATAAACTAAAATTTAAACGTTTCTTTATATTAATAAAAATAGCACTAATTTAAACTTTAATCTCTTTTTTTTAAAAGATGATTTTAAAAACAAAATATTTACATTTTCACATTTTAAATAAATGATTACGTAATTCCAAAAATAATTTAAAAAAACTTTCAAATGCATTTCGATTTTAAAAATATTTTATAATTATTCCTATAAACTAAGATTTACACGTTTTTTATTTCAATAAAAATAGCTCTAATTTTAAAAAACAACTTTAATCTCTTTTTTTCCAAAGATGATTTTTAAAAACCTAATTTTTACATTTTCACATTTTGAATAAAAAATGCCTCATTAAATGTTTTTTAAATTTAAAATTTTCACATTTTAAATTATAAATGTCGTAATTCAAAAATTTAAAAAAAATTTACAAATGCATTTCAAATTTATAAATATTTTATAATTATTCCTATGAACATTTTTTTATTTAATAAAAATAGCTCTATTTAAAAAAAAAAATTTTTATTTTCACATTTTAAATAAAAAATGTCGTAATTCATAAATTTCAAAAAAACATTAAAATGCATTTGAAATTTAGAAATTTTTTATAATTTTTCTTATAAACTAAAATTTAATTAAATTCTACCAAAAAGAAAATGCTACATAAAAAAAACAGAAATATAGAACATTTTCACATTTTCAATA